>NC_140217.1:7882819-8482819 GCF_951802725.1 Rutilus rutilus | reverse complement strand
CAGTGAGTCGATGGCATTGAAGTTGCAATCGATCTCTTCTGCGTTGAATGAATGAAGAAGATATGATGAACTTGCACGGTTAGTTCGACTCTGTCATGGTCGAGGAAGTTGCACATGGCTTGATGCGTTGGGCCTGCCGGCCCGTGACCGGCCCGCAACCGTTTCCGATCCCACACACGTACAGCAACCAGCATAAGCAGAGGAGGAACTTGTGTGGAGGCTTTAAATCTCTGAGGATGGCCTGTCCTCCTAGGGGTTAGTGAGCCAATCGTACTTAAAGGGGTGGTTCAGAATTTTGGACATCGGACCTCATTTACAAGTTAGCCTGTGTGTTATTTATCAGTGGAGACAGTTTTCAAAAAATTTCACCCAGTCCTTCCAGTTGCATAGTTCGCCGGTGCTAGGCTAGCTCGAGTCAATGGTATCTGTTAGCCTGCCATTAAAAACAGTTTTACCCACTCCACAGTACACCAAAAGCAAATAAATGATAACGCCAGACTACCGATGTAAATGTCTGTTGAGAGAATAATGTTAAAAATCAAACTACCCTTTCATCGCATTGCAATAGTTATACTTTGTTCCCTGTATTTATTAGCACAGTCTACAACAGCGGCGAAGTGATATTAAGTTACCTAGGCAACCGAGAGAGCCGGTCCACATGACAATCACGCAAGTGTATTTACCTGCCGCTGACACTCATCACTACAGCAGAAGAAGAGTATATTTCACGAAGAAATCAACAAGACATAGGACTATGGCCACATTTGTAAGCCAATTTTTTGGACTTTGGAGACGATGCAGGCGAGGAATGTGTGTTATTCAACGAACCGTAACTTACATGTATGAGCCGGAATACACAGACGAATAACTAATCGAGATGGATGCTAAAAGGGCAGAAATAGAAAGAATGTCTGTCTGTAGAGACAACAGCAGCTGGAGATGCCGTAGAGAACCGGGACAGAACATCGGGAGACAGGTGGTGCCAGTGCAGAAAATGTATAGCTACATATAGCTAGCTAGACGTCCCGACTGTAGTGCGCTTCTGTTCTGTGTTCACTTTTCGGTGCAGTACTAACCGGAGCAAAGTAAAATTCCGCCGCTGCTGAGAAACTAGTTCCTGTAAATGTAATGCGATCATTGAGATGCAAGAGTAGTTTGATTTCTAACATTATTCTCTCAACAGACATTTACATCGATAGTCTGGCGTTATAATTTATTTGCTTTTGGTGTACTGTGGAGTGGGTAAAACTGTTTTTAATGGCAGGCTAACAGATACCGTTGACTCGCGCTAGCCTAGCAGCGGCGAACTATGCAACTGGAAGGACTGGGTGAACATTTTTGAAAACTGTCTCCACTGATAAATAACACACAGGCTAACTTGTAAATGAGGTCCGATGTCCAAAATTCTGAACCACCCCTTTAAGCTTTCGGAGGGAAAGTTTTGCGGCTCTTTGTGTTCTTACAGGGCATTTGCATGTGTAACTGGATTGGTTGCTGCATAAGCATAAACATATGATATACACGATCATGCAGGTCATCAAAAATACAAATTCTTAGATACCCAGAAAATATATATATGTGATCTTAATTAATCGAATAATAATAACACATTCATCACAGGATTGATACATAGGCAAAAGCACTATAAAAGAATGTGTGACCACATAGGGAAATGGGATGCATGATTGTATATGTCTCGAGTGATTATTCGACTGAGTAGTAGGGTACATTATCTAATAATTATATCATGATGCATGCAGAACAAAATGCAATACAAGAGACACCATACCAGACAGTAATAACACATACACACAATGTCCTGATATACATGTTCTACCAGAAAGACTCGGGAGATAAAATGATATAACAAGAGTAAATTTATTAATAGCTCAGCAAGCATAGTCTTTGGCGTAGGCCCCGTCCTTAGCAAGCAATGCGAGGGTAACGGAATCTGCAAATCCCGCCTGAAGATGAAGGCAGGGGCGCAGCCGACCCCCTGGAGGTAAAGGAAGGGACCATCCTGGTGGTGGTGGGGAGGATGGAGGGAAAGGACCATCTTGGAGGTGGTTGGGGAGGATGGAGGTAATTGGCGCCGTCAGTATCTGCGAACTCAGACGGATGTAAGTACCATTCTTTTATACTGAGAGTGTTAACACATGATTGGTTAGAAGTGAGTTAATTCATAACGCGCTGATTGAGTCTTCCTGGCAGAACTTAACGCTAAGCTTACATTTCATTTATAGATCAGTTCGTCAATAAATTAATGCAGGAAAGTCTGTTTTAAGGGCTATGGGTCTTTCCTATGGCCTGATTCAAAGGACTTCAAATGAGCTCTGCATTCTTTTAAGTCATAAAACCATGGCAACTAGAGGCCTGCTTCTATTACTTGGGGATTGTAACAGACAACTAGTAATTGTTTTGTGGTCGGTGAGGGATTTAAAGATTATTTGTTAAATATAACAAATACTTTTGTCAGATTTGTACTTTTACAGATTTGTAAAGGAGTGCTTAAGGAATACTTGATTAAGTGAAGTCTTAACTGACTGGGCAGCAAAGTCACACTGTATGGGTTTAGAATGACATGAGAGTTAATGATGACAGAATTAAAAATTTTGGGTGAACTATCTATCCATTTAAAGACGAAGGAGAGAGAAATTACCAATAAATTGAGAAGGATATATATATTTTGTGGTCTTAGCTGCCATGAAACAATCTGGGCTGCGTTTCCCAAAATCATCGTAAGCCTAAGAAGTTCGTAAAAACGATCGTACGACTGATCTTAATATTATGGTCTGTTTCCCAAAAGCATCGTAACTTAAGTAGCACTTGAAAATCTTCGTAGAACTACGAGTGCTCTGGAGTAATCGTACATCCCCAAGTGCATCGTAAGAAGACAGATTTACGAGGTCACCTGCAGGACAACCGGCAGATTACACTTTTATCTAGATTTAACAGATTACACTGCAAAGTGAGTACAAATATAAGGTTTTGATTGTACTTTTTTATTGTACACTTTATTGTACTTGTTTTTTGTTTAAATGAATGTATAAATTAAATAATAAAAAAGGGAATAAATGAATGAACAAAAAAAAACAAAAAAAAACCATAAAAGAACGAAGTAATGTGGGAAAGTTTGCAATGTCCACGCAGATGTTTTGTTTTACCTTATTTGTATGGTGTCCTTTAAATCTGTTAAAAATAACATCTTTGTTTCGCTCTATCTCCTCTAAAATTAGGCCTACATTAATTTCATCTTTTTTGAAAGGTTTCTTTTTTTTTTTTTTTTCTTACATTTTGTCAGTAGGCTATCTCCGCCTGAATGTAGACTTTAGACTTGTCTTGATTGCTATTCCACAGACGACGACTATTAGGTTAAACCTAATAATTAAGGCTAAACGGTAACGTTCAGAAAACGATTCCATATAAGGTTATATTTCAGCACTTCGCGAATGGACAGCGACTCTTAAGTAGCACGTAAAACGCGTTCTCGCGCGTTCATGTTAAGTGCATTTTTGGGAAACACTCGTGGAATTGCTGCGAGCGTTCGTAACCTTGCACGTAGAGAGCGCTCTTAAGAGCAAAGATACATCGTTATCGGGAAACCCGGCCCTGGATAGTTTTCTGGACACAACTGTGCATATTGTGAAAGATAAGTACACTTTTGCATACTTTTAAAATGAGTACTTATTCTAGAAAATACTTATCTGTGAACTAAATGTAATGTTTTCAGACAAGTGTAATTCTTTAAAGCATGCACAAAAGACTGATTTAATGTTTAAATGTACTTAAAGTAAAACTTTTAATTTGACATTATTAAAAAGTGATTAAAAAAATCTGTACTTAAGTGTGTTGAGTCATGAAAGTATATTCTCTTTAAGTACGTTTAAGTGCCATTTTATTTCATCAATAATATATAATCTGTAATTACAGTTTTTTATATACTTTGATTTGAAGTACACTCGAAGTGCACATTCAACAATTAAGCACAAGTTTTTTTCACAAGGGTATACTCAGAGGAAATGGTTAATGACCCAGAAACAATTTCATGCATATGCAAATTTACTGCTAGAGAGAGACACACAAACATGCACATTGGGTTTTCATGTTTTATGGGGACTTTCCATAGACAATGATTTCTATACAGTACAAACTTTATTTATATCCCCTAAACCTACCATGTACAGAACATTTTCTGCATTTTTACATTTTCAAAAACTCATACTGTGGCATTTGCAGCATTTGCATGTATCTGACCTTTTTAAAGAAAAGGACAGGGAGGCTGGTGTTGATCTGATGCAAAGAAGGGGGAATCAAGATGAAGAAAATATTGTTTGTATAGTGGAGACTCTTGCACCCTGTCTTATTTTTAGGACCAAAACCCATCATTCTATCTATCAATCAACAAATCTCTTTTCATTCTGCCATCATCCTTTGCTATTTCTACATTGATTTGACATACCTATTAATAAACATTTTATCAAATGCCTGTAACCTGATTTTACAGGTAGGCCTAGATTAGAAAGTGCTGTTTGTCTGTAAAAACGGCCATATTTTGAAATATGATTACATTTTAAAATAATTGGTTTGTATTTTATTATATTTTAAAATGTAATTAATTCCTGTGATGGCAAAGCTGAATTTTGAGAGGCCATTACTTCATTTTTCAATTATAAAAAGATGTGTACAAATACGTGGTTAATTTTGTCATAGTGTTTGTCCCCGGACTTTTATCTTACTTCCTGTCCTGAGTGCCATGTTTGTAGTTTGTTGTAGTTTTTCCCGGTGATTAGTCCCTGATTGTTCCCAGGTCTGTCTTGTTCGCTTGCTACCTCTGTTCTTTGTTGGTTGTTGTCCTTCCATGAATGTCGTTTGTACTATAGTTTTCTATAGCATTGCATAGACAGTAACTTTTAAAGTTAAAGTCAAATTAAAGTTCTAATTTGATTCATCTTTCACAAAAACCTGCTGTTATAACAGTGGTGTTTAGACTTTTTATATGCACTGTATGTTAAGTTATATTTAATTATTTGGCAGACTCTTTTATCCAAAGTGACTTGAATTGCATTCAATGTGTACCCCTTTATTATTCAAATATTGGAAGAAACACTTCAGTCCAAATTGCAGAATATCTTTAGTATGTCTGGCACAGGGTTATTATCGTTACCTGGAACTAAAACCATTTTTAAAAAATCATTACTTGAAATAAAATAAGCATTAACTGAAATAAAATATTAAAAAAGTAAACTTTTTTTTTTTTTTTTTTTTTAGCTATTTGCCAAGGCAACATTTCTTATCTTTGTTTAGTTTATGTTGTTAAAGGGATGGTTCGGAGTAAAATCAATCTTATAGGGTCCTTTGCACCATGACCTCGAGCCAAACACCCCCCCAGAAGCTTCTCGACATCCGGGTTAGCGGTAGCATTAGCCATCAGGCAAGTGTTATTTAAATAATCTCCTGATGTACTTACAAACTTTCCAATGCCTCATTTTATGAGTACAGAACCCATTAGTACTACTGTAGAAGTTTGGTACCATTCTGGGCATTATTAGTGGGGTAATTTACGAGATACAACCTTGGACCCATTAGCGCCTGCACTAAGCCATTCGGCTGATATCTCTAAATAAGCTCTAACGTAATGTTCGACCAAGGGAAAAAAGGCTTCTGGGGGGACCCTAGGTTGAAATTACTATGAACCATCCCTTTAACTAAAGCGAAACACTAAAACTTAATAAAAATTTAAAAAATGTAAAAACGGAAAATAAAATCTAATTCAGAATATTAAGAAAAACGATAATAGTACTGTACACCAGTGGTTCCCAAACCTGTCCTGAAGGCACCCCAACACTGCACATTTTCTTTGTCTCCCTAATCAAACACACCTGATTCAACTCATCAGCTCATTAACCCATGTGATAATGAGCTGATGAGTTGAATCAGGTGTGTTTGATTAGGGAGACAAAGAAAGCGTCCAATGTTGGGGTGCCTTCAGGACAGGTTTGGGATCCACTGCTGTACACTATATATATATATATATATATATATATATATGATACTAAAATAACATTGGTGTGGCAAATTATGCTTGGTGTCTTATGTGCTAAAGATGCTTTATACTGACTAACACAGAAAACAGCAGTGGCCCAGTCTCTCCGGTATCTAACCAAGGTTAATCGAGGTTCATAGAAACATTACCAACAGGCCAGAAAAAAGGATGAGTCGCTTTTCTCTCCCAAGTGAGGTTCAGAGGTAGCGGACGGGCTCGTAAATCGCCTCTGGCTCTGCTGTTGGAATCCTTCCCAGACATTTGCTGCTGATGTTGTTGTTTGTCTTTCGTCTTTTGTGTTTTCAGGTGCATAATATCTGCTGAAGTGCAATTTTGTAATAGAGACAGATAGATCTTTTCACCAGGTCTGCCTTTAGTTTACAGTCCCACCCGCAGCACCATCTGTTTATGTGTATTTTTTGTGGGGGATTTCATTAAAAAGTAGGGGAGACCGGGGACTGTTGCAACAGGGGATGGTTGCAACATGTCATTTTTCTCCAATCAGAAAGAAACTAGAGTGATGACACTCACACTGCACATGCGCAGTTAGACCCTCACCCCACCAAGAAGACATATTCAACATCTGCTGCTGCATTTATTGAACAAAACTTGTTTTGGAGGTATGAAAGTACATTTTTTCATGAGATGTATTTTTGTCATACTGTCCTGACGTCATGAATTAATCAAAACTTACTTGATTGTTTTGTTGACTTCTAAGTGACATGGTGTCAAAGTCAGTGTGTAGCAGGCATATGATGTTCTGTCATGGCTGATAGGGTTGGGGACGGTTGCAACAAGTTATAAATTATAATTAAAAATATAAATATAAAATATATATTTACAAATATAAATATATACAAATATAAATAAAAAATTGCATGTTTAAAGGTGCATTGCGCAAGAGTCTGAGTTTTCGCAGAACTACGCCCCCTCTGGCGGCAAGCGAAACTGCAACCAGAGGTGTGCACGCTCACGGACCACACGCACACGCACGCTTGCACGAGCACGAGCTGGTCATAACCCAAGGAGCATCAGCCGCACAAATCTTTTGTTTACAATCATAATGTCTTCAGAGGTAATAAAGTTTTAAATCTGCAAGTAATTTAAAATATGTGAAAGGAAAGGCAATTGAGTAAATAACACACTTATGTGTGAGGAAAAAAATGGGGGTAGTAGAAAACTTCGTTTTTTATTCCCATCTATCTCCATGTTGAACTGTGTTATGTGTTTACTGTATCCACTTATGACTATTATTATGGAAACACGTTCATGAACAATATAAGTTATTACTTTGTAAAAGCTCAAAATAGTAATCATGATACCATACCATACACAGTCGGTCAACAAAGTACACCCAAATGTCTCAAGGTAATAAACAATCAAGTGGCACTATGACACAAACAGGCTAATCCGCCGAAGATTTGCGGGGGGTTAGCCTGTTTTATTGATCAGCTAAGTAAGTTAGCATATTCCAATAGCAATACATTGTAATTAAGCAGTAATTTGCTCAAAATTTGTGTCTAAGTATCTAACTTATATATCAGCATTTTATATCACAATCATTCTGAACCTGATCACTGACAATGGTAAGTTAGTAAAACCTATTCCGATTGTACATTTATCTAGCTTACGCTAAAGCATTACACATTTTATGGATCGTCATTTATTGTCATTATTGGCCGTATCAGACATTAGAGAATGGGATACTGTATATCTTACCTTTTTATCAAGAAAAAAGCCAACTGATGGATCCCGTTTGAGCCCTAGAGCAGACCGGAGATCTCTCCATTTGTTGAAAGCCTTCCCTATGTTTACTCTCGTCTTACCCCGACGCCTGTCTGACTCCAATTTGGACCTTTTGGTTGCACTAGACAAAAGTTCTCTTTTTTTATCTTACGTGGAGTTTGCGTTGGTGTTTGAAATGAACTACAAGCCGGTCTCTTAGAATCCATTTTCTACGGAGAATGGCGGCGTCGGCGCATACACAAACCTGCCAGACATATGAGCGTGCCGTGAACGCGCATGACGTCACGCCCAGTCTCAGATTCCGACCCGAATCCCTCTTATTTATTTTACTGTACAGGATTATAGAGGCAATCGCAGTGATCAGAGAAGGGCTCATTCAGCCCATCAGGCAATTGTTTAAGCATGTATGGGTTAGAAAACGGGTATTTTTAACATGAAAAGTTGCGCAATGCACCTTTAATAAAAGTTTGTTGCATTGCAAATTGTTCAATTCTTCCTGTCTGACACTGAAATATGGAGAGATAGCATCTGTAACACCTGCACACTGAATCTATGTAGGCCTATGTTCTACACATAAACAAACAAAACTCAATAACTGTTATTTGATAAATATGACTAAATAAATAAATAATAGGCTACAAAAATATTATTGTATAAATAAATAAGACTATTATATTATAGTAGGCTTAAAACAGTTCATATTTTCAGAATTCTATGCTCATTGAGACAAAAAGCTAACGTTAGTGAAATTGAAGGTATTTTTAACATGTTGCAACCGTCCCATGGTTGTGTTGCAACTGTCCCCTGGGTTGGGGTCAGTTGCAACATCTGGCTTCTTCCATTCAAATAAATACTGTGAACGATATGTCATATGTAATCATCTTTAAATGGTATGGGTAATTAGCAGACAGATGCAAGTTTAATATATACAAATTTGGTTGGCTAGTCCAAATAGTCTCTGAGTAACTGAGAGAAATGTGCTATTTAAAAAAATAAATAAAAATCATTTAAATTCAAAGGCCCATTTATAAAGAGAGCCATTTACTTAATTCCTCAATGAAAAAACTGTTTGAACAAATCGAATGAATTAATGATTCAGTGACTTACTGGCAGTTTTAGTTTCTTACTTAGAGTATCATTTCATAATTTTTTTTAAATCATATTTTGGGGATAGTTTGCCCAAAAATGAAAATTCAGTTTATTTACATTTACTCACCCTCATGTTGTTTCAAGCCTGTATGACTTTCTTTCTTTTGTGGAACCTAAAAGAAGATATTTTGAAGAATGTTGGTAACCAAACTGTTTTGGTCTGTATATATATATATATTGTATATGTATAATATTTATAAATACCAATTCAGATGCAGCTTCTGAAAAAAAAAATCATGGCCGTTGTAGCCTAAAAGTCTATGTGTAATAAATTCTATGTTGAATCAAATAAAATATTTCTTTCTAAAGCTACTTTTTGTAATGTCTTTTTAGTGCTTTTCTCATTTAACACAATAATGACTTTAAACATCTTTTTGGGGTAATTTCTCACATTATGTAATTAGATAAAAAATGAATCGCTTGACAGCCCTAGATAGATAGATAGATAGATAGATAGATAGATAGATAGATAGATAGATAGATAGATAGATAGATAGATAGATAGATAGATAGATAGATAGATAGATAGATATAGATTTATAGAATTTTATAGTTAAAAAAAGGCAGCTGTGATTGTCAGAACTTTACGGTACAAAAAAACATGGTAGCAAAAATGTAAAAACAACCACCATAAAAACACAGGTTGTAATGAGAAAATCCTCATGTTGATAGTTCATCAGTAATTTTCCACACACACACACACACACACACACACATACACACACACACACACACACACACACACACACACACACACACACACACACACACACACACACAAAAGTAGCTTTTCCACAAGTTAAGGTAAATACTAATATAGCCTATAGAAGGTGCATGGTGTCACACACAAATACACACCATCATCACAAACACTAAAATACACAATAAATATTAATTTAACAACATAAGATGTGACATAAAAGTATAATGTACATAACTAATAACAAAGCACTAAGAAGAAACATTTAATTTATGAAAAACCATCAAATGGGTTCTGTCACACAGAAAATTCTAGGAATGTCAATTTACTTTTTTTTTATTAAATTACATGACAACTTGTTAATTTTCACTTCCAGTATTGTACATTTAACAGTATTTTACTGTAAAATGACATGAAATGTCTGATTAGATCTACAGATTTTGACTGTATAGAGTAAAGCATCTTATAGTTAACCAATTGACAGGGTTTTACTATTATTTTATTTATTCTATTCATTTTATATAATTTCCTGGATATACAGACATGGTTTTATAAAGATTATACTGAAGTCCATAAGATATTTACTGTACATGTCTAATTCTAACAAATTTATACTTGCATACAGTTTATTTTTGTAAGTATTATATTTATAGAATTATCTGTTTAATAAATCAGATAAAGTACAATAACTGGAGAACCTAAGATGCTGAGAGTGCTAGAAAGATGATCATGTGATATCAGGTGTGTGTGTGTGTGTTACAGTACATACAACATTCAGATACATTAAATTTTTCTATATTTTTCTGTTTTTCTATTTTAGATTCGCTTTCACACTCAAATCTGGGAAGACAACAAACCCCCTAAAGAGGACAGCTTGGCATCCTGCTGCACCTGAACTGAGCATCTCTATCCACTCCACCCTATATGCTTTATTAATGATGTCGGAACAGACGCAATGCAGTGATGATCCACAGTGATTAGAAGGTCAATCATAATGAAGTGGATTCAAATCTCAGCAGATCAGAAGAGTATAGAAGCTTCTAGAAACATCTAGAACAGTGGTTCTTAATCATTTTGACTCAAAGTCTGCTCATTGTCTAACACAATTTTAGATGGGATATTTCCATTAGAATTATGAAAAAGCTGTCTTGTTCTTAATTGTTTTTATAAACAAAAATAGATACTTAATGATGGGGGGGGGATATATGATTTCTAGATTTTATGTATTTTTAAGCATTTTAATAAAGTATAAAGTTTAAAGGTGCAATGTGTGATATTTCTGAGGATCTATTGACAGAAATGCAATATAAGATCCATAACTATGTTTTCAGTGGTGTATAAAGACCTTACTTAATGAACCGTTATGTTTTTATTACCTTAGAATGAGTCATTTATATGTACATAACCGCGGCCACCCCTTCTATGAAGGTCGCCATATCGTGACGTCATGTTTCTACAGTAGCCGACAGCGAACAGACAGACGCGTTTCATCACTAACTTGAATGAGAAGCAGCAGAAAAAGACGCGGCTTCCTACCTCGGCCACCGTAGCCTCTCATTCGAGTTTGAAATTTCAAGGAAAGGCCGCGAATTATTGACCGATTGCAATTCGCAAATCTCACCACTAGATGCCGCTAAAAATCACACACTGCACCTTTAATAAAGTAATATTATTAATATAAATTGTATTAATAATAATAATAATATATTCATTTGAATAACTGGTTGCACTTTATTTTACAGTACGTGCACTTACATGTACTTACCTAAGAAAGTACTGGTTAATATAAGGTAACTACATGTGTTTAAGAGATACTTCACCGATTAGCATTAAGCTTTGTATCAGTAGAAACCCGGTAGTATTTTCGAATGATCGTGCTTTCCTCCCTCATGTCCCCCTGAGACGAGAGATTTCTGTATTGTGTGTCTGGAAAAAACCTCCGATGACGCAAAATTCGTCATTTTGCGTCATCGGAGGCTTTTTTGGCCAGAGGCTAGAGACTACAGCCAGTAGGAGGAGCTCGTTCCGCATGTTTTCAACCCGCCCACAGGGGGATCTCACGATAAAACGGCGTCTTTTCAGTTTCGAGTCAACTATAGCCTAGTTGTATAATTTCTTCCGATACTGCCCTCTGTAACCGGTAGGCGTGGCTTGGGAGTGGCCTCGTAGGGCAGCGAATCAAGTGCATTCTGGGAGTTGTTGTATTTCATCCACATGAGCCAAAAATACATTTTCTGGCTTTTCTCAGTCTAGAAGGCACCAACTTCCATAATAATTTCACATTTCTACTACATAAATGACCCAATTTAAATACACAATCATCTTTCCAGCGGTGAATTATCCTTTCAAGATTAGGTTTCGGCGAAGGTTCAGAGTTAGTATCTAGTTATTACCTAGTTATTTTAATTACTATAATAAGTACATAGTATGTACATGGAGAACAGGATTGTAAAATAAAGTGCTACAAATAATTTTAAGTCATCCCTTGGAAGTTTGCTGATGCACCTAATTGGTCCTGGCCACTTGGTTGAGAACCAGCGATCTAGAATGAGAACGAGTAAAGAGAATGCTTTCTTTGTCCTTTATCAATAACTGCATATGAAAGAACATAGATATCCATTTAAATAACAAGAGATAATTGGTGGCATTTGGTACATGAGGAAAATGTTGAGTAATGTTTGTGTTTCCAGAACGAATACATCTGAGCAAAACTAAACCAGCACTGACATCAAAAGATGGAGGGCTTGTGCTCATTTGAGCCATGTTTTCCAAATAACTACACGTGATTGGCCTGTGGGCTGAACACGTGTGATTGGCAGGTGATCCAGCCACTGACGAGATGCCATCCAAGGTGTCATGCCTGTATTTGCTGACTGTGGTCTGCTGGGCCAGTGCTCTGTGGTATCTCAGCGGCTCCCGGCCCTCAACCGCCTACGTGGGTCAGATGACCTTCGTCCGCAAACCTCTCCCGCGGCTCTCGAAGAACGACACGCTCAGCAATATCCGCACGCGTACTCTGAACCCACACAATTTCAAGTTCCTCATCAATGAGCCCAAAAAATGTGAAGGCACAACGCCCTTTCTTATCCTCCTCATCAGCACCAACCACAAGGAGTTTGACGCCCGGCAGGCGATCCGGGAGACGTGGGGAGATGAGAACATATTCGGCGATGTTCGCATTGTGACGCTGTTTCTTCTCGGGTTCAGCACTGAACCTGTGCTCAACCAGATGGTGGAACAAGAGAGCCAGATCTTCCATGACATCCTAGTCGAGGACTTTGTGGATTCCTACCACAATTTGACCCTGAAGACTGTCATGGGGATGCGGTGGGTGTCCTCATTCTGCCCAAATGCACAGTACGTCATGAAAACCGACAGTGATATATTTGTCAACATGGACAACTTAGTGTTTAACCTTCTGAAACCCAACACCAAACCAAGGCACCGCTTTTTCACGGGTCGTGTGATAAACGGAGGACCCATACGTGATGTACACAGCAAGTGGTTCATGTCTAGAGAGCTCTACCCTGAAAGCAGGTACCCTGCTTTTTGCTCTGGGACTGGATACGTGTTCTCCGGAGACATGGCGGAGCTGCTCTATAAGACCTCCCTTCATACGAGACTCCTACATCTGGAGGATGTGTACGTGGGACTGTGCCTGCGGAAACTAGGCATTCAGCCCTTCCAGAACAATGGATTCAATCACTGGAAAATGACCTATAGTCTATGCCGCTACCGAAAAGTGTTGACTGTACATCAGATTTCACCAGAGGAGATATTGAGAATATGGAACGATATGTCCAACAAGAAACATCTCAAATGCTAACAAATAGTTGAGGAATATGTTGATAAAACCTAAGACAATATGTGATACTGAAAACATGGTTATTTAGTGCTGTTTACAGGACTATTTAGGGCTTTTCACATTTGAAATAGTAAATCCTGGGTTATCTTGGTTCACGTTTAACAATTAATCCTTGGTATTCATAAGCTGATGTTTCACACTGTACATAGACCTTATTCAGAGCAGCACCATGACCGGTCTGAAAGCTAGGCTGTGAGGGATAGGCTTTCCGTGTTTTCAAGTGCACCTGCTGTAAAAAGCTGTATAGCTGCTAGGTCACTTATAATTTTCCACAGCTCATGTTGTTTGGAGTTTTTTTGTCTACTGAAATTTATTGGAATGATATTTTTTGCAGTGTTTTGTCAGCAGAACAATCCAAAAACACATTAAATAACAGTACAATCCACTGAAGAGATGAATTTCTGTCCTTCACAGCCTCACTTTTGTTCCCGTTAAAAATCAAACATGGCGCTGCTTTGAATAAGGTCTATTCCTAAACCCTGGGTTAAAGGATCAGTTCACCCCAAAATGAAAATTTCTTAATAATTTACTCACCCCAATGCCATCCAAGATATCCATGTCTTTCTTTCCTCAGTGGGAGAGAAATTATGTTTTTTGAGGAAAACATTTCTGGATTTTTCTTCTAACAATGGACTTCATTGGTTACCATCATTTTTAAGTCCAAATCAATGCAGTTTCAAAAGTCTTTGAAGTGTTTAAACGGGCTGTACGCAATCACAGCTGAAGAAGAGGTTGTTATCTAGCGAAACGATAGGTCATTTTAATTTTTTTTTTATAATTTATAGACTTTTTACCTTCAATAGTTCGGATTGAGCTGATCAACAAACGGACAGGGAACTACGTCATCACGTTGAAAGGTCACGACGGCGCCGGCAATACTACTTGAACTACTATTCATATTCATCAGAATGTTATTCATATACTATTCATATTCATATTCATTGAATACTATTACTATATATATAATAGCAAACAATACTATTTGAACTATCCTCCTACGTATGGTCGCATTGTGAACAGTGGGGCGGTACTTCTGCCGGCGCCGGCGTGACCTTTCAACGTGATGACGTAGTTCCCTGTCCGTTTGTTGATCAGCTCAATCCGAACTATTAAAGGTAAAAAGTGTATAAATTATTATTTTATTTTTTTAAATGACCTATCGTTTCGCTAGATAACCTCTTCTTCAGCTGTGATCGCGTACAGCCCGTTTAAACACTTCAAAGACTTTTGAAACTGCATTGACTTGGACTTAAAAACGATGGTAACCAATGAAGTCCATTGTTAGAAGAAAAATCCAGAAATGTTTTCCTCAAAAAACATAATTTCTCTCCCACTGAGGAAAGAAAGACATGGATATCTTGGATGGCATTGGGGTGAGTAAATTATTAGAAAATTTTCATTTTGGGGTGAACTAATCCTTTAACATTCTTATTTGTGGTGTCAGTGTCATTGATTGGATGAACGCACGCAGCACGCGATCTGTTTGCATAAAGGCCTTGCGCATTCTATATTATCGACTGTATTATCAAGTTAATATTGACTTTTCAAACTATAAAAGGTAAGAATGAAAGGGTGTTTCATGTCACCATTTGACATTTTCCCCTCAAACGCTGAAACATAGCCTACAGTTTATACAAGTGTCATGCGGTGTTTATGTGACTGTACAAATCACTTGAATATGAGGCACGCAATTAGGCTGTTTGTTACTAAACCTCTTACCGTAACTTTCTATCACTGCTTCATTTCAAACTGTGCACATTTGACAATTGGCACCGTAATTAACACTGCAAAAGCGGTGTTAACCCTGGCTTGCTCCGGGGCAGGGTTTCATAACCACGGGTAAAACGCGGTAGGCCTACTTATCTCGCTTAAGTGTGAAATGTCTCTTTACCCGGGGTTAAAAGCGGGGTTTAGAATGAGAACCCGGGAATAATTGCAGTGTGAAAAGCCCTTTTGTGACCCTTCAGGTCTGATAAAGCAATACAGTCTGTATCCTCATGAAGCTGATGTCAGTCTGTAGGGTAGGGTCAAACTGAAGTATTTGCAATGGTAATAATGATTTTAAACATATTTACAAACATTATTTATATACCAGGCCGCTGTGAATTGCTTTATAATAATAGTACCAACTTTCAAATGAACAGTATTATATGAGAATTTACTATCACAAATGTCTGTCATAAACTACATTTATTCTGTATATCCCTCTCAAAATGAATGATATCTATAGATTAACCTACAATAATGCATATTTATGTGTATTAAAGCCTTTGCAAAGCAGCAGAGCTCAGTTCTATAACTGTGAGTAAAGGAACATTATCTTGCTTTTGTTTAGGTTACAATGAAATAATGATGCAAAAATAGATGGTGTATACACACTTTAATTTTGCATGCAATGGGGGTGTATTATTTTTAGCATAATTTTTACCATTCATTTTTAAATAGTATATTTTATTATAATATTTTAATATCATTTGTGTGTGTTTTTTTTGTTGTTGTTGTAATATTACATTTTCTTTTGTTATTTTTATTTTTGTATTTTGTCCCCTAAGGTTTTGCATCAAAATATATCATATAACTATTTTCCAACCTCTCTTTTACCCTTATAATTTATTAGTTGAGAAAGTTACGGTATGTTTTAATGGTACAATTAACATTTTATTTAAAATAAATGAACATGTAATTTCTCACGATGACCACTTTACATTAGCAATACTCCAAGCAATCTGACTAAATTTGAGAATCTGAGCAGCAGGCTTAAACTAGTCATCCAAGCATACAGTAACCCCATATAATATCACTGGGCCAAAAATGTGAACTTTTCATTTTTACAAGTAGTATGTATTTTTGACAACCATCTTGAGTGATTGTGTGCTGCATAACTGTATATTTAACCATATGATTGTACTGCTGGTGGATGAATGAACCAGGATGGGGATGAAAACTTCAAACTGTATTGTATTGTAATGATGTAACTGCAATACTAGTGACAAATATCACATATAAGGCCATGCTGGGACCATGCACTTTATTTTGTATCTAAAAACCCATGGACAGGCTCGTTTTACACTGCTAACTGTATATTTAATAAACATATCCACTTTTTCTAAAATTAAAGTGTCAAACTCTGCAGGACACTCTGCCCTTTCTCAAATGTTCAAAATTACTGACACCTGTTGGCCAAGAAATGCCAAATCAGCAGAACCATCTCTGTTGATCCAGGAACAACATTCCAATCAACCAATCAGATTTGAGGGAAACGTTTATGAGTTTAAGTTCATGTCAAGTTTAGGCTTACAACCAGGGTTAAGTGCTTCTACATCAGTGTTATCCAACTATAATTTCCCTCTGATTTTAGGGATAACTTGTGGGTAGGGTTAGGTTTAGGGGTACGGATAGGGTTAAGAATACATTTTCAGACAATAATGTTGTTCAAGGATCAACAAAATATGACCGAAAAACGCGTCTAACTCTGAAAAATCAGGATGTGCACCAAATCAACCTTGTACTGTACAAACCGATAAATCAATTTATCCATTCCGCCAGATCCATCAATCCAATCCGCCAAAAAACAATGTTAAATAATCTGATCTAGTAAGCAAATGCTGTTAGAAATTGTTGCCAGAATTTTACCAATGTAAGGGTGCTTACTGTATTCATTATTGGAAACTGGCTTCTAGATTCTGCCATTAGATGTATAAAAAAAAGTAAAAAAAACAAGCTTTAAGTAATTTTTCATGACCCTTTTAGTACAAAATTAAACTGGTTTTGTATGCATGATCACAAACGCGTACATTGCCATTCTCCGATGCAATCAAAAGAGAATGTTGATATCACTAATCCTGATTCAAACAGACAGCAGACCACTTAAAAAGGGTAAAATTGGTGGTACATTGCGGTGAATCAACCAACTTGAACCTGTTGTGAAATCTACATGGGGAAAGCTTCCATCCTCATGCTAAATTCCTGCTACCAAACAACAGTAATTGCAGCAACAGTATCAAAAATCAAAAATTGTAAAATTATATAACATTTTTACATTTTTATATTTATATGTCGTTCTATGATAAAATATTTCCGGCAAACTGTCATCTGATGAAGTCTACTCATGGCTAGTTGCTTTACACAATGTTCCTTCCCCAGGTGCTGGGTTGTGTTTTGGAGGTGTGGGAGGAGTTTGATTTCAGGGAGGAGGAGCCTGAGCCTGAAAAGCTCCGCCTGTGTCTGTCCAAACTTCGGCTGAATGAAAGAGGGCTGCAGCGACGCTTTTCCAGTCCTACGTGGGTGCTGACCTGAGATGGACTCAGACTGAACTTATGACTCTGAGCTCTGAACTCGTACTCCTCCGCTGATGTTTTCTTGTAGCTAAAAGAGAGACAGAGAAGGAGTCATGGGAAGGCTAATAGGAATGATGAAGAGCTGTGTTCCAAAACCTCAACATGGGCAGTTACCCTCCAAGACAGTATCCTAACCGAAATGGAGCATAATAAGTTTGAATTATCATTCATCATGTGAAGTGCACAGTTATATATACAAGTTACTTATATTAAGACTTCTGTTTGATTAGCTGCTATAGGTTATAATGAGTAACAAAGTGCAGTAAATGGTAAAACTATTTGCACAAGTGTTTATGAATAAGTTAATACATTATAATAATACGATTACAAATGTCATTTTGTAACATCGACCAGCATTACGGACTGTTTTTGTACAGCTAAAGTAACTGGAAGTGGCAGACACTGGAATTCTTGCACATTCAAGTTGAAAATGGCTGTCTGCTTTTACAAATTTGGTTAAAAAAAAAGAAATGCTGCGTTTACACCATGTCCTAATTACCGTAATTTCGAGATGACAATATGTGACGTTCCACTCGAAGCTGTTCTTAAGCTTTTACAAGGTGGAATCTCGTAAATTACGGCAATTACGACATGGCATGAACGCACCTAAAGTTCCTGAAAATTAAGCCAAAGAATTTCGATCGCCCACTGGTGGCTGGCTGCAGTATAAATCATAAATCCCACCATCTCCATGTAATCGAATGGGACACGAGCCTAACTAAAAACTACAGACAGACATGTTGAGGTGCTAAGTTTGGTTTTAGTTAGTTATTTTATGCTATAAAAACGTTGTGCTTGCGATTGAGTATGCGGGAATATGGGCGGCTCCACCTCATACTGCGCAGACTCGGGCTTCGGGTGACATAATCGGCAAAGACCGTTTCTGCAATATTTTGGCTTACTTGGTCTGGGAAGGAGGTGGAAACACATCATCCATCTTTTTTTAACAGTCTATGCTAAAGTCAGGTGAAAGCATTTTGCTAAGCTAACAATTCATTCAAACCATCTTGAGTGATTGTGTGCTTCATTACTGCATATTTAGCCATTGGATTGTGTACTGCTGATGGATGAATGAAACAAGACGGGGATGAAAACGGTCTTACATTGTAATAATGTAACACATTCAAGTTAAAAATGGCTAAGTTTGCTTATAAATTAAAACAAGGGCTGCGTCCGAAATCGCATACTCTCTTGAGTAGGTACTTATTTTGAACAAGTAATTACTTCACGACCACTAAAAAAGTACGTTCTATATAGTATTAATGTCTGTAGTATAAATGTAACCTGGACATACAACATTCGTCATGTTTTCATTATCATGTGACCTACTAGCGTCAGTTACGTCGCTTCACTACCATTCATAAATCCTCTCCCGTGGCCTCATGGGATAGTAAAGTGTCTATCGTACACACACTTCAGAATCTCGCCAGAAGTGGTAGGTGATCCGTGGACTTTTTACCTAATCTTTTATGAGTACTGTGAATTTGGATGTACTTTTGTCACATACTCTTTTTCGCCTACTATATAGTAGAGAAGTATGCGATTTCGGATGCAGCCACGGTGTTGCTAATCTAACAACTCTGATGCTAACACACATTTAAACACATTTTAGGTTACCTAACAACACATTTTATTCAGTGCAGCTTTTAAGGCAGCATTATTTTGCCGCACATTGTTTAAAAAGCCTTTGTGTCAGGACTCCTATGATGCCTAAATGGGAAATTTTCTTGATTTTGGAAAAGAGCTATAAAGTGTTCACTGATGCATGCGGGTAGAATGTGAAGACCACATCATGATGGTGTACTGTAGTGTGCACTCACAGTCGCAGCAGTAGAGAGGAGAGCACCACTGAGACAGATGAAGCTGCCATCGCAGCAGAGCCCATCCACGGCTGCAGCACCAGACCGACAGGCATGAACACACCTGAAAATCAGGCTCAAACCAGTTAACCACATCCATCTATTACTGAATGCACACAGTACACACTAATGTAAGAAAACATTGGAACCAGTGTGGTTGGATCTGTTTACCTGCTGCAATAGGGATGCCAAGCAAGTTATAAATGAGAGCAAACACAAAGTTTATCCGGATTCTCTGCACTGTTTTTTTTGACAACTCGATACTGGCCACCACATCCAGCAGATCATTCTACATCAACACAAAACATAATTGAATTTTTTTTATAGAATTTCCCCTTTATTTCCTGATAAATCTATTTTAATTGGGTAACTCACCCGTATAAGGACAATATCTGCTGCCTCAATGGCAACATCAGTGCCAGTTCCTATGGCGATGCCTAGATCAGCATGGGCAAGAGCGGGCGAGTCATTGACCCCATCGCCCACCATTGCAACTTTCAGACCTCTTTCCTGCAATTCCTGGACCTTTGCCACTTTATGGGAGGGCAAGACTTCTGCAAACACCTTCCTGATGCCTACCTGTAAAATAAAACAGTGTATTCTGGTGTATATACTATCAGACAAAGTCAAAGACACAAAAGCACAAAATGCTAATTGGATGTCAGAAACATGGCGGTCACATTAGAGAAATGTTGGTTGCAGATGAAAAAGGGCCATTATTAATAGTGTAGTGATGCATAAAGCACAGCTCACACAGAAGTCACTTTCAAACAAAGCCACTTTCTGTTGGTCAGTGCAGCGAATCAACGTGACCAACTTGAAACTGTAGTGAAATATGCGCTGGGAAAATCGCAAAATTTCTGAAATATTAAAATAATGGGATTTCATCTGCGAAAATTTACAGAACAGATGAAATTATGACCACACCTTTATGAACATATTCAGTATTCTGAATGGTGGTGCTTATGTGTGAACGACTTGAGTTTGAATCCAGCTTGTGATATTTTATATTATTTTGTGTTATTATATGAATTCCTGCTCATATTTTATTTGGTTCTAGGCAAAATGCGTGTTTGGATATGCACCTGTGTGGCGATGGCCCGGGCTGTACGTCTGTTGTCTCCTGTGATCATGAAGACCTCTATTCCCATACTGCACAGGGTGTGAACAGCTAGAGCCGACTCTGGCTTTACAGTATCTGCCACAGCTAACATAGCACACAAGACACCTAAAAAAAGGGGGAGAAAAAGAGTGAAGACTTTTGAGAGAAAAAAGCTTGACATTTAAAGGAGTAGTTGACCCAAAAATGACAATTCTACCATTATTTACTCACACTCAGGTCATCCTAGGTGTACATGACTTTATTCTTTCAGCCGATCACAATCCCAGTTATAATTAATAATAGCTTTAAATAGCTTTGTTTTTTGAAGCTCCTAAAAGTGCATCCATCCATCATAAAAGTAATCCATTCGACTCCAGTGGGTTAATAAAGGCCTTCTGAAGCAAAGCAATGGGTTTATGTAAGAAAACTTTAATTACTGGCTTCAGACAACAGCCGTACGTCTGTTCACAAGATAGTCGAGGTCCGGCGGAAGGGTGACTTCTGACCCGACGTATGACATAGCTACTCTTCTCTATATCAAAAACCTCTGACATTTTTCTTAAAAATTTCCCGTTTTAGACTTCTAATTCGTGGCTGGTGTTTTGTTTTGCTCTATCCTCTGCGCTTCCACATTCATCAATTCTCACCTAAGCTTATGCTACGCCTACATCATGCTCCATACATGGGGTCAGAGGTCACCCTTCTATGGGTATATTTCAAACAAAAACCGATTGCTTTGCTTGAGAAAGTCTTTATTAACCCACTGGAGTCGTATGGATTACTTTTATGATGGATGGATGCACTTTTTGAAGCTTCAAAAAACCAGACACTATTCAATGCCATTACAAAGCTGGGAAGAGGATATTATTTAATATAACTCCTATTGTGATCGGCTGAAAGAATAAAGTCATATGCACCTAGGATGTCTTGAGGGTGAGTATATTATGGGATTATTTCCATTTTTGGGAGAACTATTCCTTTAATAGCTTGATTTAACTAATAATAAATACAAAATATATTATAAATGGACGTCAGGCGGAAAAAGTATGATACGACCATTTTAAAATTAGACACACTGGCAAGTTCTGTTAAAGGTGCAGTAAGCGATTTCTGAGAAATTGTTGATATTTGAAATCACAAAAGCAAACACGGCCCTACCCAAAAGGATCACACCTCTATCTTGATAGCTCCGCCCCAAAATCCATGAACACGCTATATAGTACAGGCACCTCCCCCCTGATGAGTGGACACGCCCCTTACTGCTGAAATCTCTTACTGCACCTTTAATATTGTCTGGAATATGTTTTGTTTGTTGTATTGTTCTGTTTCCCAGCCTTGTGTTCTCTGACCTAGTTTCCTAGTGTGTGCCAGTTTGTTCCTTTAATTATTGATTTCATTTACCTGTTGTTTTATTGGTTAACTCATTAGTTTTCCCTGTTATTTTAAGCCCTGTGTCTCAGTTCCTGGGTCCAGTATTGTTTGCGTGAATGCCAAACGTGGTTGTTATCCAAGTTTATCTCCTAAGTTTTCCTTGTGGATTATAATAAAAAACTGTTTAAATTTCTTTCTCTAACGTTGTGCGCTTCTCTACAGCCTCCAACCGCTACAAACATAAGAACATTTTTATTTTTAATAATAAATGCCTGTTAGACAAAACTTATTTTCTTAACATGCAAATAAACACAAAAGTTCATTTAATGAACTTGGGCGGTACCATCAATGGCCACAAGTATGGCCGTCTGTCCTTTAGTCTCATGGCTGCTCATGGCATCATCCACATCAGATGTGACCTCCAAACCGTTCCGCAACATCCACTGTCTGTTCCCGATCAAAACAGAGTACGAGGGGCAATCTGAGAAAACACATATACATATATCAGTACTGTGTATCTGTCTTCATACACCAAGAGATTCATTCATTCAAGGAAAGCTGAGCCACAATAATAAATAAATAGATAAATACATGAAAATACAGAAACTGACACACAACAAAGCTTTTATGCTTTAAAACTACATAAGCAATGTTAAGTGCTGGAAATGATAAAATATCTATGGAAAAAAAAATGTAAAATGGCTCTGAAAATGTAATACACAAAGCTCACAGTAGGAGGCACCAATAACCCACATTTACCTTACCTGACCCTGAATCTGTACCTGCCACCAAGCTACTCTCATCTGTGGTGGCTCCTTGGATAGTGACAAGTGGTGTTCGCTTTGCTGCGGGTGTGTTTGTTTCTTGTGTCTTTGAGCTGTTCTGCAGCAGATCCTCAATGTTGGAGACTTTACAACTGATTCCACAGCCTGGAACAGCCTGGAAGTCATGGCAGGAGCCCAGAGTTTCTGTTCCCAACTCCTACAGAGAGACAGATTTAGAAGCAGACAGATTTAGAAACCTCTTTTAACCTGCAAGAGCACTTTCATCAAACAGACATGGAAACAGAAGTGGGTGGAAAAAATTTTTTTCCAAAATTTTGGAGACTTTTGTATGTACAGCTGGATCATGTGATAATGTCCTGAAGTTTCAAAGTTTGTTGTGTGTGGTGGCTTTCCCAAACCTCTTTGCAATGCTTTGCGACAGCTATGCCCAGTGGATGTTCACTGCTGGCCTCGGCGGTGCCCACCACAGCCAGAACCTTCCGAAGAGGAAGCCTTGCTCGGTCCCACAGAACCAGTACTCGGGTCACCTGCGGCACACCATTAGTGATGGTGCCCGTCTTATCAAACATAACAGCCCCAACCTACAGGAGCAGCAGGGAAGTCCAGTTTTAACAGATTACCCAGTGAATCCTAAAAGAGTCTCTGAACATTTTTGTCTGAGCTAGATTTATAACTGCATATACTGTCTCTATACATGAATACAGATACTATACAGTTTTAGACATAAAAATAGAATATATATAGATGTATATTTGAATTTATATTATAAATGTATTATATATGTTTATTTTATAAATGATGCCTGTAGAGACCATATATTTTGCTGGATTTTTATATATTATGTATCTACAGTATACACAATTTGTGGTCAATATGTTTTTGAAAGTCTCTTATGCTCGCCAATCATACATTTATTTGATCAAAACAGTAAATATATATATATTACCATTTATAATAACAGTTTTCTATTTGACTATATTTTAAAAATGTAATTCATTCCTGTGATGGCAAAGCTGAATTTTCAGCATCATTACTCCAGTCATCATTGCTAAACCATTCTAATATGCTGATTTGGTTCTCAATAAACATTTCCTTATTATCAAAAATGTTAAAACCAGTTGTGCTTCTTAATATTTTTGTAAAATCTGTAACATTTCTTTCAGGATTTTTTTGATGAATAAAGTTAAAAAGAACATCAGTTTTTGAAATATAATTTTTTTGTAACAATATAAAATTATTTACTGTCACTTTTGATTATGTTAACATGTCCTTCCTGAATAATTGATCACTCTGACCGACCCCAAACTTTTGAAAAATATATACAGTATATACATACATAATATATACAAATCCAGCAAAATTCCAATACCGCTGCACCCCGGGATGCCAGCTTAATAAATACAGACTTAGAAGAAGGAATTAGTGTTGAGCATTGCCTTGTGGGCCATCTCTAGGGGTTCTCCTCCCTTTATGAGAATGCCATTCTGAGCGCCCACCCCTGTGCCCACCATAACAGCAGTAGGGGTTGCCAGACCCAGAGAGCAGGGGCACGCAATGGACAGAACTGTGATGGAGGCCTGGAAGGCAAAGCGGACGATCACATCTGTTCGGGAGATGTTTTGCTCATAACCCTGTAGAGGTCATACTTAGGTTAGAGACTTTTTCTAGTTTTTTCTTCTCGCACACATGCTAGCGTTTACACACAGTTGATGAATTACTGTAACTCACAGGGAAATACTTTGCCACAATGTCAAAGTCCAGAAAGCCAATGATGAGCCATGCTACCAGTGTTAGCAAGGAGATGACCACTATGAACGGAACGAAATAGCCACTCAATTTGTCGGCTAACTGTTGAATCGGTGCCTGCCAAAAGAAGAGGACAATTATATCATTACAACAATTTAGAGTAAGAATGTTTTTATTTTTAACATAAATATGTAAAAATAAATAAAAAAATAGGTTAAAGTAACAGATTGAGCGGATGTTACTAATTTAGTGTTTAATTCTCTTCTGTCCACACAAATGTCCTTAAAAAATGCCTTATATTTAATTGTCTTTGAATTTAATTAACTACATACAATTTTTTTAATCATGAATAAATATTTTAATAGATTATAAGACCAAGTAAAAATAAAAGTGAAAATTAAGAATAAATATGAAGGTAAACTTGTGTCACGGCTGGGCTTAGGAGGAAAACGAGGTGCGTAGTCTTTATTAAACAAAACAAAAGAGTAAAATCCAACAACAAAATAAATCAAATCAAGAGAAAAGCAACCTAACGGTGTGCACTTAAACACAACCAACACCAGATAACGAACAAATTAAACTGAGGGCATATATACACTGGAACTAACGAACAAATGAGGGAAAGGTGTGTGTAATCAATGAAACAATGAGTAACAATGGCAACAGATGAAAACAAAAGGCAAACACAAGAATCGACGATAAACTAAAAGTCCTTGAAAATGAAACAGAAACACAACATAATCGTGACAAATTGAAAGTAAATATAATTATTTATTTGTTTTACTTGTAACATGGATATGTAAATTACAGTTTGACCGGATATTATTAATTTAGAGATAGGCCTACATTTCTTCTGTTCACACAAATGTCCTTATAAAAATGCCTTTCATTTAATTTTCCCTGAATTGATTTTTGTATTATTTTTCTATTACATTTTAACTACACACATGTACATATACATTACCATGTAACATAGAAAAACTACATAATTTTTTTTTGATTAATCATGAATAAATATTTTAAAAGACGGCAAGCCCAAGTAAAATTAAATAGGAAAGGAAACTTGCTTTTGTATGCACATGCATGTCCATTAGCAGGTTTTCTTATTACATTGCTGATACCTCTAAAAGCAAAGGTTTGTTTGCACACCTGTCCGAGTGTGTTTGTATCATGTTTGTGTACATGAATTACTACCTTTGATGTCTGTGCCTCTTCCACTAGTTTGACTATCTGGCTGAGCGTGGTCTCTGACCCTACATGTGTGGATTCCACTAGTAGAGCTCCATGAGCGTTAATGGAGCCTGCAATCACGCAACTGCCAGGTTTCTTAATCACCGGCATTGGCTCTCCTGGAATGATAAATAGACTTTCAGTTAGGATTTCCGATTCTTAGGATTCATCAGGAACCAATATAATGCTAATATAACTAGTGAACATGACAGATCACGAGGAAAAAGCAGAAGGTGAAGCCAGAAACCAAAAATCATACTTTGAGCAGGCACTCAAACATATGGGAGTACATATGGGAGTACTAACTCCCATATGAAAAAATAAAGGGATAGCATTTTGTCAGCTACAGTTCGTTTAGCTACTCGCTCTTATGCCGTTCCAAACCCATAAGAATTTTGCTAATCTTAGGAACTCAAATGAAGATATTTTTAATGAAATCTGAGACATTTCTGTCCCTCTATTAAATGTCTATTCACACAAAATTATGATGCTTCAAAACATTCATAGAGAGATCGTAAAATAAATCCATATGAATTGAGCAGTTCAATCCGAGTCTTCTGAATAAGCATTGATCATGCTTGAGCTTCCATGGCCAAATTTGAATGCTGTAATCACTGTTCGCTGAGTTTTGGGTAAATAGACGTTCAATGGAGAGACAGAAATCTCTGCTATTTCATTAAAAATCTTAATTTGTGCTTTGAAGATGAATAAAAGTCTTATGGATTTGGAATGACATGAGACTAAGACTTTTTGACAGACTTTTCATTTTTGGGTGAACTAACCCTTTCATTTTTCACCAAAGGTCATTTGTGTACTTTTTATGTTAAGACACATTCTCCTATCCAAGCTTAATATGCAAAGACAACTATAAGCACACTGCACCTTTAACTTAAAATCAGAATGACGTTTCTGAATCACTGGGAAAACCTACAATGTATGTACTATGACACTGTTTACAAATTTAACATCCTAAACCACACAAACCCCCACTGACTAAGTCAAAGTCTTACCAGTGATAAGGGACTCATCAGCCATAGACGTGCCTGCAATGACCTTCCCGTCAACAGGGAACTTCCCCCCTGGTGCCACCTTTACCACGTCACCTCTCTGCACCAGATCCACAGATACCTGCTCTTCTCTGACACATAAAAGGAAATTTACAGTTTAATTTTGCAAACGTTTCATGCAACACAGCACACACATCAATCAACACCATTCAGTATTCAAATTCATGCCAGGGGTGCTCAACCCTGCTCCTGTTGCCTGTCAATCATTTTGTGTGTTCGGGTTTGCTGGCATGTCCTTGGAGGATTTAAAAAATTTTCACAGGAGTCAAGGTGTTCATTTTGACAAGACTAAATTTGATACATCTACTGTAAATAAGAAGGTTGATATCAAAATATGAAAAAACAAAAACGGCACATCATGTCAAAAAGTTTGCTGACCCCTGCTATCAGTCATACCTGAAGTATCCAATTCACTTATGAACACCCCTGAAATATGATTAGTTTCTAGCTAAAAGCTCATATAATGACTTCAAGTAGACTCTAGAGAGTGAACTAAACCTGATGATGATGTTGTCTCGGCCCAGGGACACTACAGTGGCATCTGTGGCCTGAAGTGACATGAGTTTAGCCAGAGCCTCAGAAGTTTTACTCTGAAAGGACAAAATAAAGGCAAAAATCATGGGTTTTTATCTCATTTAGGTAAGATGCTTAAATGGTAAGCTCACATAAACAGTCCGATCATATAACCTTAGATTTTGTGTTTTCTGTTTCACAAAGACTGCTGCATCATTGCAATAATAATAACCAACTGCAGAACCCCAGAACCATATGTCACATGTCATATTTCCTCCTGTCCTACCGTCAAACACTCACTCTGAAAGGACGAGTTCCTGTCACAAATCATACACACACACTACAATAAGCTGACAGAACAGAGGTGAATGTGTTTTAATGCCGAGTGAAATCGGGGTAAGGGGCAAAAATCGATCGGTTTATGCTAAAGCCGTTTATGATCTTACTCCGATATAGGAAAACAAGTTAATTTATCATGCATTATCGTCTTAAGAACATGCACATAAAAATTCTATTTGAATAAATTCTTTGCTGATGGTTTGTTATATCGGTGTAATCTATTTCAGATAAATGGCATACAAAAAATCGGACAGTTTTTGGCTAGGATGCTAACTTTTATATAGCACAGCTTTTGTACTAAAATGTAAAAACGTAGGTACGGCATTATCAAAACAGAAGTTTCAGTATATTTTTGGCTGTTCCTGTTACTGATTAAACTAAAGAGAGTTCAGAGCAGCTTAGGGAATTCATTTTGTCAGCAAAGAGCAATTCATTATTTCGGCATTTTTATGATATAATGATAGCACCCATTTGAAGCATGTGAGTGAATCCATTACAGAGAAACTACAGCACCAGACATTAACAAAGGGTCATAAACCACTGCTGCTGTAAAGCAGCATGCATTCACATCCCACAAGATAAACAAATAATTGTAAATATATGTAAAAAATCTTTTAAATCAATGTTATTTGGTTTTAAATAAGCATTTTCTGATACAATGATTTTTGTTGCATGTAAAAAGCAATAAAAAAACTCCAATAATGTGATATATGGCCTTAACGGCTTGCTAATAAATTAGGTTGTGTGGGAAATATCAAGATAAGTGTATATTAAAATATGGATATGGAAATGACCACCAGTCAAAAGCTTACCAATTTCCTCATTTCCAAGTCCTTTATATGGTAACATCTAAATTAACTGGCTTTATTTAAACTTTATTTCATAGACTAATGCAAAATATATTATAATGACCAATTTTTAATATACTACATTAGGTTGACACCAACAAAAGACAGGGTCAGATCACGTAGAATTATCTCTTTAATCCCCATTTTCTGTTTTGGGTCTAAGTGCCGGTTAATATCTCGAAATAGACACTTGCCATTAGGGTATTAGGCTGATATGCCATGAATTTTCCTAATTTCATATGAACTAATTAAAAACATTCAACTTGATAACATGCTTCAAATATCCCCTAAGATGTGCTGCCTCTCGGTATTTATAACACATTTACCATTGTCAAAAACAGTATAATTTTGTCACTGCTAACTTTACTGTCATTTGAGTTTTCTTGATGTTTCTTTACCTTGGCAACATGCTCCAGCCAGCGTCCTAGAGCGATGAACACAAAAAGCATCGGAGGCGTATCAAAGAAAGTCAGAGGACTCTGTTTGGCTCCTTCAATCATGGCCACGATCAGCACAATGAATGAATACACGTATGCAATGGTGGTTGCCAAGACAATGAGCACATCCATGTTGGCCACACCATGTTTTAGCGAACGGTATGCTTGTATGTAGAAGTATCGGCCACCTAGAAACTTAATGAGATTAAAGAAGAATCGAGTGAAATACTATTAAAGATTCATCGGCTGTCACTCAAACTATTATGTATGACCTTTATATGATAAATATTCACAGTAAAATATTAGGCCACTTACTAATATGAAAAAAAACATTAGTAATGACTACTAAATCTGAACCACTAAGCATCTAATCAATACAATTGCTGACTCATAATGGGTCTTTATTCACTAGCCATGCACATCTGTGCATAAAACCAGTGCATGTCCCAGTCAGTCTCTGCATTAGTGGTGGGGATTGTTCAGTGAATCTTTCTACAGATTACATCCAGGCCAGTAGGTGGCGACAAGCGACTGACTTTACATGTGAGTCATTAATATCATTCACTCATACAATTAATTCAAAAAACTCCATTCATTCAGGAACTAAACTAATGAGTCATTAAATCATTTATTCACTAATTTGTTCCAAAGCTTTGTCTGGAATAACACTGAAAATTGGAGTAATGATGCTTAAAACTCGATAAAATACATTTTAATAATAAAATAGTATACAATTATTTAAATTTTAATAATATTTCACCATATTACTATTTTTTACTGTATTTTTATCAAATAAATACAGCCTTGGTGAGCATAAGAGACTTCTTTCAGAAACATTAAAAAATCGTAAAAGCCCTAACGGTAGTTTATAAATATTAGATTCTATACATATATATTCTTCTTAATCATTATTATTATAATTAAATAATTAAATCAAACATATACTAATTAAACTAAGTGACACTACAATTGAAGACCACTCTGCTCCCTGTTTTGTGACGATGGACACATTTTTTTTTCTGTGTGTGTGATTTGCTAAGGCTCATGGCAGATCCATCATACATATAAATAGGCCATTATTAATATATGAGACCCAATGTGCTTCCATAACCTGCAGTGGAGGTACCTGAACAGGTGTGCAGAGCAGGAAGAAGGCCAAGTTAATGATGGAGAGACCAGGTAGGATGTTCTGGTCCACAGGCATGGATCCACCATGCTCTTTGTGTTGACTGTCCATCACTATCATGTAGATCATCAAACCCATCACTGGGATCCCAAACACCAGGCTGAACAGAAACGAATGCTTCCATCTGCAGGTATAGAGTAGTTTACACTATTAAACAGAAACTCAAATGATCACTCTTTAGGACAGTAATACACTGGTTTCCATGTGACTTTCCAAAGACATAATGATTTTTATACTATACAAACTGAATATTCTATCCACAAACCATAACACTATCCCTAAACACAACCCACATTTTTACATTTTTAAAAAGAACAATTTTGTATGATTTAGAAGTTATTTTCTCATGGGGGCCAAAAAATTTCCCCACAAGAACAAGGATATTACCATGTCTGTGGGGACATTTTGTCCACATAACGTAGGGTTTACCTTGACCACACACACACAGAAATAAGAGAGGTTCAATTTGAAAGAGATACTTGCTGCCGAATTTCCTCTTGGTGGTCCAGCGTGTTGTTCAGTCCATCGTTTTTTATTAAAGACACACCAAAACCCAAACCCTATATAGAAAGGGGGTAAAGAAGAGAGCGAAAAATTGACAAATAAAATGAGCGAAAAGGAATAACAACAATAAATTCATAAAATGACACTAATGTAAAAAAAACTAATGCATGTCAATAATATAATATAAGTTTACCTCAATAATTCGAACGATATCTCGAGAGCCTACCAAATCCGAGTCAAATTTCACATGAGCTTTGTTTGTCGCCAAAGCAACAGAGGCTTCCAGAATTCCCTTTGTCCTTAAAAGTCTGCTCTCGATGTTATGGACACAGGAAGCGCATGTCATACCGGTGACCTGATGAAATATCAGTCAAGACTGAAACAAGCTCAGAGGCCTATAAATTGCTGACATCAAACCATACTTTTGTTCAATTCTACATTAGACTTTCATTAGAATTTCCATTTCATCTCTCTTCCCACTGGTTTATATATATATATATATATATATATATATATATATATATATATATATATATATAAAGAGGACAATGTTTTTTTTTTTTTGTTTTTTTTTCAAATATATGGTTACACTTTATTTTAAGGTGTCATTGTTACAGTGTAATTATATATTTAAGTACTGAGTAATATTAAGCAACTACATGTTCTTACTATAGGGTTAGGGTAGGATTAGGATTTGGGTAAGTTGCATGTAATTATGCATAATTTACTATTATTTCTATGGTAAGTACATATAACAAGGACACTGTAAAATAAAGTGTCATCAAATATATAATGTTTTGCCTTTTGTGGAGATCATGTTTCCTGTAAATACAATAACTTTTTAATTCAAGCAGTGAAATATGTTTGAATACATTTATTGGGGAAAGATGACTTGAGATTTGGCAGATATAAAAGGGTGAAAAAACCCATAGACTGCAATACACTTAGTTTTAATTTGTGTGAAATCGATAAATTATATTATTATGACTGAATATTCTTCTTGTGTTTCAAACAACCAGTGTATAAAAAGATATTTTAAGTGAAAGCTGTTCCTTTAAGTACTAATAAAAAAGACTCAATTTAATTGATAATGGCTGTGTTAGTCATATTGTTTTAATACAAATGACTAATAATTTAGAGGTAACAACATTTTCTGATTTCTGAACATTTTTTTATAAAAATATTAAATACAAAAAACAATATCTGTTTAATATATATCAGTTTCAAATATCTAAAGAGAATAACCATTTTTTATATATGGAAGTCAATGGGGTCCATCAACTATTTGTTTGCCCATATTCTTCAAAATATCTTCTTTTGTGTTCAGCAGAAGACAGAAATTCATACAGGTTTGGAACAACTTGAGGGTCAGTAAATGAGGACAGAATTTTCATTTTTGGGTGAACTATCGCTTTAAGTTATATTAATAACACTGCCAGACACTTACTGAGAGATCCAAGACACCATCCTGAACTGTATTCTCTTCCATCACTGAGGCGCCAAACCCTAAGCGAGAGATAAGTTGGACGATCTGTGCTGGGTCCAAAAGCCCGGGATCATACTTCACCTCTGCCTTTCCACACATCAGGGCGACTAATACGGATTTAATACCTAGACAATCAATACACATACAAATCAAACCACTGTTGCTATGATACTGATAGCTATTTAAAAAAGTACTCTTAATCCTGAATGCCATTTATACCTTCATGTTTCAACAGGTTTCTCTCAATGTTGGCCACACAGGATGCACAGGTCATTCCTGTCACATGGACAAAACATTTCCGTGTCTCTCTTTCCTCTGAGCCACTGAGGTTATCTTTGGTGATTTCACTTAGTGAAGATTTGGATGTGTGGCTTTGTGAGGGCAGTTGTTTCACACCACTTGACACCTGACTGCTTGATGGAACTTCACAAACTCCAGAATCTTTGAAAGAGATAAATAATTGCATGGAAGACATTTAATGTGCATACTGAACATAAGTGAAGAATTATTTGTAATATTTTTTTTATTCTTTTAGCCAGTTATTTTATCATTGATGCACTATTATAGTTTTTGTTAATATTATGAATTAGATTTTATTTTTATATTTTTGTTTTCATTTTAATTTTACATTTTTAAGAGTTTTTGTCATTTTTATTTGTTTTGTTGTTTTAAATATGTCAGTACGTTTTAAGTTTTAGTTTATTTATGATGGTACACTGCACGAAGTCATTGGATCGCTGTTCTTCTCACACTACATGACTGTCTGGAGCACCATTAAAGCCGGGTACACACTGCATGATTTATAATAGTCCTTTACGACTGTTTCTTTATACTGTAAGAACATGATCCCCACTGAAAGCCATGTCACACTGTAGGATCTCACTTGATATTAATGTCAAACTGTACGGCAGTCAAGACACATTAAAAACAGATGCACACAAGAAGACTCGTCTGAAGTTTTACATCATCTATCCGTGACACGTACAGTGGCGTGAGCTGCATTTACATGTGGGATAGAAATGGTGGCTAGCAAAACAAAATCAGTGTCTAACATAATAAACCTGCTTGTAGCTTGCTATAGTGTGTGTATATATATATATATACTAAATATATATTTTTAATGGCTTTATGTTTAGGGATCACAGTTAAAAAGTTATGAATATTTCAGAGAGAGAGAGAGAGCAGTCTACCTAAAGCCTCTTTAATCCGATTAACTCACCCACTTTCCCCTTTTAAAGGTTGCCATGTCTGGGTTTGAGTCATTCAAGTACACTTCATGTTATTCTAGAATGGCAACCTGTGTGATAACCAAGGAAACCATTGTTCTGGACAGATTTTGCTGGCAGAGAAGAAGCCACTGTCTAGACAAGATATCTATTAGTGGTCCCTGTGAGAAAGATGATCTTCACTTGTGTGAGATATGTATTATAATATGTATTCACTACCTTGATCCAGCCACGCTTCAAATCCCATGTCCTCAATTGCTGCCCGCAGTTCTTCTGGACAGGTCACGCTGGAGTCAAATGTCACAATTCCATTCTTTTCCTGTAAGCAAACTTTTATGGAGTGTACCCCAGCTCTCTGGGACACAATTCCCTCTATGGCTTGAACACAAGAGTTGCACGTCATCCCTTCAATTCCAATGGTGACACTCTGGAGTGGAATTTTGGTGGAATTCAATGTAGAGTTCCAACCAGGAATGGAAACCCTAAAATTCCCTGGTGGAATCTCCTCTAAGAACCCTTTAACTGTCTCCAGGGTTAGCAGAGACGGGTTGAATCTAAGGTCCACACTTCCTTTTTCCAATGAAACAAATACAGCGTTCACACCTAACATTCCCGACAAGGTGTCTGTTATGTTCTTTACACATGACCCGCAATGCATCCCTTCCACACCCAATGTCACCTCAGACCAATCAGTCGTCAAAGGCTGTAGTTGGCTTGGCAAGACCAGAAGTGAAGCATCAAACCCCATATCCTCAATATGTTTTCTCAAATCCTCAGGTGTGACCTTTGCAGGGTTAAACCTCAAAGAGGCTTCTTTATCGCTCAAAGACACCTGGATGCCAACAACACCTTGAAGACTTCCAATGCGCTCCTCAATAGATCGAACACATGATTGACATGTCATTCCCTGCACCCGGATCTTCACCTCAGTCTCCTCGACCACTAACTGGTGGCCCAAATTACGCTTCAGTCCATCGGGGCCCTCTGATTCATAACCGAGATTATCAAAAGCATGTTTTTCAGGGGTCCAGCCCTCCCGTTGACTTCCTTTCTCCTAAACAAACAGAGAAACTGAGCATCAACTTATTAGCTTACAGATATTACATACCAGTTGAGAAATATAATGTATGTCGCTTTGTATCATGGACGTGCTTCTACCTTCAAAGCATTTTAAACATTTATTAAAAATTCTTAGTGAAAACACTCAACTGAACCCAATAAACTGGCTCTAAATCTGAGGCTCTACAACAAAGCACTTGCTACACACACACAGAGAAGTATTAAAGCAGATTAGTAAAGGTTGTCTGACTGAACAATCAAATCACAAGACTTGGAATTTACTCCACCTATTTTACTACTCAATGACTTTTACATGATTACAACTGAGTGTTGATCAAATTTGATCCAAAGTGCTTTCCAAATTTGTATTTGTACTTTATGCATTTTTTATGCAACAGGCTTTGATCGAAAGAGCTAAAGTTTCTCTGTGGCCAAAAGAGTCAAGACTGTAAAAGGTTTTACAGTGGCAATAATTGCTGTCATTCATTCTTTACTTGCTATTTGTATTTATATTAATGTCATTGAATTGGACATTTAACCTTATAATAGATGCAGATTTAAAAGTCTAGAAGTTAATGCTCATTCAAGAAGTGGAAATATATAACCTATATTATCTATGGGCCCCTAGTTCAAATCTTGGCATTACATAATAAAAGATAAAAGTAAGATAGCTCAAACAAAGCATTTCAAATGTATAGCGCAAATAAATTAATATAGGCGTATGTTTAAAATAAAAATACATTTATTTGAAATAAAAACAAAAAGAACTGACACTTTGTGCATATGTCTATATTTTGAGGCATATGCTGAAAGCCTGTTAACTTCAGGACAACTGACTTCATACATCCACAAAAATCACTGCAAGACCAATTAATGGCCAAAAAGCATAAGAGAAGTTACTTCTAAAGTTACTAGCAGTTTAATATAACCAAATGAAATTCACACACTTTTGTGTAGCTTAAGTCCACATTTTTAGCCAACTGTATAATAGCCTACATAGGTTACATAGACAATATGTACTGTAAAAAATAAACACAATCATTTTTAGATAGGCCTATTTTAAAATAGTTTTTTTTTTTTTTTTTTTTTTATTAAACTTTATGTAATTGTAATAAATGAAACAAACCTTATATTCCTTCAGTCCATCTTTACTATTTTGTGAGGAAGAACAAACGCAAAGGTCCGGCCCGCAGCGGCACAAAGGTTTGCAGTCTTCCATGCAGAGCTTCTCCACACTGACTGGCCCATTATCAGACGACTTTGAGATCAACTTGGCGAGATTACTGAAAGGACTGAGTTTATTCATTGTAGCGGTGTTCCAGTGGACCTAAAACTTTACTTTAGATTACCCTTCTTTAACCAACAATCGCAAAACAAAAAGCGCTGGTTTGTGGCATATCGCTGCTGTTGAGTGAAAGGATTGTCCTGTGCCGTGACGGTCCGTGACTCCGTGCGCATTTAAATCTCCGCAGGTTTTGCGCCCCGCGTGTCATCGCGCGCTATGGATTTTGCACCCGTCACCGCCTGGCAAACTTTTACCCGTCACATTTACTGTCAATGATTAAACTGAATTATGTTACCGAGTGCAAAACTAAAACAAATAAATGTTATAAATCAGTTCCGAGCAAAGCACACCACTATCACGACATGACTTCCATATGTTTCCAAAACTTGGCAGTTGAAACAACACTTCACTGCAGACCTCCCAATGGTCCAAACAAGGACACCAAAAAGGCTGTCTTGATTAAAATTATTTCATTAATTAACTAAGTAATCTTGAAGCTAAGAAAAGTAGCCTACAGACATATTTCCCCCCAAAAAAACAGCATTTTGATTGGATCAGTTAATGTAAGCTCACGTTGCATCATTACGTACTGTAGATATGATATAAATTAGTTGAACAAGTATTTGGGCTGCTACCTTTGACAACCTAACAGTGTTTTTTGGGCCTTAAAGCCTATAGTTCACCCAACATTTTTGTCATAATTTACTCACCCTCATGTATGTTGCTCCAAACCTGTATGAGTTTCTTTCTTCTGTTGAACACAACAGAAGATATTTTGAAGAATGTTGGTAACCAAACAGCTGACGGACTCCATTGACTTCCTTAGTATGTTTTTTCCTACTATGGAAAGGGTTCAGTCACTTTCTGGTTACCAACATTCTTCAAAATATCTTCTTTTGTGTTCAACAGAAGAAAGAAACTACAGGTTTGGGACAGCAACTTGAGGGTCAGTAAATTACTTTTCTTTAGCCCCAACAAGTTATTATTAGTATTTTGTGTGTGTGTGTGTGTGTGTGTGTGTGCTTGTTTTTTATTCCGAATATGCCTACTATGCCTACAATCGCTTACAAATTAGTCACTTATAAACAGTTTAAACAGTTTAGTATCACATTTAGCGACGCTGAAAGTCATTTTGATTAATAAATGTGATAATTGAGGGATTCTCATTCGTTACACAAATTTCCATCTTAGATTTCCAATTTCTCCAAGTTAGATAAAATCACTCGAAATCAACATAGCGCATAGCATAGCTAATGTAGAGAAGTAAAATGTTTAGGAAATTTCTGTGGTGGTTTTTCTTGCTAGCGTTTTAAGAGAAAAATGTAATCTGGGAGAGCTTAAAAGCGAATTAATAACTACTCGAGCAATGCAACAAAGCGCCAACCAGCGGCGAGCAAGTCAAAAACATGCGAGACATGATGCAGATGTAGTATTTTTGTTTTCCACTAGGGCGCATGCGTGCTGCAAAATCTCTGATGCTAATGAGAGGCACCGCTGATCTCATTTACCCACGGAATAATTGCACATGATTATTTACATTATTAAAAAGTAAATAAACGTCTTTATATACTTTATCCTTTAAAATACCTTAGAGTAAATTAGACACCACATTTTAAGCTATATGAATTCTTTGTTGTAGGCCATGGCTATTATATAGCCTATCAAAGTACCTGCATGGTATTAAATATGGTGATAAAAGTACCACCACAGTACTTTTTGTAAAGGGTCTCAGTGTCTTTTATGGTTCAACCTTAATTTAACAGTAACTCTGACACAAAGAATCACATTTTTCAAACCTATGGCCTATCTTCAGTCTGAAGTTCTGGCCAAAGAAGCTTCTTAAATCTAAGAGATTTACTACTACGCCAGATCTTACCTTACCCATACTGTACACCAGGTGGATCCGTACATTGGCTTTAGAGTCAGAGAAGTATATGTCCACGTTGTATTGCGTTGCTTAGATGAATGGATAATCTGACCTCTCACATCACAGTCACATGACTGTCATGAAATTTCAATTGTCTTTAATTAGCAATGACATCTGTAGCCACAGAAAACCCTTACAAAAATGCAACCTACAAATGCAACCAGTGCACACACACTGGCATTTGGTAGAATGATAAATGAAGTCCAAAAATCATCCATCATTGTATATCATAATTATTTTTCCATAATATAGTATAAAGGCTGTAAGTTTTTACATACTCAATATAATTATGCAGTCATTTAAAAAGCCTTTCCAGACTACCCTCAGCATGTTTTGCATGCTGGGAACAGCACGGGGATGCTGGCTGCTGCTTGCTGGTCCGCAGCATGGGGAGTGGGAGTACTGGTAAACCAGCTTCACAAGCTGAATTTTACTTGAGAACAGCATGACCATGCTGGTCCACCAGCTAGACCAGCACTATAACAGCTCTTACCAGCCTTAACCTGCCTGGACCAACATGGAATTCATGTTGGTTTATACTGCTTTTTTTGCAGGGTAATTACAATTATTTGGTGATATACAGCCCTTGTTGATATACAGGTTGTTGACACAAGGCACTCACCTGCCAAAATTGCCATGTTATGTCCAAACAAATCTGTTGAGAACAAAATGTTTTGCACGTCTGCCAAATTGAAAAGTCAAGTGCTGTTTAGACACTTTCATTTAACACTCCTCAGTGTCTCAAGTTGGTCTGTTATTGGCCTCCCCCTTCACTTTGTCTGCATTTGTTTTTCATTCAGATGGCATTTAATGATTCGAGGTGAATCGTTTGCGAGTTCATTTGCCAAATCCCATTCTTTTGAACAGACCATCAGAGCCGGACAGTAACGGAGTACATTTACTTGAGTACAGTACTTAAGTACAATTTTGAGGGATCTGTACTTTACTCAAGTATCATTTTTGGGGAGTACTCATGACTTTACTCAAGTACATTTGAGAGGCAAATATTGTACTCTTTACTCCGCTACATTTCTATCCATAACCGTGAGTACCCGTTATTTCTTCTAAAAAAAAAAGGAAAAAAAGAAAAATCTCGGAAACCCTCAATTTGTTGTTTCCCTCTCAAACGTGATTGGATTGTGCAGGCGCCACTGATTGGGACAGCCTATCAGCAATCACCTTCAGCTTTCTGCCAAAGTCAACTCCATGGTCAGATTTAGATAAGAGACAAACCATGGACGAAACAATGGATGAAGACGCAGCAGGTCCATCCCGGGAATGTGCCAACCCGTGGCCCCACCTCGCCAGACTATTTCAATTTTCTGAACAAGTTAATGATAGTTTTCGCTTCAAGTGTTTGCTGTGTTTACCAATGTAAGCACTGTGGCAGTAGTAATGCAATATTTAGAAAATGTACTCTTGTACTCTTGATACTCAGTACTTTTACTTAAGTAGACATCTGACTGTAGTACTTTTACTTGTACTTGAGTAAAATTTAGCAAGGGGTATCTGTACTTTTACTCAAGTAATGAAGCTGTGTACTCTGTCCGCCTCTGCAGACCATAAACCAGTCTGTCTCAAGAAAGCGACCAAATCATCCTTGCACGGTTTATTTAATCTACCCACATATCATGAACAGGTCTTCACAATACAATCTATAATAAATTAATGAACATAAAACTATTCCTCACCAGAGGCAAGATAAAGTGAGAAAAGTGACGTATTTCATTCCTACAGTGGATATTTGTGTAAAGTAAACATATACAGTGAGTTTTTTACAAATCTTGTACAAAATAAACAGAAATTTGTGGTGTGAGTCCCACAAAGAGAGTTGTGAAACTTTATTGCTGTTGGAACAATTTAAAGCATCTGTCTTCTCTTTTGGCTTTGAGCCGTAGGTAATACCATCTGCTGACTGTGCTATGCTGCACAGGTGGACACATGAAAATAAAAGACTTCATTTTTCACGATTTTACACCTTCAAAAAGACAGTCTCTAAGGTCTGTTGATGTGAGCCATAATTAAAAACCCTCTAGAGTCTGGTTCTAGTCTCACAAATGGCTTACTTCCTCATCCCTTTCCTGCTTGTTTTGTGTGTTTCCAGAGTTTGACCTATCTGTGTTGGAGAAGCTCCCAGACCGGCTGCCCTCTGCCCTCTTCCTTAATGAGTTCTCCACCTTCAAGGATATCCCGGAGGTACTGTACGCTAGAGGAGGGATGGTGTTGACAAGCATCATCTGCAGAGGCCTCTTCTCCTCAAGGTAGCGGCAACGCATATACCGGACAAAAGCGGCACGGTAAGTCTTATTGAAGAGCGTGTAGATGAAAGGGTTGACCGCCGATGACAGATAACCCACCCAAACAAACACGTTCATCAGTCCCCCCACCAAATCTTCGTCACACGCCGAGCCGCACACCACCGCTATCACGTTTGTCACGAAAAACGGACACCACATGATCACAAACAGAAGGAAGACCACGCCAAGCACTTTAGACGCCTTCTGCTCATTGCTGAGGGACTGCATGGAGCGACGGCTGGAAGCCCTGTCACGGCAGATAGACGAACGCGAGAAGAGACGCTCGGAGGAGAGCGAGCCACGAGGGAGGAGTATAGTGGACGACCATTTTGGCCGCACAACGAGTTGGTCCAGGCACAAAGTCGCTTCGCTTTGCAGAGCACGGATGGTGAGGAAGTAGGTGACGACCATGATGATGAGCGGGATGAAGAACGCCACAAAAGAGCCAATCAGAACGAAATTGTCGTCCATCAGTTGGCAGCTTTCATTCCGGAAGACTTTGGAGTGATCGTGCAGGCCGAGAACTGGGACAGGCATGGAGATAACTTGAGACAGATGGAGACAAAATGAGAGTAAGAAGACAGCTTGGTGCTATGGTTTGGCATACCAGTCCTAATAGATGCAGTCTCAGTTGTTTAGCATTTCAGAAATGAGCTGGAAAGCAATTTCCTACTGGCTTTGAGCGATCTTGAACTTACCCACAGAGATGGTCCAGGCTGCTGTGATTTTGACTCTGGCTCTAGTAAGAGAGTTTGAGCGGCTGTGGTGGATGGGGTTACGGATGGCGATGTATCGGTCCAGAGAGATGGTGCACAGGTGCATGATGGAGGCGGTGGAGAAGAGAACGTCCAGGTAGATCCAGATAGGACATAAGGCCTGGGGGAGTGGCCAGGTGTAACCTAACACACAAGAGACACAAAAAGTGTCACATTCGGGACAAGCAAATACTTGTGTGTCATTGGTTACAGTCATATAATATTGAATATTCATTGGTCAACATTTATCCTTCATGGAGCAAGGAAATCTGACTTTTTTGCACAGGACGTTCACATTGTCGAAACCACAAATTTACTTGTTTTTGATTAGTGACCTACAAGTATAGGCTAGTGCAGAATCTTAAATTTTTTTTATTCTTTTTACATCATAATGTTGCATAAGAGACTTCTTCCAAAAACATTTAAAATCGTCCAAACATTTCAACAGTAGTTTATATACATTATTCATATATTACAACTATTATTAATTTAGCATGCAAAGAGGGCATTCAAATGGTCTTAAAAGAGTCTTAAGGAACAGCAGCAAACGAAATAAAAACAGACTTTTAATTTTAAGGGTCAGAGAGAAGGTGAAAAGTTGTAAAGTGTGTGTTTGCTGTTAGGGGTACAAAAAACTTGGTTGCACTTTATTTTACAGTATCTGCACTTACGGGACATCAGTGTACTTACCTAAGAAAGTACTGGTTAATATAAGGTAACTACATGCATTAAGGTTAGGTTTAGGGGTAGGTTCAGGGTTAGTACCTATAGTTATTACCCATTTATTGTAATTACTATAATAAGTACATAGTATGTAGGACTGTAATATGAAGTGCTACCAAAAACTTTACTTACATCATAATTGGACCTCAGGGTAAAATAAAACATATTAAATAACCCTTTTAAATGGAATCTGCACTATACAGGAGCAAGAACTGCGATGTTTAGAAATTGCTGACACACAACTGTGCTAATACATAATTACTGTTAATCTGAACTTTTCATATCCAAAACATGTTTTGCTTCTTCAAGTCCATTACCACCAATACTAATATTGAAAAAGGAGGGTACCAGTAGTCACTGGCAAAATAAAGTGTTGTATTTCATGAGAATCAGCCTTTTAGTTTGCTGACTTACAAAGAACATGATGTTTTGGAAGCCACTGTGTCTACAGATTGAATCTAAACACAAAGAAATGTGTTCTGGAATAAAGATGAGAGAATAGAAGACTCTGGGGTGCTGATGAGACAGTGGAAGTCATCAATAGCACCATCACACTCAATGGTGTGCTTCGAACTGTGAAGTCATAGAATCTCCCAGAACTCTCAGAACAGGTTCAGCTGAAACAGAGAACCGTGTTTTTATCAGTGCCTGGAGTTTCATGTAGGCCATATAAATTTAACAGATCTCAACCGGTTATATAAAAACATTACATCATGCGGGAATAACCTGTTTCAGGGGGCAAAAGATGATACAGGATCTTGTAGCTGCTGTCACTCAGAATGAGTTCTGCATTGCGTGTTTGCATGTTTGATTTAGAAACAATGTGTTATGAGTGCTTTAGGCGGACTTTGTTTTGTCTAGGTTTTCATGTCAAATTCTGATCTATAAATGATCAACTCCACCAGTAAAAGAAGAAAGAAGCTAAATAAATAATTTAGCTGTGTGTTATCAGAATTCTGTCCATACGACGCCAGCTGTCATAACACCAAAAAAACACATACGTCTGATAGAAACAGGGAGTGGCGTGTTTTATTCTCTTTGGTCAAACTATTCAGTACATCAAATAGGAAGCATAACAATTTTTGCTGCATAAACACACACCAAAGCGCAGCATCGTTACTGCATAATTAATTTCTCATCAAAGCGCTGGAAGGAGTAGGAAGAGGGATTTCTCTCCCCATGCGTGAATACAAGCAGACTAATTTAGGACACACCAGACGGTCCAACACACACTCATTATCCACTGAAATAAATCACCTTCCGGCAAAATGTATGGAGGCCTAATTATTGTTTATACATCTTTTTCCAGAGATACAAATGCTATAACACAAGAAAGTTTGCAATTTACACCTTTGACATGGAAGAAACTCACTGGAGACATCTAATGAGTGCTGATTCTGTAAAACAGCTCAAATAAAAAACCATTTGACACAACTTGTGTTGTTTAAAGGAATGATCTGGCTTCTAAACAACTTAATGTCTATCAACAGCATCTGGGGCATGTTGTCGACAATAACAGAGGTCAGAATTATGATCTATCTATGCTAAGAAATGGCATCACCCATGCTGTTGTGTTGATTATGGCAGAAAATAGTTTTATATAATTATATTAAAAAATCACCCTGTGGTCTGTGTGGATCCTAACGCCCCAGTATAGTGATGGGGACACTATACTGTCAAAGAGCAACGTCCTTCGGATGAGACGTTAAACCGAGGTCCTGACTCTCTGTGGTCATTCAAAATCCTAGGATGTCCTTCGGAAAAAAGAGTAGGGGTTTAACCCCAGCATCCTGGCCAAATTAGGCCATTGGCCCCTGTCCATCATGGCCTCCTAATCATCCCCATATATATACACTGATTGGCTTCATCACTCTGTCTCCTCTCCACCAGTAAGCTGGTGTGTGGTGTGCGTTCTGGTGCAATATGGCTCCCGTCGTGCACATATGTGGTGGTTGAGGAGATTCCCCCCTTATATGTAAAGTGTTTTGAGTACCCAGAAAAGCGCTATATAAATTTTATAAATTATTATTGTATATTTTTACAATAAATATTGTATATACATTATTGTGTATGCAATTGGACTCTTGTGTTGTGATATACTGTGTGAGATAAATAGTGACAGACAAAATGTTGTTTCCAAAATTGAATAAAAAAAGTTTTCCTTAATTTGACAGTCTTTTTCTACCCACTATTATTATACAATGTAAAAATAAGTAAATCTTTGCTTGATTTTAATTTTAAAAACTTTATTTTTTTTTTTTTTTTTACTATGCTGATTTGGTGCTTATTTTGGTTAAAATAGTAATGATTCATCTCAATGCAAAACAAGACAATAATGATGTTGTCGGTACACGATCCGTTTCACGCATGCGCGTAATTACGTACGTTAAATAACAAACGGGTTCTTATGGACGTATTTTGTTTTCTGTGCCGTGATGAAGACAGAAATATTATGTCGGTGCCTGTAACAGTTTTATACACTGCTGTCACGTTATTTGAGCTGTTTCTGGATGAAGGCAGACTGCTGACAGTGAGTCGTGTTGACAGAGTTCAGGGAAAACTTCCTAATGTCAAGTTTAAAATGAATACGCGCTTAAGGTGCGTTACAAAAACACACGCGCACTTCAGTTAGTGCGATTCAAGTGTTTACATGGTTAAAAACGGCGTACACCCCCTGTTTTAATACGATTATAGTTGATGCGATTATGAGCTTATCACATTATTAAGTATTGTGTTTACATGAGGTAAAGCATATATCGCAATATTGCTAAAATCCCATTATACGCATGCGTAGAACGGATCGTGCAGGTTGAACGGATCGTGTACCGACAGATGCAAAAACAATATTGCGTTAAACATTTAATTAATATGTTTATTCAAAAAGTATTACACATTACCTAGAAACGCCAAGATGCGCAAAAATTCTACAAACGCTCATAAAAACCTTATGCGCTCAAATGAGTCGGGTACATTTTTTATCCGTTAAGAAAACGTGCATAAACTACGATTGAAACACATTTACGAATCATTTCCTCGATGTGCATCGAAAAAGACATGTGGATTTGCAATGGGACGGCATAACTGGACCAACCAGTGGATTGATCTCATTGCACAGCATCTAAAATGCTGTTTTGGTCATTCTGAAATGCCTGAGTTGCCAGAATGTCTGTCGTCCTCCCAGAACTGTCTTATACGACTGCGTTCCCAAACAGCAGGCATCCGCCTCAGAAAGCAAGACAGGAACACGTTTATTGCATTTCGTTTGCACACACTCTGGAGTAATATATTATATATATAAACATTATTATATATAGTGGCTTCTCCTACTGCATCAACTTCCATTTTCCTTAGTGAGTTTATCAGGAAGTGACGTTTTTGTTCTCTTCAACTGGATGGAAAGGTGCTTTTTTTGCAAAATGTTACATTCGTTATTGCAATTTTGCACATAAAGTCCTGTTCTTGGAGCTCTGCCTTTCTGCAAAGTTTAGCTCCAACCCTGATCAAACACAACTGAACCAGCTAATTAAGTTCTTCAGGAGCACTTGATAATTAGAGACAGGTGTGTTGGATCAGGGCTGGATCTGAACTCTGCAGGCAGGTAGATCACAAAAAACAGGATTGGACACCCCTGTTGTAAACATTCTCTCTGTGCTATCCTTGTGCATATTAGTTATTCTGGCTTAAAATTTAATGATGGGAGTTGAAAGACTGAACACAACTTTGCATCGCAAGGTTAGTAATCCATTGTATCACGTTAGTACGGTGGCCCAGTAGTTCACAACACAACGAAATTTAAAAAGCAAACATAAGTTCATAACACAACGAAATAAAGCCGCAACACAACAGAAATAAGCCACAACACAACGGAAAATGTACAACACAACGAAATAAAGCCGCAACACAACGGAAATGCCCCCGACCACTAGAGGGCTCTCGGATTGCGGCAAAGTTAGTTTTCCTTGCCATTGTTCGTTCTATAGAGTCGGCAGTCTTAAAGGGTTTAGTTTTTACAGTGTAACCATTGTATATCAACATAAAATATACTTCAAAATCACCTACATCATGAAAGAATGCTTTGACACGCTACAACAGCGCATCCCTAAGGGAACGTCTGGCAATTCCACCAAGTGGTTAAAACGTATAATTTATAATAATATCATTTGATAAATAAAAATAAAATCATTAGGTGAATTGCCGAATTACAGGAAAGTATTGGCACAATTTCACCTGTAATAAGTCAGTCTGGTCACTAGGAACCTATCACAATCTTTGGGACATGAAAAAAAAAGAACTTTAGGTGAATTACAGTAGGCCTAATGTTAAAAAAAATAATAATTGTGTACTGTGCATATAGGGAGCTATTGGCACAATTTCACCTGTTGTAAGTCAGTTTGGTTAATAGGAACCTCAACCTTTGAAACATGATACAAGAAAAAAAACTTTTATTATATTACAGAAATGTCCTAAAAAAGAATTGTTTACTGTAATAAAGGGAGGTATTGGAAAGAAATCAGCTGTAGTAAGTCAGTCTACTACCAATACAGTCAAGCTTTGGATTTGGAACATGTCTGTTTTTGAATGTTAAAAGTAATTTTAATTTATACAAATTATACGTTTTAACAACTTGAAAGAATCGGCGGACGTTCCCTTAGGGATCAAGCGCTGATAGCGCGTCAAAACATTCTAGAGCACGTAGGTGATTTTGAATTAATAAATGTCGATATACAATGGTTAGCTACATACTGTTAAAACTAATAGTGGTGTTGTTAAATTTTTTTAGACTCAGTGGCATGGAAAAGTGGTCTAGTGGTCGGGGGCATTTCCGTTGTGTTGCGGCTTTATTTCGTTGTGTTGTACATTTTCCGTTGTGTTGCGGCTTTATTTCGTTGTGTTGTACATTTTCTGTTGTGTTGCGGCTTTATTTCGTTGTGTTGTACATTTTCCGTTGTGTTGTGGCTCATTTCCGTTGTGGATTCATTTCGTTGTGTTGTGAACTTATGTTTGCTTTTTAAATTTCGTTGTGTTGTGCACTACTGGGCCACCGTACGTTAGCCTTATGTTAACATGAATAATGTTCATGTCTTTAGGCTATACTTTCAAAACTTTGTCTGTTTTAACAGTTATTTTGAGGAAATGCCTTGCCGCATAGACTTCTATTGTGTATTACTGCAAATGTATGATGATATGTAAAAATGTAAAGAAACTCACCATAGAGTATCGTCAGCATGGCTACTGGCATTACAAGGATACCCAGAAGCATGTCTGTAATGGCTAAAGACCTCAAGAAGTAGTTGGTGGCATTCTGTAACTTCCTCTCCAAGCTCACTGCCATGATGACCAGAATGTTTCCTGTCACTGTGATGATTATGACCAGCGAAATCAAAAGAGCCAGCCAGTTCTTCTGGCCATTAAAGGTCAAATCGACCGACCTATTTCTGTCTTCACTACAATTGAAATCCATTGAGTTATTGAGAACTGCATTTCTCAGAGACACCTTCTGATCCATGAGCCAATGTTCAGCGCTTTTGTCCTTCAAAATCTCAGTCGATATCCCAGAGGATCTGAGTTCAGCAGTCGTCCCATTCAGGGCCATTAAAGGACTATTTTTTCAAATGCGACATCGATAAATTCACGGAACTGATAGTCCATTTGAAGAGTTCCATGGCACTCCAGGTCTGTGCAGCCCAAAAGGTTCCGGTTTGAGATCGACAACATGTTCACAGTCACCTTCAACAGCCTCCTGTTTTCCACACCGTTGTTGATGGTTGTTTTACACAGATGTTAAAAGCTCCTTGGGCAGATGGATTGTGATTCAGAATAGAGGAGGGAACTTTACAGCTGCTTTTTTTAATGAGAGAGAAAGAAAGAATGAGAACACATGAGAGACTGGAACACACTGATGTTTCAGCTGTCCTGGTTTAAACAAAACACCACATAAACGCACGAAACATGCTATCTACGCACTGCTTCATTCCCACATGAACACATATTGCACGCAACCTCAATTCTCAGACTAGTGGCTCCAGTAGCTAGACTGATTCAAAAAAAGTGTAGAACATCAAACTCTGTGTTTATGTTGTGCTCATATACATTACCGTTTAATCTAGAAGTATTTTCCGGTTTCCTGTCACTCCGAACACCAGCGCTGGAGAATGAGCCTCTGGTGATGCGTGCTTGTCACATCAACCCAACATGTGGTCCTGTTCCATTCATCCTTTCTCTTTTCAGCACTTCGGTCTCTTATCTCCCTCCCTCCCTTCCTCTCCTCTCTCTCTCTCTCTCTCTCTCTCTCTCTCTCTCTCTCTCTCTCTCTCTCTCTCTCTCTCTCTCTCTCTCTCTCTCTCTCTCTCTCTCTCTCTCTCTCTCTCTCTCTCTCTCTCTCTCTTCTCTCTCTTCTCTCTCTCTCTCTGCAGATAGTTCTCTCCAGCTGTAACTAAAGCTAGACTGTTTGAGCTTCTTCCAGAAAGACTTGTCTTTGAATGGTCCCTTTGGTACTTGTCAACTGGAACAAAGACATATGAACCTATTTTTTTCCACACAGATATTCAAATAAGCTCTTCAGGCAGGAAACCAATGGAGGAATCTAATGGAATGCCCCATTTAACCTTTTAAACTTATTGCAATTTCAGGAAAACCAGAACCATTACAAATATAGAACAATATTTAGTATAAATCAGGTGTTTACATCCATGAAAATAGCAGGTAGCCCATCAAAAATTCTGAAAATTCTGTTATCATTTATATCACATCCCCAAAATGCCTATATGCATTAACAATGTGCCTATATGCACCAATAAAATTAATTAATAAATAAATCTCCGTTTTTTTGTCCTTACTGTGAAAGTCAATGGGGTCCAATGTTATTTGGACCCCAGCATTCTTCTGAATAACTTCTTTTGTGTTTTCGCAGAAGAAAGAAATCATACATGTTTGGAACAACATGAGAGGGAGTAAATTATGGCAGAATGATTATTTTTGGGTGAACTATTTCATCAAAAGAAACATCACTGGCTTTGAAATGATGGTCAGACAAAATACATCAAGTAATAGGCCTATAATACAGCACCAATTCACTTTTCACGAGTTCACACTTACATATAATTATATAGAGTAAAGGATATGCGTATTTGGCGTACTATCCGAGGGGAGGGCTCCGAGCTCGGAATTTGGCCCGAACCCAGAGTACTCCTAGCCTGACTACGTCAGACTTCGTACTTCCGCTCAATTTCAGTTCGCTTCTGTACTCAGTCTGAGATAGCGGCCTATCTCCCCGTTTTCCTCCGGCCTGAAAACAGCCGGCCAATCAACGAACAGAGGGCGGGCTGAGAGCCGTGACGTAGACGCTGATTGTACCGTGGATGCGTAGATTTACTTCACATAATCTGCAAAAGTCGTTCACAGCCATGTTCACTCCGGTATTTCGCTCGATGGTTTTGTTTTCGCATCATACATGTGTTTACAGCTATGGTTTACAGTGGAAGTTTGATGCGGCTGAGCCAGCGCATAACACACGTTATGTGATTGGCTTACGGGTAACCAATGATTTTAAACTTCAGACAAGCTTTATTTAATATCAACACATTTTTTTTATATTACATTGTTTGTCAGTGCAAACCAGTGTTTTTTGGATGGTTCTTAAAAGCATAACTTTTATATTTTTATTTGCTGCCTTTCACATCACAGTTAATTTTTGGGACAACATGCATTGTTGTGTTACCATCAGCCAATCAGCACTGTCATGATGTCATTTTCTTACCGCTGTTTAGTCACATGGCATTACAGCTCAAATTGACTCAAAACTGTGAAGATGGCAGATGTCAAATTGTGTAATTCAGCGTTGGTCCTGCACCAGACGACTTCAAAAAATGGGAATGTTAACAGATAGTTTCCCCCAGATATGAAATACCTCCGTGTGGGGTTTAAGGATAAACTATAGTGTGAGACCCCTGGATAGAGCATTGCTCAAATTCTCATACCCTTTATTTCGGTTGAATTTTCCTCTTGAACCTGCAAGCTCAGGTAATTGAAAATTAATTAGGGAAATATTTGCAAAAACAACATACTTAATAATAAAGGTTCCAAAAGAGTTTTTTCACAGCATTGCACTTGAAGAACCATTTTGGGTTCCCTAACCTTTCAGTGATCAGTTCTTAAAAGAACCGTTTTTTTTTTTTTTGTGTAAAGAATCTTTTCTGTGTGTCCCATTTACCCTTTTTATCCTGAGCTTTTATGCACTTACAGCAAAACCAGGAGTTTGTGTCATTAATAAAGCAAATTTTTATGAAAAGAACATGACATTTGTCATCCTGCAAAAGGTGTTCCACTGATCCCCACTCCCTCAGGATATAACCTAAAATAATCCAGGTAAATTGATAAATTTTCCACAGAAGACCTTTGCCATCACAGGATATTAATAATGCATTATTAATACACATTGTGAATTAATATTTAATGTTATCCAAGAATACATCCTCACTTTTATCATAAATGGGGAGAAAATGAGATACTTCTTCCTCTAGGCAAAATTGGGAGAGATAGATTAAGGTAAAGATTGAAGAGAGGGAAATATATACAGGAAAGAAGAAGAGTAAAAATAAGGCAGGACTAAGACAAAGTAAAACCTGGGTAAACATGGCGAGAAAAAGAAAGGTAAGAGAAGGAGAGACAACCAGAGTGAAAATCCATAGATCGTTGGACCTGCTTACTGTCCAAGGTTTGTGATGAAAAAGGCAAAGTGAAGGACGGACCAGAGAGGGCAAACAGATGTACAGTAGCAGAAGGAAAGTGTTCAAACTGTAGAGGACAGAGCTAGGGAAAAAACTCCACCTTGCCTGTCTCCATCCATATAAATGATGGATCGCACGGCTGGCAGACAGACTGATAGAGCATTCTCTTTCACTCACTCCTCCGGTAATGGAAGGATAGTGTGTGTGAGAATAAGAAGAAGCTGGATTAAAAGTGTGTGTGTGTGTCAAGAGGCTCCCGGCGGTCCTGTAATTGCTCACCTGGAAGCAGGACAAGGGGAGCGAGATGTGGTCCAGGTGTCAGACTCTGTTCTGCACACTCTGCTGTGATTATGACCCCCATTAGTGCTCCTAAAGTCACCAGGTGTGGAGAACATGATACGCTTAACTGCGGGAGGTCTGGAAGAAGCACAGAACCAAAGCTGTGCTGTACTGTTCAATGTTCATATAGTAAGATATAGTGATAATATGGAGCATAAACTTTAAGAGGAAAAACCATCTTTATGTTATTCAAAAATATGTAATTTTGGTGCATTTGTTGATAATATGCAGGACCGGTTGATGGAACTTTGTGAGGTATCGATCAACTGAGATGAATGACAACTTTTTAGTGATTATAAAGGGAGTGTACTTTGCTTGGCTATACTGTATAATGCATTGAATAAAAGTTTTGTTTTTCACTTTAAGGCATAATCATTTCATGCTGCAAAGTTTCTGAAGTGACATCTACATATACATATGAATGCAGGATTCACTCTCGAAATTGCAATGATTTGACACAGTGATAAACATAGCATGGGACAGAAATGTGGCATATTAAAATAGATACGCATTAAGCAATGTAAATGCAGACTAATAGAAAAATATTCGTAACAAAATATTTTTTAAATTGTATTCCAATTATTTGTAAAAGTAATGACTCGTATAAATAATCTTAAATGTCTCACTGTACATTGCTGTTCTTTTTATGGTGGAGCCGTTGCTTGCATTACATCTGCACTTAAGAACCCTCAGTAATTTCAGAAGCACCCTCAGTGATTAGATTCTGGAACCGGGCCCGTTTATATGGCCAAAAAGATAAAATTCTGATAGCTTGTAATGTAAGTAAATGAGATCGTTATAACAGTCCAGCACACCACTTAGATAAAATGCATAGGCAATAGAAATCAGTCACTCTATATCTTCCAATAGTATGTCTTAGTAAGATTATATTTAAATGCTTAGATTTCATAAATTATGGATTTCACAGCAAAAAGAAACGTGTGTACCACAACCCGAAGAGGGAAGTTTTTAGAATTTTTTATTTTTTAGAAAAGCCCTTTTACTTGACCAATAAAAAGGTAAAAGGTGCTTGAAAAGAAAAAGGTGTGAAAAACTGGAGTGTCCTCTTTTTAGAAAACTACAGTATGATCACACAAATGTACACATATATGCACATGTGCAGGTGTAACACCATCAAGCATGTTGTAATTGCAAACATTGCTACCCAAGAATCTCTGCTGTCTCCTTTAGTTCCCACAAGCACAGTGATCTAACAAACACACATTTCTCAGGCGAACCCACAGTCGACAAGCCTGCACCAGCTGGGGAGACTGTTGGCTCTCGTTTATCTGATAAATACTTCATGGCAACCAATTAGCACGTCCCATGTGTATTCAGATACAAGCCCTCAATCACATTAAAATCTGTTTGAATTATATTAGCGGCTTGTGCAACTATAAAGTAGATGTTATGTGGTGACAGTGAGCCTAGGGAGTAACAGACTCACACACACACACACAAAACAATCATAACAATCATGTCAGAACAGATTGCCTGTTGCTTCAAAATCTGCAGACTATCAACCTTATAAAGTGAGTTGAAATTATTTAAATTACACATATTAAACTAAAATTAACATTTCAAAACCCAACTTACTAAGGAAATCCTTATTGTAGGCTCATACAGTATGTATGAAAAAATATCATCAAAAAAGGATAACTTGAAGACTCTGTAATACCTTTTTATTACATGACATTTTAAATTTAATTTCGGCATTAAAGGGTTTAATTATTATATTATATTATATATATATATATATATATATATATATATATATATATATATATGTATATATATATTATTGACCGCTGTTACAGAGAACACAATAAAAAACAAAAATACTCGAAAAGAGAGCACTTTCCTCTTCCCAATACTATGGGCGTCAGTCACGGTCACAATCACCCGAACCTATACAACACACGAGCAAGAATTACACTTACTCTTCCCCATTCGGCCCTATAAGAGTATATAGAGTGCTCTGCCCAGTTTCAGAGGCCGCACAAAGGGCATCCGGTCACGAAGTAAAGATTATCCTGCTGGATAGTAGACGCCATTGCAATGGCCTGTACGAGCTCACTCCACAAGAGGCATGGCCTCTTCCTGGGCATGGTCAGTGGCGTATACATTGGCGACATCTGTGCGGCGGCCAGCTGGTCCTCGCCGTCCACTTTCGCTAAGTTTTACAACTCGGATGTTCCTGCACTTCAAGCACGAGTACTTTCTGTTTAGCTGGGTTTGACCTCAGAGTGAGCTCAGTGCATTAGTATTGCAGGGGTCTGAGCCCCTTTTTTATAGTCGGGCGAATACCTTGCCCTTGATTAGCCCTAAGGCCCTCTAGGCCCTTATATCGAGTGTCTTAGGCTAGGGTCTTAGAACAATTGTCATTCTGCACTCATCGATTGGACTGGTTCCCCATCGTGTCTAGCGAAAAGTGAACCATACTGATATAGGGAACGTACTCGTTTACTAACGTAACCTCGGTTCCCTGAGATGAGACGAGCCAGTATATATGGACGGATGCTCCGCCCATTCTGGTGTGCTGATTGGTTCGCGCATGATCTGCATCGCCATAGGTTCGTGCAGATTACACTGCTCAGCCAATTGGCTTGTACAATTCCCCATCGCGTCTAGCAACCATAGACTGTAAAAAAAATATGGACGTAGTGTCCGTGACGTCACCCGTAGGTTTCTGAAGCCTAAAGTGGGCGTAGCCGACCATCGCCATCTTGGCAGCGCGTCACTCCCGAATTTATTTATTTTTACAGTCAGACAATGAGCTGAGGTAAGGTGACGACTAACAGACAGCAGACAAACGGCTAATGATGACTAATGACCACAGCAGCGGGAATCCACCTGTCACTCAAAAGTGGACACACCCTTAATTATGCAGAAATTTAAGGCTTAATATAATTTAAACGGATGAGTTATAAAAAAAAAATCACCCCCCTCACAGTTGTCATGAAGGGCAAAATTAGCTGTAGCCTATAGACCAAAGCCACTTTTTGCTCCAGGCTGTAAACATGTTTTTTTCTGCTGTAAAGTTGGGCATTTCAACATGGGGGAGATGCAGATTTGACTCACTTTTGCAGCCAGCCTCAAGCAGCCAGTTGATGAATTGCCGTTTAATTCACTTCCGTGTTGGTTTCAAGAGATAGACAGGGAGGTTGCCGCTTGCTAGCAACACAATACTCGTTCCTGTTATCTCAGGGAACCGACGTTACGTTAGTAACCGAGTACGTTATTAGGACAGTCATAGGAGAAAAGGAGTCAAGGACAAAATAGAGTGCATTAGTGCCCGCCCACTTTTTCAGCAAAAAAATCTTGGGCTATGGTTTAGACGTCTACCAAATTTTCACTGACAGCCCAAATTTTGCCTTGTTTTAGACGTCTGGGCTGTGTTTGGACGGCTATTAGACGTATTTTTTAAACGCAAAATTGCTTGCTGGAGGGAAAGAACTACAATCCCATGAATCATTGTAAAAATGATTTAAAATTGTTATTGTTACTCATTTAAAAATGTTGTATGTTATACATATCAATATATTTATTGCACTATATGCATATTAAGAATGTATAGTATATTGAGAGCATAGGGAGACCGACATGTCATTTACGGTTCATTGGAGTGAGCGGAGTTTTGATTGATTGATTGATTGATCTAAAGATTGGTGGACATTTTCTGTACAGGTAATGTAGTTTTCACCAACGAACGAACACTATAAACGAACACTATTATTTTAAAATTAAGTTGAAATAATGCGGGCCATCGATTAAAAACCTTGTAGCTAACAGTAAGGCTGTCTTTAAATGTTTCTACGTTATCGTTAAAAATCTATTTCCCTATGGAGAAAATGAATGGAGTTTTTACTTTTGGAACCCGACTGTTGCGCTATATACAGATAAAAATAATTGACACCCCTGGTATAATAGTGTGTGAGAGAGTGCTGGCTTGGAAAGGGGGTTGAAATCTATGGTTACCAAGGCAACAGAGTGTCAGTTCTGTTTCCACAAACTGATGAACGAGTTTGTTGAAGACTCACATCACCCTGTCTGTATCCATAACAGAAGCATCCCACTATCTCAACAAATAAATGAGCACCGCCTTTAAGGCATAATCTACATCCAGCTGTCGAATGAGCGTTTATAACAAAAGCAGACACTTTCAAACAACAACATTCCCTTCAAACGGCTCCACCCCTTGTGCTTTCAGAGACAACACTTTTACGAGACGGTTTTTTAGCATGAATTCCCTCAGGCAACAGCGGCTCCATGCTAACAGTTACACATCGTATCTTTAATAGCAGGACAGCAGCAGCTTGACTGATGCAGCACATCTCATTCAGCATCTGAGCACAGAGATAAAAACATGTGTGTCTCCTGGGACCACCTGACACTTCGCTCCATAACAGCAGGTGAGGTGGGAGGGGTGCAGAGACATCCTCAGCTTCACCTCTTTCACCTCTCTCAGCAAAAGATTTATGAACCGCTGTCAGAGCCGCACAACTAATGAGAGAGAAGATGATCGGGAGAGGGAGGGAGAGAGGGATGAATGGACTTAGAAATGCTTTAGGGAATATGATGAGAATAGCTAATAAAAGGGATACGGCTTTGGAGAGAGGTGGACTCTAAAGGCTCAATTTGAGGCCTTTGGTCTAGGCAATTTTAAAGGATCGGGTGAGGTCAACTCATGTCGGAAATATCATATTTACGAGTTGAATGGACATTAAAGTCATAATTAAAGGTGGGCAACTCTGAACTTTCTTTAAGCCCTTAAGGCCCCGATATAATTCAAGCGAAATCGAAGAATGAACTGATCATTCCGAACAAAATCAGGAGTTCGAAACAGCTTGCCAAAGCAAACTTTCCGGAAAAGATCTGTATAGAAGCAGCTCCTAAGGAAAAACCAGGCAGGAACACGTTGATGTAGATCTCAGATGTAGCACCAGTCTTGCCACCAGGTAGAGGCTCACAGAACCAGAGGCTTGAAACTGGAGTTAGAGAGCTGCACCAGTAGTCAGGCAGTTAAGACTAAAGCCTGGAACACACCAAGCCGACGCCGACGAACTAGCGCTGATGAAAGCCGACTGTGTTGTCGCCTCGCGTCGGGGTAAAAAGCTGCGCTTGAACACACTGTACAGCCGACTGTCAGCTAGAATGCGCGTTCTGCGCCTGCGTGTAAATGTGACAACTGTCTTTTGCTGCAGATATATTCGTCTATAGGCCTATTCGTCATTCAAAAAGGGAAACCGACGCTGCAGATACACAAACGTAAACAAAGCAGTGCGCGCTTAACGTTTTGAATATCAATCCTGCTAAACACTTTCTTTATTCCACTCCTCTCGTGTTAATATTGAAATATTCACCAAAGAACACTCAGGTAAGATGACGTAACATTAGAACAGCGTGCCTGTCCCGTTTTGACTTTGCTCGCTGTTTTGCTATTATTCTCGTGCACTGACTCGTTCACTAAGCTGAACAGCCAATCAGAGTTCCCTCTTTCACCGACGGCCCGACGCTGATTCAACATGTCGAATCGGCCGAAAAAAAAAGCCGACGAGGACCAACTTCAGCCGACGGTGCGGAACACACTGAGAAGATTTAGTCGGCCGACGCACGGAAACTGCCCGACGGCCGACCGTCGGCTTGGTGTGTTCCAGGCTTAAAGTCCGCGTGAACCGGAAGTTGCAAACGACTTTTCTCCAGTGCTGTGACGTATTTCCCAGTGAAAAGGAATATTGAACAGAGGGCAGGGTTTTACTCTAGCGCTCCTCCTCTCCATCTCTCGCTCATAGCAGACTAACGGTTTGAGGGGAGTGGTTAAGCGTTTCCCAAACCAAGCCGTCAAACATACGTCATCAGAGAAGGTCCTCCAAGGCAGAGGGGAGGGGCATTTTCAGATTTTGATTAAAGATTACAAAGCCAAAAAAAAATTTTGTGTGGATTGACTTGCATGGATGAATTGTTCACCACAAAACTAACAATTTAGGCAAACAAAGTAAATATGGTCAATTTTGAATTCATGTGGACTTTAAGAGTCACTGGCCAGGGAACTCAGGATACAGGACAGGAACACACAAGACGAGACTCAAGACAGACAAGATATAGCAACAATTAAGAGAACCAAAATTAAACGGACAAGATCAATGACTAGAGAAACAAAAATTCAAGAAATAAAGACAACTAAAGCAAACAAATGAAAATAGAGTAAAACACAAACTAAGATCCTAGAAATAAAAAAACGGAATTGCTAAAAAAAAGCAAGAATAAAATAACAAAAAATACAATTCTAAAACAAAAGAGAACCCAAACTATAATGCACAAGAGCTAAAGCTAAGCAAAAAATGAGGATCAGGTGAAGACAATTAGTGAAACCAGGATTAAACGAGGGGGCGTGGTAACGGAAACAAGGAGGGGGAGCACGAGGAGCACATGGCAAACACAAACAAAGACAGAGTCATGTGCTCAAACACAAGACAAACATAGAGACCTGAAACAAAGACAACATAGACAAGGCTGCCATGGAAGAACCTTGATACGCGGCAGCCATTGTATGTCCACAAGACCTAACGTGCAGATGAAGTGTGCCATTTGGGACAAGGCCAGAGACTCATGGACTTCAGCTCCGGAGTCACTTCATGAGTGTTCATGTCCTCATATAGCATACATTGAGATGGCAGATGCTGAAAACACCACAAGCGCCACATCCTTGAATATACCTATAGTAGATGAAACTGTCGCTCATTCACACAGACACGCAGAACAAGCAGACTTCATATTTAGGAGTATTTTTGCGGTTTAATATTCACAGACTCTAGTCCATAATAATTCTGATTTTGATTAAGTTTACAGCCCTACTTTTAATTGATCCAAATTTTGCTCAATTCTGTGGCATTCCGTGTTATACCGCAAATAAAATTTTAATGAATGTATTCATTCATGAATTCATAGGGCAATGGGGTGAATGATACATTCTAGTGTTATAATTGTTTAAATCCACAAATTGCCTTCTGAAAAGTTCCCACAGACAAATGCAAATCTCCCACACAAAAAAAATCCAGATTGTCATTTCAACTTATTTCCAGTGAGTTCACATGCAAAGCCATGAAGAGGTTCTCCTCCTAAAAAGCTGAGGATAATTTCAGTCTCAGCACTGCAAGAAAACATTCAGAGGCCCCACTCCACCAAAAATAAACAGGTAAATGTGAACAAGCCTGCGGCATGGTGGGAAATTATGTAAATTTCATTTCCACAGAGAATTGTGAATCTTGACTTGATACTGATTGAGGAAGCAGGCTAAATATACCACAATATAGCAACTGGCTTCAACAGAGATATATAGGCCTACCTCTAAACAGCAGAAAACTGTATTACATTTCAACTGAAATGCATGCAATGACTAAATTATGGTGATGGAAATTGTTTGGTAAAGGGAGACCAACAAAACAATCTCAAGTCTTCTGCAGTGATGCATGTATTTTGCTTTTCCCTTTTTTTAATTAAGTGAGTTTCTTAAGTACTTTCAGAAACAGTTGCGTAATCTGAAACTCATCTGAGATTAAATCATTCTCTCTGCAACTGCTGAATACGTGTGTTCACACGTATCATATGCACGTAAAAAAACTAATTTTCGCGTATAAATTGCACGATAAATATGCGTGGGAAACTTTATTTTACATTGTCTTTGTTACATATGTCACATGTACTTACCATAGTAATAACAGTAAATTATACATAATTACATGCAACTAACCCTCAACCAAATCCTAATCCTACCTTAACCCTATAGTAAGAACATAGTTGCTTAATATTACTCAGTACTTAAATATATAATTACATTGTAACAATGACACCTTAAAATAAATAAAGACGCATTTCATGAGATGGCCAGCCAGTTCAGTTGATCCTTGTTACATTGCTCTGATATTCTTGAAACAACTCAAATCTAAATGGTGATTGTAAGATTGTACATATTTCTCTAGAAGAGGTCACTTCATAATTTTGGCCAGAGCCTTGGATTGAAAAAAAATCTTTAAAACAAGATCAGTCCAAGCAATGTCAAGATATTAAAGGTATAGTGGAAGATTTTTTACTTCCGGGTGGATCACCTATACTATTGGTCCTCCTAATTGTCAATCATTCTGGTAAATCAATCAAACTTATTCAAAAAGTGGAGAGGGCGGGTCTTATCTAAAATTCGGAAAGATCCTCCACTATACCTTTAAGAATAGTATTGAATAAAGGTCTAAACATTGCAAATTGAATATGTTAAAAACATAATTCAAAATAAATTTGAGATGTTTTTTTGCTTGTTTCCAGTACAGATTTAACACAATTTAGTGAGGATTATGCCAACAAATAAAAAAAGAGAAAATTTTCTAAATTATTTTAAAGGTATTTTCTTATAACAAGCATGTTTTTAACTGCATTTCATAACTAGTAATAAAAAAGAATATATATATTATTTTTGAATTATTTTTGAAGAATCAATAGGCTAAGGCATGCAGGGAGGAGAGAACCTGAAATGATACAGTATATGAGACCAACACTGTGTGACATAATTAAAAAATATGAAGCAGAGCAGCATTGATTCACATCCAGAGCTGCAGATTATTCACAGGAGGGAACATATCAACATGAGTTTGCCTGATCCCATGTTTTACATATTCCTATTAACATTCAAACACATCCGGGCATGTAGGGACTATGAAAACACATCTCTGAGACTGCATTAAAACTGTTTTTTTTTTTTTTATATATAGGTTGGTGTACATCAAATCACCCTTGGCAAAGACATATATTGTTTTAATTTAATTAAAGCATGATGCATTTGCAACAGGCCTAAAGACAGATTCATCCTCACACAAGCACTTGTCTGAACAGTGTGTCAAAAACATTTCAACTCATTTCAAATCAATGTCAACTCTGAAAATGTCCTGGTAGACGGTTGCGTTGACTCTGGATTTAATAAAGCACAGTGGACCAAAGTCCTCTTTTCTGATGAGAGCAAATTTTGCATCTCATTTGGAAACCAAGGTCCCAGAGTCTGGAGGAAGAATGGAGAGGCACACAATCCAAGATGCTTGAAGTCCAGTGTGAAGTTTCCACAGTCTGTGTTGGTCATCGGCTGGTGTTGGTCCACTGTGCTGTCCACTCAACGCAGCCGTCTACCAGGACATTTTCAGAGCACTTCATGCTTCCTTCATTTTCCAGCAGGATTTGCACCTGCCCACACTGCCAAAAGAACCAAAACCTGGTTCAATGACCATGGTATCACTGTGTAATTACTGTGTGATTTCATGTAATATTCAAATTTTCTGGGATTTTGATTTTGTGGGTTTCATAAGCTGTAAGCCATAATCATCAAAATTATAACACATAAAGGCTTGAAATATCTCACTTTGCATGTAATGAGTCTATATAATATAGTTTCACCTGTTAAGTTGAATTCTTGAAATAAATCAACTTTTTGATGATATTCTAATTTGACTAGCACCTGTATTTGATTTTATTTAAATAATCATATTTATTCAGCATAAATCTGTTCATTGTGAAAATTTAATTTAGTTAAAAAGTATGAACATGGTTAGAAAATGGCTGGCTGTGGAACAAGCGATATTGAATTAGCTAAAATGTAGGATATTAAAACAAACTGGATTCATTGATAAATATATGGTTATTGTGTATGTAAAACCCAGTTAGTTTAATAATACTAATACAGAAATCTTACCTGTTTCTTAACAGTTTGATTTATTTATGACTGAAAAAAACCCTGAAAAAAACACTTAATATTCAACAATAATACTGATCTGACTGTACTGTGTGAGATCTGAACAGTGACAATTTTTTGCATAACGGCTTTATAGATTAAATTAACTGATTTAATAATTGATGATCTTTACAATGGAACTGAATAAACACTGAGCTGACTTCAACTGAACAACAGCCGAAATGCATTATTTTCCTGTTATCACTGTAAAGCTGCATTTAAACAGTCTGTACTGTGTAAAGCGCTATTTAAATAAAGGTGACTTGACAAATATGCATTTATTGGTTTGTTGTGCACATGTAATCCAAATGGATGGAAATGTAATATGCAATTCAAATACATAATTTAGGCCTAATTATTTATTTATTTGAGTGTATAATGTTTTGCAAGCGATGATTACTTTTAGGACTCTTAAAGGAATAGTTCAAACTAAAAGTTACTGACCAAAAACAATCAAATATGGTATATATACTATTTTGCCCATAAGCAGATTTTTCATATTCAATGTTTCATATTTACATGGGGGTCCTGCACCAGCTCAGCAACTGCCAATGGATAGTTGAGGTATTACAGACCTCAAACTGTGAGCTGCCACATCCAGACACTTCCTTCTTAGAAAGTTGAATTCTCACCACAGGACCCACTCTAACATGAAAGATGATTCAAGGGACACACTTTGCCAAAGAAGTACATGTTCTACATTTCAAGACAGTGACAGAACCTTTGAGTAGAAGTAAACATAATCCTCAGAGACGCTTGAGTATTTTTATTGTTTTCTGCTTCCGCTGCACCGATGGCTCCGTGTCAGACTGAGAGAACACCAATAACACATATTCCCTGTGAGTGCTTGTGCGTTTGCTTAAAAAGGGAAATGGTGTATTTCTCTTCAGGAGAACAGAGATGACATCCTACATCGACACACACACACACACTCCCGCCAGAAAACACAAGGCGAGGGAGAGAGGAAGGAAAAAATAGGGGGTGGGATTTTCTTTTAATGATACTTTGTGTGTGTGTGTGTGTGTGTATATATATGTGGCAATAGTACCAGTGTGTCAGAGACATTCTATATCAACAGAATCATCTCTCCATGTACATTTCAACAGTATAAATACATCCTCCACTTATGAAATCGAGCAAACAATAACATTGACAAAACAAAAAGCAGTAGGCAGTAACAATGAGCCGATCTAAACCAATGGAACCAAAAAACCCTTAACAGCATGTTAGTGGACTGATTTGATGGGCTCTGCACTGGATGAGGTTGATCGGATGAAATGAAAGTGGCGCCATGCAGAAACACGTGTGCTTTTACAAACAGAAAGCACTGATGAAACAGAATGCACAGAGAACCACCAAGAGACAGAAACGAGAGCTGACAGAAGCTTGAGCAGGACACTGGATTGTGGAGAACACTATTGGAGGTCTGAGACAAGATCAGGTGGTGGGCTTAGATTCAGTTCATATAAGATGGTTTGAATAGTGAGGTGACTTGTGGGTCTGTTCTGTTAGATGGGCAGCTGGAACTTGACATCAACCTGGGCCTCTTTGGCCAATGATACAATTTCAGAAAGCTTCACAACCTAGAGGAAAAGAGAAAGATATGGTAATTATGATCAGCTAAAATATAACACAGTGTCCTACCATAGAGCAAAAAAACAATTCAGGCTTTTTCTCATTTTGATGATTCTGCTGTGGCATAAAAAAAGCTCTATGTAACGGTACGTTAAAAATATCAAATATGTTCTGCTTGGCTGTCAATGTCAGGTCGTGCTGCGGTTCCGCATTCATTGCTTGTAGCTGGAAACCTGTCATTATTTGTAAAGACGTGTGTCCTATGTACTTGATGCAAAGTTGTGTGGACTGCAACATTTGCTTTCATTTTCCTTTTTGTACACTTTCAATGTATTTGTAGAAATGAATATTACCCAATTTAAAAAAAGGTATTTTTCATTGGCTACATTTACATGCACCCACATAATGTGATTATGAGACTTGGGCAATATTGCGATTAAAATCTACCTCATGTAAACACAATACTTTGATCAAATTGATGCGATTAAGCCAATAATCATAGCAACCGTAATTGTAGTAAAACGTGGCATATGCCTAATCCACGTATCTATTCCACTCTGGTCAAATGGCGCTTTTCCACTGCATGGTACGGTACGGCTCGGTTCGGTACGGCTCACTTATGGCGCATTTCCACTGCATGGTACGGTACGGTACGGCTCGCTTCGGCTCGCTTTAAATGGTACCACCTCTGTTGAGGTTCCAAGCGTACCGTACCGATACTAAAATGTGACGTGAAAACACTGCAGATCACTGATTGGTCAGACAGAATCATCACTACCAGCGTCATTGTATTTACAACACGAGACACTAAACCCGCTAGATTTAAATAGCCAGTAGACAAAACAAAGCCAACACTGTAGCGCCTGTTTTAAAAGTATTTGGTTAAAAAAAAAAAAGAAAAAAAAAGTATAAACTTAAAAAAAAGAAATGGCTGAATCGTGGTCAGTGGACGAGGTGCAGACGTTCCTCTCTTTGGTTGCCGAGGAGTGGATGGGGAAACACGGAATGAAAAATTCGCATTTAATATGATGATGCCATGGCAGTAGAGACGGCAACTATTAACGATCAGTCCCACCCACTTTGAAGCGGTACTAACTGCAGTGGAAAAGCAAACGAGCCGAGCCGAGCCGTACCATAGGGGTGGTGTGGCGCAATGGATAAGACACATGCCTTTGGTGTGAGAGACCCGGGTTCGAATCCACTGTGAGACACCAATGTGTCCCTGAGCAAGACACTTAACCCCTAGTTGCTCCAGAGGCGTGCGACCTCTGACATATATAGCAATTGTAAGTCGCTTTGGATAAAAGCGTCAGCTAAATGAATAAATGTAAATGTAAATGTAAATGAGTCGAGTCGTACCACGCAGTGGAAAAGCGAAGCGAGCCCAACCGTTCCGTTCCGCGCCGAGTCGAACCGTACCATGCAGTGGAAAAGCGCCAAAAGTGCGCATGTGCATTTTTGGGGTGCTGCAGAAACCGAGATCATGTTGACAATGTTGTGCGACATGAATATAATGCGGTGTTTTGATGGTCCAAAACATTGAAATAGAGACATTTTTAGACACGTCATGAGGCTGAAGCCAGATACCAAAGAACCATGGAACAAATCCGTGTGCGCCGGAAGAGCGTGGCTGTGGTGACGCACCTACTGTATGTGAGTTTATCATTTGTGCTGTGCATTGGGGTGTGTGAATAATGGCAGTAGAAATAACCAGTTGAAATGATGAAATAATAATGAAACTGTGAAAAGGTTGTGCTTGTGCCACCTAAACATCTTACTGCGATTAAGACCTTATTGGTGCACATGTAAACGTAGTCAATGTTAGTTCATGAAACCTAATGCATTAACTACAATCAACGAATTGAACCTTATTGTAAAGTGTTGCCATTTTTACATTAATGGCATGTAAAATTATGGGAAGTTTGTCACATCACTCAAGAATAAGTGACTTTGAAATGCCTGAAGAAGGTTGACTAAGGCTACGTTCAAACTGCAGACAAATGTGGCCCAAATCCGAATTTTTCTCCTGACAATGTGAACAGCACAAACCACATGGAATCTGATCATTTCAATTCCGATTTGAGCCACTTCCATATGTGGACGAAAATTCGATAAAGGTCAGATGGTTTGCAATGCGACCACAGTCTGAAGAGTCAAATTGGAACTAATGCGACTTTTACGTCACTCTAGATCCATTACAATTCCGGACTACTGGGAGTCAGATTTTACACACTTGAAGTTATCAAGACAGTTGTGAAAGGTAGTCAGTGAAGGACAGTGATGTGTCAGAACTCATAAGTATTAGTTACAGCTCTACAAGCAAAACATGAGGGGTCGTATTATAAATGTTTAAAAACTCTGCTCTCTTTTTTAGCATTTTTATATTGGCTTTCACAGTGTGAACGTAGCCTAAATGATGACAGATTTGTAATATTTGGGTGAACGACTTAAGACTATCAATTTGATTCCTGAACCATGATGTGCAGATTCTTCTCAATTTTCCATTCCTTGTCAGTTTCGACTTGCCCATATACATGCATAAATAAGAGTAACGAACCATTTTGGCCGCCTCGTCCAGATCGTCACAGGCCAGGATCTTCAGAGGACTGGCAGCGATCAGAGCCTTGGCATCGTCCACTCTTGTTCCTGGAGATCAGACAAGCGTGATGAGAGTGAGATGAAGGCAAGAAAGGCATGAAAACATGAGCCACCTGCACAGATATCCCTTTCCAGACACCTTTTTTCTTTCTGTCACCCTTCTGTCAATGTTTCCTCTCTCAGACGTTCCGGGGTTTTTTTCCAGCTTTTTATTGATATAGATCAGGGGTGTCCAATCCTGCTCTTGCAGGGTATGTACGCAAACCGCTTGGCCACAGCTCTGATAAGCCTTTGTTTCATGTTCATGTGAATCAAACCTACTTGAAGTGCTTGTTCTTATGAGTTAAATTTATAACATGATGACATTTTTCAGATCAGCACCCTTTTAAATAAAGTATGGGTGCTGAAAAACATTTTTAATGGGTTTCAAACCTTCCCTCCACTTCTCCATTGATCAAAGTCATCCGCACCATCAATAATAATCAGAGTGAAATTCGGTCTCTCTCACCTTGTAACCGCACTACGATGGGGATTTTCAGGTCTAAGTCAGTGACGGCCATGATAATGCCCTGTGCGATGACATCACACCGCATGATGCCACCAAAGATGTTCACCAAAATAGCTTGGACCTGTTAGAAAGAAAACAACATCGATTTAGAATTTTCCTGAAAAAAACTGATGATGTGTGGTTTCTAAGGTGTGGTTGCAAGTAATTTTTAGGGCGTTCCTATGTGGTTGATAGACTGTTGCAAGGTGGTTACCCCCCAAATATCTATGATAATATTGACCCTAAATATACAGTTGTGGTCAGAATTAATGGCACCCCTGGTAAATATGATCAAAAATGGCTGTAAAAAATAAATCTGCATTGTTTATCCTTCTGATCTTTCATTCAAAAATTTTTGCAAAAATCGAACCTTTCATTGAAGTAAAAGAATTGAAAGTGTGGAGAAATCACATTATAAAAATGTTATGTTTTTCTCCAAAACACGTTGGCCACAATTATTGGCACCCCTAGAATTTTTTACGAGTAAAATATCTCTGAAGTATCGATTAATACCTACCTTTATTTAGCACACCAGGGTGACTAGGAACATGAAATTGTCTAGCTATGATTTCTTCTTTCACAGGAGTTTAAATATGAGAGGCCAAATTCACTTAATCATCCATCACAATGAGTAAAACCAAAGAATATAGTTCTGATGTGCATCAAAAGATTGTTGAGCATCACAAAATAGACAGTGGCTGTAAGAAAATAGCTAAAGAATTGAAAATCCCCATTTTGACCATCAGGGCAATAATTAAGAAGTTCCAATCAACTAAAGATGTTACGAGTCTGCCAGGAAGAGGATGTGTGTCTATATTATCTTAACGCATGGTGAGGAGGAGAGTTTGAGTGGCCAGAGACTCTTCAAGGATCACAGATGGAGAATTGCAGAGATTAGTTGAGTCTTGGGATCAGAAGCCAACCAGAAAAAAAATAATAATAATCAAACAACCCCTACATCCCCACATCCTCCTCGCTCATCCAAAAACAAACTGTTGTCAGACACGACTGGAACTTCAAACGGCATAGGGTTCTGTGGACAGATGAAACTAAAAAAAAGAGCTTTTTCATTAAACACGCTAGATGGGTTTGAAGCACACAAGGATAAGAAAGTACCCCATGTGTTCAAAATCAAAACCTGACGGCTTCTGCTAGAAATCTTATAATGGGCCGTGGTTGCATCTTCCATCAGGACAACGATCCAAAACAAACATCAAAAACAACACAAAAATGTGTTACGGAGCACAAAATGAAGCTTCTGCCATGACAGTCCCAGTTCCCTGACCTGATGAGTGGAGTGATCTGAAGAGAAGAAGCACCAACATGGATCTGTGAATCTGAAGGATCTGGAGAGATTCTGTATGGAGGAATGGTCTCTGATCTCTTGTCGGGTGTTCTCCAAACTCATCAGGCATTATAGGAGAAAACTCAGAGCTGTTATCTTGGCAAAAAGTATTTAATAAAAAGCCAATAATCATGGCCAGCATGTTTTGGAGAAAAACATTCATTTCATAATGTGATTCCTCCCCCCCATACACACTTTCAATTCTTTTACTTCAATGAAAGGTTAGATTTTTGCACATTTTTGAATGAAAGATAAAGGATAAACAATGCAGATTTATTTTTTACAGCCATTTTTGATCATATTTACCAGGGGTGCCATTAATTCTGACCACAACTGTAGCTTGTGTCCCTAATAAGTATATGTATTTTTTTTCTCTGTTTTATAGCCCGAGTGTCTTGCTCCACAAAATATATAAATCATTCAGTGACAATAACAGTGAGACTTGCACCACTAATAAGAGAGTGGGCAAAAAAAAGAAGCTAATGCAACACAGCACTACCTCCCTTGACCATGACATTACCTTTTTATCAGAAGTGATGAGCTTGAAGGCCTCCGTCACCTGCTGTGCAGTGGCTCCGCCTCCAACATCCAGGAAGTTAGCAGGTGTTCCACCATGCAGTTTAATAATGTCCATGGTTGCCATAGCGAGTCCAGCCCCATTGACTAAACACAGGTGACATCACATGTATAAATTTATACATACACATATTCAATCTAATAAACTAGTAAAATACAAAAAGTGCAGAATTTAATATAAACCTAGGGGTCGAAGATATGACCAATCTTATACCACGATATCAGTCATTTTATTTCACGATAATGATATTACTATGTAGTTATTATTGCTTTAAAGGAACACACCGACTTTTTGGGACTTTAGCTTATTCACCGTATCCCCCAGAGTTAGATAAGTCCATACATACCCTTCTCATCTCCGTGTTTGCCGTAACTCTGTCTGACGCACCCACCGCTAGCCTAGCTTAGCACAAATACTAGAGGTAAACAGCTCCATCTAGCCTACTGCTCCCAATAAATGACAAAATAACGCCAACATTTTCCTATTTACATGTTGTGATTTGTATAGTCACAGCGTGTACAAATAACAAGGTCACATGAGACACAACCATCTTCTAACCGTATACATACTGGGAACTATATTCTCAGAAGGCGAAGCACTGCTACTTCTGCGGAGTGATTTGCGCAGCAGCTGAGAAGCCCCGTGGTGAGGAGCAGAGAGTTCACACAGAGTTGGAGTCACGTTGGTTTTGTTGACGGAAGCAACAACGGTGCTTTTCAGGTGTTGCGCTAATCACTCCGCCCAAGTAGCAGTGCTAATGGAGGGTAGAGGGTTTTTGTACTGACCCAGGCAGCCAATAGTGCCATCTAGGCCGATGTAGTTGAGGTCTGCTTTGGCTGCCTGTCTGTCTCTGATGTCCTCCTGGCTCCAGTCTCGCATGTCGAACACTTTCTTCTGTCTATAGGCAGCATTCGTGTCAAAGTTGATCTTGGCATCCATACACATCACTGCAAAGCATAGATGAAGATTTCGATGAATGCGCCTGGTTATGGATTTTATGTTAAATAAAATTATGAAACAGTAAGAAATATATTGTAATACTACTGTACTGTGAAATAAAAAAAATTAAGTATTTAATAAAAAAATTATTTGGTAACACTTTATTTAAAGGTGACGTAGTTACACGTTAACATGTACTTACTATAGTAACAGTAAATTATGTATAATTACAAGTAACTAACCCTAAACCAAACCCTAACTCTATAAGTACATGTAGTTAATTAATATTATTTAGTACTTATTTGAGTAATTACAATGTAACTATGTCACCTTAAAATAGTGTAACCAAAAATGTTAGGATACACTTTATTTTAAGGTGTCCTTGTTTTAGTGTTTTATACATTTAAGGTCTGTGTAATATTAATTAACTAGATGTACTTACTATAGGGTTATGGTTAGGATTAGAGTGTGGTTTAGGGTTAGTTGCATGTAATTATGCATAATTTATTGTTATGTGTAACAAGGACACTGTAAAATAAAGTGTTACCTAATTTTAAGTTATTACGAGATATCGTTTTTTTTCCCTCCCCCTGATATATTGTGCAACCCTAGGATGGAGTTGTTTAATGTATGCATAATGGTCTAAAGTGCAGGTCGTCTTAAGGTACCAATGCCAGATGCATCCTCCACCATTGGGTTGATCTCCAACATAGATGCATCATACTTGATGAACACATCATAGAGTTTCAGCATGTTTTCTGCAGCTTCATTGATCAATGCAGCGGGGAAACCCATCTTCTCTGCCACCTGAGAGCGAGAAAAAGAGAACAAAAACATTTTTCAGCCAGTGTGAGCACTGTCTTGCAGTGCAGAGCTATATCATACTCTGCATCTCACCTTAATAGCCTGATCCATCTTTATTCCCTGTACGATATCAATAGGCTCTTTCACAATAGCATCAGGATTCTCTGCAGCCACATCCTCAATGTTCACACCCCCCTGAGAACTGCCAATCAGCACAGGGCCCTGTAGGAGGTTGAGTAGAACCCATGTGATCATTTAAGCCATTTCAGGTCATGACATGAGTAAAAGTTGACCTCTACTGGCCACTCTGCTTCCTGCAGCATGTGAAGTGGTGATGTCATTTTTTAATGCTTGTTATTAAAATACTTTGTACTTGAATGTTATCATATGAAAAGCAATTTCATAGATAAACCACACAGTATTATTGACAAAGTGTAACCTCTCACCTGGAAAGACCTCTCCATGGTGATGGCAAAATAATACTCTCTGCGTGGGTATCTGCGCTCGCAGATAAACACTTGGTTGCAGATGCGCCCTGCCTCTCCTGTCTGCTTAGTGAACAGCTTCTTGCCAATCATCTTAGAGGAGATATCCCTCGCTTCCTCTGGCCTGCAGACACATAGAGGGTGAGAAGACAAAGAGATGAGATCGGAAATGTAATAAAGCAAAAGCATTGAACAATTGCATCGGCACCAACACTCACGAGTAAACTATTCTGACTCCGCCCTTAAATCCTCCCTCAAAAGTGCCTTTGCCTCGACCACCCGCCAACACTTGGGCTTTTACCACCAGGTCTTTAGAGCCTGAGAAAAGAGAAAGAGTAAACAATAATGAGAAGAAAAAAACCTTGACAAAAACATATGGCCATGCACAAAGGAAATTAGCAAACAAACAAAGATAAATGAAATTGACAGATGAAAGATCCAGTACACAACTGCTGCATCCTCAACCAATGAGTCACTCTGTAATTACCTACAGTCTCTAAAACTGAGCTGCTGTACACACACAGAGCAGGCTTAAGCAAGGTTGCTGGACCTGATTGTTTGATCAATGTAACGCCACAAAACAACATGACGCAAGTCATAGTTTTGATTTACAAGGATTTAATCTGCATAAACAGGGTGAAAACAACAGACTTACGACGCCAATGAGAATGATTAACCTGCTTGGAACAATAAGGTGGAGTTTTATACAATATCTACTGGGATTTGTAACTTTACAAGCTCTCTTTTCAATAAACAGACTATAAATTCTATATTTTATTAACACAAAGATATGTTACGATGCTCCTTTCCTGAACAATGGCTTGAATTTCAGGACTGTTTTTTTTTTTTACATGCTATCATATACTAACCACCGTTCAAAAGTTTGGTTTCAGTAAGATTTCTTTAAAGAAATTAATACTTTTATTCAGGAAGGATGAATTAAATTAATAAAAGTGACAGCAAGGACACCTATAATGTTGCAAAATTTTAGATTTCAAATAAATGCTGTTATTTTGACCTTTCGAAGCAAAGAATTCTAACCAAAAAAAAAAAAAAAGTGTCCACAATTTTATTTTAAAACAATAATAAGAAATTTTTCTTGAGCAGCAAATCAGCATATTAGAATGATTTCTGAAGAATCATGTGACACTGAAGACTGCAGTAATGATGCAGAAAAAATTCTGTTTTGTCATGGGATAAATTACATTTTAAAATACATTTAAATAGAAAACAGTTATTTTTTATTGTAATATTTTTTCACAATATTACTGTTTTTATTATATTTATCATCACATTTTGTTTTCCTTGAGCAGTTTAGTTCTTTTTGGCGCTTGCTTTCAACGTATGGAAAATAGTGGCATGAAGATTCTGTTGAACGTCTTTTGAGTTCCACAGAAGAACATCTGTAATAGGGGTTTCAGAAAACATCAGGGAAAGTAAATAATGACAGAAAAAAAATGTCAGCTCTGGGTGAATTAACACTTTAAAAGTTGTACCATGTTGGAGCTCTGAAAAAAGGAAGTGCCCCACGAAACACCATTTTACCACTGATTGGACATTGTGAAATTTTGGTATTTCCAACTTTGTCAATGCTGCAATTTTGCAAATAAAAAACTCCCACTTTCTGTAACCCTGAATGCTCAGTTTGTTGCGTTTAGCAGAAATATATTGATTTGGTACCAGAAAACCAGGCTTACGCTGCTCTGAGACCCAGATTACACCAAGATCTGGACTGTTAGGTCATATAAACCTGCTCTCTATTGTGCACGTCTCTCAGTCCAAAGCTAGTTCCTCCATGCTTGTGACACACTACCCTGCTTTATTCAAGCGAACAGCACTGCTTGTCCATCACGGGTCTGTGTCGGCGCTGCCTATATGCTGACAGTCAGATTAAAGGTTAGGGCAGCCACATTCTCCAGAAGTGGCACAAATCTATGTTTAGACTGCAGAATGATTGAGAACAGCACAACAGCTGAAACACAAACACACAGCACATTCAAGACCTTAAAATAGGGTAATCTGGCTGTCCTGTTCAAAACACCATAATCTGGCCTGCGCAAAAGCACAGTGGATTGAAAAGTAAGCTGTGCACGTCATCGGCATTTAAGTATGCTGGGCTAAAATAGTCCATTCCGATGTGAAAAATACATTAAACAAATCTGCATATTCCATAACTACAGTTATGCAGTCCCTTTAAGAAGATTTTTTTATTTTTTATTATTAGTGCCCAGCAGCATATGTTCATATGTTCTTACCGATCTGCTTGGCAGCAGTATAAGCCTCGTCAGGTGTGTTGGCAACCATTCCCGCGGGCACAGAGATGCCCGCCTCCTTCAGCAGCCCGATGCTCATGTACTCATGCAGGGAGAGGTTTCTCTGCTGCTGCAAAGACAGCATTGGGGACGGCTGGTTCCCATGGTTACCAAATAAACCTGATGTCCCACCAAGCACCTGGTAATTGAATGTTAAGATACAAATTAATGCCAACTCCACATAGAAATCCTGGTTACACTGCAAGGGATATTGTTGCTAAAAAAGCCATGGTCGTATTTACCCTGCAAACACATACTTTTGTGTATTGCTGAAACGATATTACACAACCAGAAGCAAGACTAGGGAAAACCTCTGATTTACAAGACTTACAGTGACTCGTTACAGTTTACATCCATAAGGCAGAAGACGGCAGCAAGTGAGTTGCTTTTATTCAATTGAATCATTATTGAATAATTTACCTAACTGATTTATTTTTGGAAAGGCGCAGTAAAAATAAAACGAATTATTACTGACAAATAAGTAGATCTATTAATTTTCCTCAACTTTGCCAATCCATCATTTGAATTTTTACACATTAAAGGGTTAGTTCACCCAAAAATGAAAATGCTGTCAGTAATTACTCACCCTCATGTTGTTCCAACCCCGTAAGACTTTCGTTCATCTTCGGAACACAAATTAAGATATTTTTGATTAAATCTGAGAGCTGTCTCACTGCTCCATAGGCCGTCTATGTTATTGAAACTTGCCGGCCCAGAAAGTTAGTAAAGACAATGTTTAAAATAGTCCAAGTGACTCAACCATAAGTTTATCAAGCGACGAGAATACTTTTTGTGCGCAAACAAACAAAAATAACGACTTTATTCAACTATTCATTTTCATTTTCATTTCTGTGTGTGTAGTGTAACAGCGCACCGCTTCTGGGTCGTACGTCAGAACGTAGGCTCACTATTGGCCAGCATCACACACATGACCAGCGTCGGCCAATAGTGAGCCTACGTTCTGACGTACAACCCAGAAGTGCTGTTACACTACGTGAACTCACTCCGAGGCCCACACAGAAGAAAATGAATTGTTGAATAAAGTCATTATTTTTGTTTGTTTTTGAGCACAAAAAGTATTCTCGTCGCTTGATAAACTTATGGTTGAGCCACTGGAGTCACTTGGACTATTTTAAACATTGTCTTTACTAACTTTCTGGGTCGGCAAGTTTCAATAACATAGAAGCCTATGGAGGAGTGATCCAGATCTCAGACTTAAGGGTCAAGGGTACAACCTTCCATTGACCAAACAGAAGACATACGATTCTTAATCTCAACAAATTTATGATTCAGCAAGGTTTACATTTAGAATTTTGTTCAATATAACAGGCACAATTGCAGTTCTCAGTTGTTCAGGAGTTAACTTTATTAACCGACGGCACTACAGTTGAACAGATAGATACACTGAAGTGAAACAAAACAGGCTGTCCCTCTGTCCCTCTGTCCATGTAGCAGCTAGGTCAAAGTTAACTAGTAAACCCAATGACATGTAACGTTACAGTGTGTATACACACTAAAATCCCAGATATTTTAACGTGAATCTGGTCAGACTACAAAAGAACATCCACTCAAAGGAGAATGAATAGACTTGCTAACCTAAGCATTCCTAATAATGACAGACAGCTAGCCTGAAGGCTAATGTCAAATGAGAATCGCCCATTTGGTGTCAATGAAAGTGACCAAAACAGCAAGCCACTACACAAACGACAATCGGACATAGTTATCTGACGTGTGTACGTAAAACTGACCTTAGCTGCCGAGCTTAAAGTCGTCCTGGAGCCGGAATTCCTCAGTCCAGCGGACAACCGGCCACAGATCAGGGACGTCGCCATGTTGCTCTGTGTACAAGCAGCGCAGCAGAAAACAAATGACTGGACGCGCCTGCGTTAGAACGTACGTCAACTGCGCAAGTGCGCTTCGAGAATCGCGCCTGGTTATTTCCTTCCTCATGACATGAGCCAAAGCTTTTCAAATCAGTTTATGGTGTGTGTTGATTGATTGTGACAAAGATCTGATTTCTTTTGGGAATAAAGATGATTTGATACCATTTGTACATCTCACAGACCACGAACGTCACGAGCCAGGTCGTAAAACATATGCTATCTATTACGAGATTTATCTACTAAGTAAGATAGGTAAGTTTAGACTATGATGTGGTTTGCACTAAAGCAGTGTTGCTTTATGCTCATGCCGATACCCAGCATTGCACGTGTTCTTCATTCTCTCACTAGTTTTGAGTAATTTCAGTGACTCGAATCTTTTCAATCCTTTCTGCCGTTTACATTCTTACGCCAGTAGATGGCAGCACGTGAGTGTCTTTTTGTGTGTTGTGACAAGTTATTGAATTATTGACCTGATTCATTCAAAGATTACATGTGACAATTAAGCAGATCTATTCATTTTTCATCCACCTTCATCTACTTAAGTTCTAGGTATGGCTTTTATCAAACTATAACATAAAGACAACAATAATTGCCTAAATATGACTTTCTATAATATCCATCATTTTAATTGTGCATGATTATCAGTTATTTGTACACATTCATGGATCTTCCATCCTTTTCTCAAGATATATTGTCTTACAGACAATTTTACTCTGTAAAATACAAAAAAAAATAGTGATTGTTTACACTAATAAGTTCAAATGTGTGGAATAATTCCTATTTTTAAATGTTTTTAATGATATCCCTGTGACAGCAAAGCTGCATTTTTAGCAGCCAATACTGCAGTCTTCATGGTCACATGATCCTTCAGAAATCAGAATATATTGTAGAGATTCAACTGACAAAATGTTTGCACTACAGCTATATAACAGTTAGTGTGTTTCATTACAGTTTAAATTCAATGTCTGAGGCTGTTCAAAATGAAAAACCCCTCCTCAAACGTCCTGGAGTGGGACTTGGGGTTCTTGTGACAGACTCCTCCAAACCAGGATGTGTCCTGTTAGGAAAAAGAAAAACTATAGTTGGGAAAGGCACCTACCAATTACCAGGAGGTCACATTGAATTCGGGTGAGTTTACTGGACTGGACTAATGTTAAGCGAACACATCACAGTATCAAATTAGAAAGACATTTATGTTCCTTTATAATTCCTGCTTATTCATGTTAACTTTATGTTTTCTTGTGTGCTAATGCATTTATCCAAATGGGTTGCTTGCAAATTAATTTCACTTATCAGAGAAACGTGGGAGCAGTGTGCCCAGAGAGAGGTGATGGAGGAAGCTGGTGTCCATCTGAAGAACATTCGCTTTGCATCCGTCGTCAACTCCATCAGACTGGAAGAAAACTACCATTATATCACAATCGTCATGCAGGGAGAACTGGACAGGTCTTTCTCAGCCGAACCAGTTAATTTGGAGCCAGAGAAAAATGAAGGTAAATTGTTTCTTTGAATGTGTTATAGCCTGTGTAGCCTCAGCCCCAGATGGCCCACCCACAGATCATTTATTATGATCGTGATGAAAATCTGTCATGTGAGAGACTATTGTCTGTCTCACGCCAGCTTGGCAGTCACCATTACAACATGTTTTAGTAGTTTTGAGCAAGTATTAAAACTTTATTTTAATATAGCTACAAGAATTAAAGGCTTAAATGCACGTTTTTGTTATTAAAAACATTATGTTAGACAAACTATTATGTAAAGTGCCCCTGTTATGCTTTTTCTGATATTACCTTTAATGTAGTGTGTAATATATAGCTGTTTGTCAAAGTGCTTGATAAATGGAGTAATTAGTTCGATTAGCTGTGTTATTAGCTGTGTTGAGTAAAATCAATTTCTCAATCAATTTATACTTGAATGATATTACACTGTACCCAGCGGTTTGGAAAATTGTTGGATGGATGATTGCAGGCGCCACCTTCTGGCGTGTATTATGGGTATTCTCTGGCCCAGGGGTTCTCAGTTCTGGCCCTCGAGGACAGGGTCCCCTGTCTTGGAGAATTTAGCTCAACCTCAACTGCCCATAACTGTCTAGTAATCCTGAAGACCTTGACCTAGCTTGTTCAGGTGTGTGTGATTAGGGTTAAAGCCAAACTCTGCAGGAAGTGGACCTCGAAGGCCAGAGTTGAGAAACCCTGCTCTAGTTGTTGAGTGTACATCAGTTGTACACTCGTTATTGCAGTGCATTATGGGATAAAATGAGTGCACTCGATAACGTCCACTATGGTTTCGGACCCCACTACAAATGGCTGTCCCCTCAAATAGTGCCCTATTTAAGAGTATAGGGGCGAATTTCAGACACAGCCATTGTCTCGCAAAAGAAAGAACCGATTCTGAACTGCTGAAACGAGTCGTCAGCAATTCCAGCCTTACTTCCTGCACAAACCTACGTAGGTTTATAACAAATTTGCGTAATGCCATCTTATGGTCTTTATTGGCGCCCGTGAACAATGTCTACTTTGACCCGCCCTCAAACACTGTAGTTTGATAAGTGATATCGACATATCGAGAACATGCTATTTTCTGCGCTGCGAAAGTAAACCCACTTTGCATGCACTTCCAAAGTATAAGGACTCAAGCTCAAATCGATACGGTAAAAACGACGCCATTGTTACTGTTTGTATCACTGTGTGGAAGCTCCGGACCTGAAATTCAGATATGGTAATGGACGATTCGTTGCCGACACATGCTGTAAAAGCGGTAGACCAATCACAACAGACTGAGCCATCTAACCAATCAGAGCAGAGTAGGCTATGATGCATGTAAACCTGATGTAAACTTATTGTAGGAGACTTCCGAAACAAAATTAGGAACCTTTAATCGCATAATAGGGGCACTTAAAAACAAACAATGATTCGTCACTTTACATGTTGGTTATAGGCTCTAAATGTTACTAAATCTAAATCTAAAATCTGAAAAAATCGAAATGGGGGCTTTTTGGCCAGAATAGCTATATAACTGGCAGCAAACCTAACTGTAGATTTACTCAATGTTTACATGTACATTGTATAAAACAATGCTTGAATTTTTATGTTATGAGTAAGTAGTGACCTTTTGAATGGAAATGAGGTCATTTAGTATTACACATCATTTAATGTGTTGTTATATCATTGTAGATAATACCGAAGAATTAGTGAGTCATTTTTAATTATTAGACTATATCTTAAAGTTCCTAAATGTCAAGCAAACACATCTGAATATTGCTGCAGTATTACACAAAAGAGTCAGATTCATAAGTTATTTGTTTTTCAGGTTGGACATGGAGGCGCTGGGAGGATTTTCCGCCAGAAGAGCAGCTGTTCTTGCCATTGGCCAACCTTAGACAGCAGGACTTCCAGCCTTTCAGAGAGGGTTAAAAGGGATTTTCTGTAATTAAGAAATCAATCTGATCACTCCCTGGCTTTATCTGATTCAGGACCAGGTGAACTGAACTCACCTTAGGCCTTTTCTTGCTCATTTTGAGCTTGTGCCCTGACCTTAAGTAGTAAGATGGACATGCTGTACTTCCAGATTGACTGTTATGTATAATTCATTACTGAATATCATACCAGCTTGTCAATAGCCTATTCCAAGTAATGATTTTATTGAACACACGTGTACTAAATGATATCAAGGCTATTAAGGCTTATCAGTCATTTATTTATTTCGTCACGCTGGTAAAGTGTCTATAGAGCATTTGTCATGGATAAAGTTACACTAAAATATTTAGGTAACAGTTTACAATAAGGTGTAATTTGTTAACATTAGTGAGTACATTAGGAATCATGAACTAACTTGAGCAATACTTTTACAGCATTTAATTTGGTTGAAAATGAATTTCTACATATACATTTTAACATTTCAGGCTGTATATAGTAAAAATTTGCAAGTATGAATTAACAATGAAAAATGTATATTTACAGTGTAAACCTATATTAATAATGAATGTAATCTTATTGTAAAGTGTTACCAATATGTCATCATAACTTACTCTAACAGTTCCCAGAACTTCCTATCAGACAACACCCTTTTCATGTGTAATCTTACTGCAAGGATTTCATAACATATTATTTCCACATAAACATACCTGCTTGTTTTATTATGTTGGGTTGGACAGTCTTTTTTTTTTTTTGCCTAACCATGCCCTAAACTGATTATTATATTATATTATATTATATTATATTATATTATATTATATTATATTATATTATATTATATTATATTATATTATATTATATTATATTATATTATATCTCGTGCTTTTCATGTAGGCATTACAGGTATATTTTCTACTTTATTAAAAGGTTGGTGGAAACAGCGCCCCCTTCCCGTTCACTGATGTATATACAGTCAGAATCCGGGGCTAAATGCGCCACAGCAAGTTGAGAGGCAGCGCAGTGTACAGAGAGGTCGTCGAGCTCTCCATAGTTAGGTGAAAAAGGCATAGACAAAAACATAACAACAGTTACGCAACATGGTAAAACTCGCTTTCAACTCCGCTCTCGGACAGAAGGATTTAAAAAAGGAGGAGAAGGATGAAGCTTTGATCCCTCAAGATGTGGTGAGTTTTGTTAGCACAAATGGCACGCTAACCGGCTAAAGTGATTAAAAACAACGTTGTTTTTATCCATAAAATTCTTTATAACGTTTTTATTTGGCTTAGTAGCGATCCGTGTATCGATAAACATATGTCAACATAAAGAAAAAAAGAAATTAGTTTTTTTGTTGTTGTTGCGAAAAAACAACAAAGTGACGAAAACAGTTGTTCTAATCGATATTAGACGTTATTTAGATTATGTGACTGAAACGCCTAGTTTGCCTGGGCTTTGTGAGGATTATAAGATTATTTTTGTCTGACAGTTTTGTTTTTTTGTGTATGTAGAGGGAAGCCATCTCCTGCCTTGTTTCAGTGTGTGTGTGTGAGAGTGAGAATCAGACAGCTTTGAGCTTACAGGAAAATGGCCGACAGTCCAACACAAACACCACGATATATACGCACAAAGCTTGCATTGATCATGCACTGCACTTTTACGTGCTTCTGTTAGCCTGGTGCATGTCTGTGCAGCCGTTGCGTTGTTGTAAATCAACCAAAAACCATTTAAGATTAGATTTGCGTTTAAATAAGTGTAATTTTGATGTGTAAACATGTCTACTTTTGTCCCTTGCACTTCCTGTTGCAGCCGTAAACATAGTAAAGTCAGGAAGAGGAAATGGCATGTTTAGCCAGATTATCGTGGGAGACTGTTCGTAAGTGTGAGACCAGCTCCCACTCATAAGCGTGAACCGTCTGGCTGGTTGTGTTCGTCAAACACGATCATCATCTGCCACTGAGGATGAGTCAGCGCCTAGTGTGCGAATTGGGTTGATAATGAAGAAGAAGAAGAAGAGTCGTGAATCATTCATAAGACACTGTTGTGTCTGCTGTAACACAGCCACCGTGATCAGACCAATGGTGCAGCCTTGTGTTTTAGCAGACATAAGTCTTAGGGTAGAAGTAAAGGATTCATGCATGTGGCAATGCTCCTTACCTTTAAACTTTTCTGGTAATCAGAGACACTAATACTTATCTGAAGCGGTTAAAGGTATCAGTTCATCGTGAAGTAATCTGTTAAGACCGTGCTGTGTGGTCTGAAATCCTCTGTCACACAGGTGATCAAAGACTCACTGAACTTGTGGCTGGAGCAGACTTCCAGAAACAGCCATCTTTTGTCCCTCGGAAAAACTCCTGAAGGCTCTGATTATTTAAACAAAGACCGTCTCTGTTAGGGCTAAGCCGTAATCTGCAGTGTGCGTCTGTGTGTGTGCGAGGGTGAGGCGGAGTGTATTTGAAACAGGTGTGTTTGTGTAAATTTGAAAGAGTGAATCTCTGAAGCCTTTTGTTTCAGCAAGTTCATTCATGCAAACAGAACGTCACATGACTATAAGATATTAATCTGTGCGTGTAGTTGAATCGAAAAAAGAGTTGAAATCTAAAATAAAATGTAATGAGTCATGGATTTTAAGGCAGGGAAGGCAATTTCAGAGAGGCTAGCAAAAGAAAGCTAGCTTTGAAAGCATAAGATCCCACCTTTCTTCAAAACGCATGAACGCGCACAGCCAGAGCAGAGTCTGCAAAGCGTCGCGACTCGCAAGAGATGGTGTTAAATTTCCTCATGTGTCAAAGCACAGTACATTACAATAATAATGAATTGTGGTATGAAAATACATGTGTTGACAGGCAGGTAGGACATTTTATAATTGCATTCGGATCGAATGCAATAATTGGATTAAAGGTGCTATAAGCGATGTCGGGAGACGTAACTTCTTGTTGACATTCGAATTGTTGTCAAACAAAACGGAGGCTAGCTAGACCCTCCCTCCTCCTCATCCCGTCTCCTCCTCCCGAAAAAGTCAAAGTCAAAGTAGTCACTACAAACAAAGTTACGTTTTACTGATACTTCATTCAATGTGTAATGTCACCAAGTTAGATAAATGCTTTTATATATTGCAGAACAGAATGCAGAAAAAGAGAAACATTGTCTTAAAATCGTTTCGCCACCTGAGGTTATAACTATAGCTCCCATACAAGGACGCAATAATAGCATGATAACGTTAGCTTCGCGTTTCCCAGTGAGCATAAACAACGGCGGCGTCGTAAACAAATTTTGTCAAAGTTGTCAATAGCCTATAAATGAACATTCAAATTCATAACAAACCGTGGGTGAAAACAATCATTCACACAAATTGTCGCCCTACTGTGAATTTGCTTGATCATTTACGATAGAGATCGATCGCTAGCTGCTAGAAACATATATGTTGTATTCACCAAAGTTAACGCTGACTGCATAGTTCTAGCTAATTACATCCTTGTGTTGGTTTGGCGAACATGAACTTCAGTTTAGAAAGAAAGATGGATTTACCTGTCCTGCAAAAACAGAGCAACTGAATGTCGGATTGGAAGCCCTTCTGCCGGCGGAGTTCTCGCCACCTTTCGAAGGTTTTTCCGATGTAAATTCGGGACTTCGCGCGTTCCTTATCCTTGTCCCTCTTCTTTGCAATTTGTTCATCGGAACGTCGTCTCTTTGGTCGTGTGTCGGCCATAATTCAAACTCCCCTCTTCATGCTTCTCTCTCCTCCACACCCCCTTCATGTGCACGCGCACTAACTCCCCAAACCCCACCCTCAAATACTTCTTGCCAGTGATTGGCTGTAACACAGTTTGTTGTGTTTCGTGGTGCGGGTGAGCCCAGTTTGTTTTTGTTGCCGTTTGTAGAGCCTGTGGTGTCTAGAGAGACCGCGTGTCTTTACAGTGTGTTCAGGGGACAGGCAGCTAGCGGATAGTGAGGAGATGTTTGCTGTGTGTGACAAAAAATGTTTTGGCCTAAAAAACGCGTGACATCGCTTAGAGCACCTTTAACAATTTTTGGTCCTGAGACTTCCACAGAAGATGTATGTAAAACAATTTTTTTTACTTCTGTTATTGATTGTTATCAGGATGTGAAGAGAGCTTCCCAGAACATCAAAGTATTTATGAAAAAAAAATTGCATACCATTAACATAATCATTGAATTAGGATTAGGGCTGGGCAAAAAAACTGTGTGAGAAGTTTTGTCTGTGCACACATCCAAAGCGTGCAAATAATAAAATGAATTCTCTTTCACGTCTCCGGTCTCCCTTCGCTTAAACGGACAAATTCACACAATTTAATCTCAAAATGCCCGGTTTTGCGAGGTTTCAAGCAAACCTAGTCGCCTTAAGTGAACAAACCGTAGAGAAAGAACGCTTATGTATCAGTATATTGGATCTGTGCATTGTGACAGCAGCCTAATATCCCTGCTGTCTGTGTTTTTAATGTTAATCAAACTACAAAAGACAAAGAAATCTCTCCCTTTTCTTCACTGAATAAAAAAATTAATACTTTTTTTGTGGTGGGGCCAGTGAAAATTTAATCATTGGATTCATTGAATCGAAATCGAATGGAATCGGGACGTCTGTATCGAGACCCAGCCCTAATTAGGATGATTTTGTCTGCATTTCATGTTGTGCGCTGTGCATATGTTTCGGCCTCACAGATAATTAAAGCTTGGGTTGGTGTCCTAGATTATGCCTAACTTCAAAGTCAAACTATTTTCAGTAGAAAATCATTTGAGTATAGCTTCAAATGTTTGCTTAATCAGCATTCATAATAAGGCTTATTTTGCTTTTTTTATATCAATAAAACTAGCCTATTTAGTTCAGTTGGACAACAGACACTACAAATATAAACTGAAAGCGTCTGCTCCACTCTATATAGGCTACAGGACAAGCAGCAAGTTCACAGCAGGAGTCAGATTTCACTTATCACGTAACGAGAGTAGGGAGAGATGACTGACAGGATGACGACGGAGGATTTGGTGCGCAACAGATCCTGAGCAACATCTTAAAATATGCTCCCTATACGCAGAGTATGTGTGATAGTGAATTTAAAAGCTAAAGTGAAACTGGTGTTATCCATAAAACCTGTGCAAAACATCCTAGTGCAAATATTTGTAACTAGCTGTTATTTTGATAATTACGGAGCCCCTGAAGGGACATGGTGATTTGGGGGTTGGGAATTGTTGGTACCTCATGATTCGATAAAAAAAATCAATTTTCGATTTTGAATAAAATTTTGATTCGATATATGCATAGATTTGATTGTAGTTTCCTGTTTTGTGTTACTTTTCTTATTTGACTGCATGGCAGGCAGTTTAATAGGTCTAGAAGAAAAACATAGTTTCTTCTACCCATTTTAGTCAACCCAATATTATTTTTGTGATTAACACTCTAACATGTCAATAACTTTTAGTACATTGAAGTTTAAGAAATCTAACTTTAGAATATCAGTTTTTGAAATCACTCCTAGTGGAAATACGAGATGGGAGAAAAATTATATTTCAGTGTGTTTGCGTTCTCTCGCAAATGTTTTGTGTTCCCTAAAGAAACTTTTGAGTTGTTTGGGAGCGAACACAAAGTTTCTTGGGGGAATGCAAAAGTTTTTCCTTTGCATCAAATTTTAACAATCATAACATTAATACATTAGTTTATTAGATCATTGATTAGCGGTTTTTTCAACCCTAATCATTTTCAAACAGTCTAGACCCAATCTCAAATATAAAATATATATATGTGCAAGATCATGAGGTTTGTGTGTTTACTGAACAAAAGGAGAGAGAATGATGACTAGACTCCTTTAAATTGCAGCACTGTCATGGGAAAAGTATCACTTGTAAACAAACCTTCATGTATATTATAGTTTCCAGCTGAAATTTACCCACTTTTGTTGCTCATAATTTCCCTGGAGTCTACGGTATGATGGCTGTTGTAAACACAGGAAATCTTAGCTCGTTTATCTTGTTTTGCTCTCATCATGTTTTATGTGAAAAATTTGACCAAAAAACAACAACAACAACAAATGAGTCCGACCAAGAAGATTTGGTGCCAAATTGTCGTCATATTCAGTCTGATTTGTTTTCACTTTCATCCTTGTTCATCAGTCACTGTGTCAGCTAATGTTTTGTTCATTTGCATCATGCATTATGTTTGTTCCTGTTGGTCTCTGGAGGGAGGTTGGAAATTTCCCAGTATCTGTTGTGCACAATGCAATTGTTTTGAACAAAGCCACACCCAGGCTAAACCGGGTGTAAAATCGAAGAAAACTCTCTCGTTTAAGACAAATAAACACATGCAGGTACAGTACTGACTGGGGTCTGTGGGAAAATTGTGACATTTGGAAACAAAGACTAAAACATAGTTGTTCCTGAACACATTAGGGGCAGTCGTGACCTAATGGTTAGAGAGTCAGACTGGTAACCTGAAGGTTGTGGGTTTGATTCTCATGACTGAGGTGACCTTGAGCAAGGCAACTTACCCCCAATCGCTCCCCGGGCGCCACAGTAAAAATAGCTGCCCACGACTCGGGTGCCAGGGTGTGTGTGTGTGTGTGTGTGTGCACTAAATTGGATGGGTTAAATGCAGAGGACAAAATGGGTTGCCATACTTGGCCTTCACGTCATGTCACTTTCACTTTCCACTTTCATTGGTCTTGAAATGGTGCAAGAACTCTGAGACCTTATATATTCAAAAACAATTTATATGTAATATGTTTTACACCAAGGCTAACTATAAATTAAATGTAAATGTAGCATGTATTGTTGAAGGTTTCAACTGCTTAAAGAAACATGATTTTTACTAGGGGCAAATAATAACATTTTTCTTCGTGTGTGTGTGTGTGTGCAGGATGTGGAAGATGTTCTGCGTGTCAGGCAGCAGTCCAGGGCTTGGTGCTGGTGCATGTGTCTGGGTCTGGCCCTGATTCTGTCAGGTGTGGTTGTGGGCGGAGCTTACCTGTACAGGTATTACTTCATAGAGGTGAGAGAACAAGTTCCATCAGAATTCAAATGTAACTCTGTCGTATCCTTCAATTTATTTCAGAATTGAATGCAGTAAAAAGTCCTAACAGTTTCAGTGATTTGATTTCTGCTATTACATGAAAAAATTGTAAAAAAACATTGATTGTGTTAATTAGGCTTTTACTGTATTTTAGTTTTTGCATCAAAGGATAAGTTTGACGATTGTTACTGTGGCATTACATGTGCCACAGACCCTTTTCACTGTTTTTTTGTAGTCTTGTAGCACATATTTGTATTAAAAGCCCATTTTGTTTCTAATCTACATTGTAACAATTGCTGTTTAGTCCAAATTATGGTTCATCTGAGACCATTTTTTTAGGAAAGGGAAAAAAATTGCTTTTTATTGTACCTGTATCACCCAGCCATGTCAACGAGGTCATTCATTCAGTTCAACTGAATGCACTGATGTGATGTTAAAACCTTACTATTCAATTAACTATATTTAAAAAGCATTTAATGACTTAAAATTAGTTTTCTTAAACATGCTGATACAATCAGAGAATGATGTGTCTTGTTGATCATGGTACAGAATGTGTCTATTCCTAATGATGGTGTTCAGGAGGAGAGGATGTATTTCTGTGGGGTGAACTATCGTGAGGAAAACTACAAGATGCAGGACAGCCAAGAGGAAAACGAGATGGATTTGCCAGCCGCATCCAAGAGGATTGAGGAGAGAGTCAGGGTTCTGGAGGACGAGGGGGTGGAGTTCATTAATATCCCAGTGCCCAAGTTCAGTGACAGTGACCCTGCTGACATCGTTCATGACTTCAACAGGGTGAGAGCCAATGTTAATCTCCCTGTCTCCTTCACCAAGCCATACGTGCACGCACAATTCCAGGAGAGACACGTTGCCTGTTTCCCATCAGATTCCCCAAAATAAACTACTTGTACCAAAATAGTAACACGCTGGTTTTCCTTCTTTGCTCTTAGAGACTGACAGCCTATCTGGATCTGCGTCTGAACAAATGCTACGTCATTCCTCTCAACACTTCTGTTGTGATGCCGCCCAAAGACTTCCTGGAGCTCCTGGTCAACATCAAGGTAACAACAAAAACAGAGCTTCGGTAAAGTCGGCCTTAACTTAGTGAGCTGCCTGCGTAGACATTTGAACAATGAGCAGAAATCCTGTCTGTGTGGTTAACTGGCAATGCTTAGCAAGTATGTTAAAGTGTCAAGGCACCTTTATTTATATGGCGCTTTTTACAATACCGATTGTTTCAAAGCAGCTTTGCAGAAATAACAGGAAAATAATGCAACACAGTTTGTTTCCAGAAGAAAATGGCCAGCATAGTCATAGTCCATAGTACATAGTCCAGCTTAAGTAAGTTCAGTGATGGTTCATTTTTGTTGTAAAAAAGGTATGGTGTAACTCTGGGTGTGTGTTTGCAGGCTGGAACATACCTGCCGCAGTCTTACCTGGTGCGTGAACAGATGATAGTGACTGGGAAGGTAGAGCATGTGGATCAGCTGGGCTTCTTCATCTACGGACTCTGCAGAGGAAGAGACACGTACAAACTGGAGCGCAGAGAGACCGTTTTTGGTAAACACATTAACTTTCCACCTATACTTGTGGCGAGAGTCCCATTGTTTTTAGGCTAATTACACTCTCATAGAGTAATTGCTTATTGCCAGTGAAGACTTTTTTTTCTTCTTTTTTGGGGAGGTGCTTTTATTAACCTTTGTACAATTTTGGCTTTAATACAGTAGTGGCTAAAAGTGATGTCCGGAGGGGATATTTGTGTCTAATGACCCTACATGTTTTAATAATGGAAAATATTTTATATTTTTTTAAATAAAAGGGAAACACTAAACTTGGTTAAGGTATTTGTCTGACTAAATTATTTAGCAAAAAAAGGGGCAAACTACAGCTGCATGGTTTTTACTTTGCAAAAAATGACTTAGAAAAACAAAAAGCTCACGGAAAAGGTATAATTAACTCCAACATAATCAGTTAATAATACGTAATTTCTTTGCCCTCATAAAATCTTTAACACATTTTTAAGGTTGAATGTTAATTGTTTCCTTGGCTGGACATCACTTTTGGCCATTAATGTGTGTGTATGGGGTCAGCAATTATTATCTTTTTTTTTTTTTTATAAGAAATTAATATATCTATTTAGCAAAGAAGCACATTTGTAATGTTGCAAAAGATTTCTCTCTTTATGATTTCTGTGCTGTTTTATTTAAACTTTCAATTCATCGACGAATCCTGAAATAAAATATATATTAGAATGATTTCTGAAGCATCGTGTGACACTGAAGACTGGAGTAATGATGCTGAAAATTCAGCTTTGCATCACAGGAATACATTTGAAATAAATTGCAATTTTCAGATTGTAATAATATTTCAGAATATTAAGGTTTACTTGTATTTGTATCAAATGCAGCCTTGGTGAGAAGAGACTTGTTTTAAAAACATGAAAAATCATACCATTTCCAAACTTATATAAGTATATGTATATATATATATACACACACACACACTTTACAATGTGTTCACAGATTTTCTTAAATTATTTAGCTCTGAAACCAGACACACAAATTCACATGCCATTTGTTTTGTTTTTCCAGGTATCCAGAAGCGAGAGGCCATCAACTGCCACAAGATCCTCCACTTTGAGAACAAGTTTGTTGTGGAGACGCTGATCTGTGAGCCGTAGTGTGGAAAAAGGCAGCTGGGTAACAAGATAAACCACTTTCGACAAATTCCACTCTGACCCTTCCTCTCCTTCCATTAAGCCTCTTCCTGTTTTCCCCCGTTTGTTTGTGCGCGCGGGAGTGTGTGGTGCTCTAAGATTCGTTTCTCTGTATAGCAACAATCATTATTACAGAGAGAGAGAATGTGAATGAACGCAAAGAGCAATATTATGCGTAGAATTATTTGTGTTTAGGCAAACATTTGGACCAGTTTATCTCTCTCTCTTTCTCTCTCTCTCTCTTAGTAAATGTTTTTTCTGTGTCTGGGTTTTTGTTAAGCGGGGAGTTTAAAGTCTCCAACAGGGTGTGTGGGATCACGTATGACAGAATAACTAGTACCAAATTGACCATGGGAGAGGGAAGGAATCACAGAGGATCAGTGTACGACGAAATCATTAAAAGATGCACTAAAATGTTTAGTGTGCATATAAACTGTGAACTGTCACAGATACCAGATTAAACACTGGAAAATATATTTGACTAGAGATTTGTGATATATGGCCAATAATTACATAGAATTGATTTTTGTACTAGTTACACTTTTGTCTAGATTTTTATTTGAAATGAAATGTTTCGCTCTGCTGTAAGTTAATACACTGCTTAAACACGTCCTATAGTCAAGAAATACAAATCTAGAGGATGTTAAACATCAGTTTTCCTAAACAATTATCCGAAACAAAATGCAGACTAATAAAATGTGTAGCTTTTATGTCATTTAGGGATTGCTGAGGTGTTGGGGTGTAATACTGATGGAACAATTATGTAAAGATCGTTTAAATTTACTAAAATGTCTACCAGTTCAACATGAGTTGGAACGATTTATACTTTGCACATAACCCAAAAAGGTTTTAATGTTAAACTTAATACTAATAAAAATTTGACACCTCATTTTGCTCGTCTTTGTTTCTGCTTTTTCTGAAGGAAACAAATCTTGGTGGAAGGGGAAACTCTTATAATTTCTTTCAAGTTGTACATATTTTAAAACGAGACTGTTTTTCACATTCTTATCTGGAAAGGGTGTTATTTTGGGCCTGATAGTCTACTAAAAAAATGAGCACTTGCATTAATCATGTGACCATTTATTTTAAAAAGGGCCCATCAAATACATCTATTTAAGCACTTTTTAATACTCAATCTCAATGAAAAATATATATCAGTGTGTAAAACTATGTTCATTATTTGCCTAAAAATGAACCATAAATTATTAAATGTGGAATTAAAATTGCAGAGTAAGTGGTGCAAGATGCTTTGGGGTAAGCTGTGTCAGCGATACTAGTTATTGTGTTTCCTTCATATTCAATTAACGTATTTTATTACGTTAAGATATTCTGAATATTAAACATTTCATAATTGATTTTTTCCTTTCTCATTTATTCATATTTTATTATATAGACATTTCCTTCTAGTTTCACTTAATAGGAAACCCTAAAACATTGTTAGAATAAATCTATCAAATGTCTCCTTAAAGGGTAATTAAAATGATCTGTAAGACTGGGGCTTTATTAATGCTGTTCATTGATTCAAGTACATTTTTGGACATTTGTGTAGAAAGTGTTTTAATTCTACAATATAGGGTGTAAAAACATCTGAGTGCTGCCCTCTTCAGGTTGAATGGTGGCTACTGCAGTTGAATTTGAGTTGTTACCCTTTAACTAGAGACCATGGCTGCGTTCCAGTCCACCTTTAGACATAGACTTGCGAACTTCCCTAAGCACTTCCCCTCCCGCCATTTTGAAGTTTATATGGACAGACTCGTTCCCTCGATTTTGACAGAGGGAACGAGTCTACTTCATATGTACACTTCAGGCACCTATATGTCCCACAATGCAGTACAATTGTGACGTCCCCACAGATCTCATCTAATCACCACCACAACAAACAACTCAGATATATTAATTATAATTTTTTTAATTTAAAACAACCCAAACACACCTATAAACATTTGGATGCTGCATTAAACAAATTCTTAAAGGGAAAACTAAATGAATAAATCAACTCCACAGCTGATTCCAAGTGATCAAGGGCTTAGGACGTTCCAGTTCAGCCCATTGCAGTTTCCGCCAGTAGTGGGCACTCGTGCAACGTAAACAATGACGTACATCCGAGTGAACTAGATGGAGGAAAGTTAGCTAATGAAGAAGGGCATGACAATTTTTGACTGGAACGCAGCACTTGGTAGTGTAGGGACTGCTGTGGATTAGGGTTTCTGATCGACACACCTGGGGCCGGTTTCACAAAGATAGACTTTGACTATGGCTTAGATATAGTAGATAGTCAGACTTCAGATAGACGTCTAAATCAGACCGTTGCACAAAGCTGACTATCTTAAGTAGGACTATACTGCAATGCATTCTGGGTAAATTAAGACACTTTTCAAAACAAAAAACATGGCGGATTGAGTAGGCGCATTGAACCGCTCACTGTGCAGTTTACCCCAGCGGAAAATATGTGTTTGTTGGAGGAGTATAACAGTTACAAGGACATTTTACTTGGGAAATTTAGCGGAGAATGTAGTAACAAGAAGACATGTTTAAATTATGAGCCATTTCCCCTTTTCTTTTGGCTGTTTGTAATGTAACTGATTGTTACTGCTGGTTGCCAAGGTAACAGAGTCTTAGACCTAAGTTAGCCTGGGGGTAAGAGGTGTCTAATGTTTTTGGTCTAAATTAAGTCAGTCAGTATTTTTGTGAAACAGTCTAACTTGCATTAGACTAGTCTATGAGCAAATTTTAGACTTGTCTAACACTATAGACCGGTCTAAAATAGCTTTGTGAAACCGGCCCCCTGAACAACAAAATCAGGGTTACTAGAAAGTTACCGGCAGGTGAATTTGATCAAGGCTGGAGCTAAACGCTGCAGGAAAGCAGATCTCAAGGGGTTCCCCACCTGAGAGAGTCTGGGCCCGGAGAAAACGTGAGCAAGAAGACCAGATATATCCAGTTTATTCTCCATCAGCAGGAAAATCACAGAAATGATCAACATGCAAGACTCAATTCACACACCCTCACAACAGACCTTTCATTTCAAATAAAGATTTGCACACAGACAAGCAAGTCAGTCACCAATGATCCATAAACAGTGAAATCGATCCATTTCACGCTCACACACACACACACACACACTCACATATAGACATCAAAGTACTTTATAGAAAAGGTCTCTGTGCATTGGTACAGTTTGTTCCACATTATCTGCATGTGGCTATGAGGATGCTTTAAAACTTGGGCTGGTTTCGGTTTAATATCTCTTCCTCAAAAAAAGAAAAGAAAGTCTGTTCTTCACATTTTGTAAGGTCTCCCTAAGATCACGTTTATCTCTTGTGCTTTAAAAATGTCTAGCTCGTCGACTGAGGACTTTCTAACTGTGCCTTTGTTATTGCAGATAAATGGGGTTTCTCTTGTCTCTACACCAGTCATACACCAACACAATAGTATTTCTATAATATAAATCAATATATAACATACATATAGAATAGTCTTGTATCTTTAAGTCCACAGTTGGTCAAGAGGGATGAATCGGAGGTTAAAGATCACAACACACATTTTCTTCCTGAAGAACACCACATCCGGTGCTGAGATTCAAGAAACGACCTCTCCCATCCAAAAATATGACCATCTACGAACATATCTTTATGGCACAAACTTCCTGAACGATTTTATAGTGTTTTTTTTCTTTCTCTTTTTTTTATCATACATACAAAGAATACACATACTTGCAAATATTTCAAGCAATAAAATCTTGTTGGAAAGTAATGAATGTAAAAGGAATGGTGAGAAAAAGTATTTTAAGGTTGTAGTCGGTCCCGTTCGTGATCCCAAACGCCACTGAAATCCTTTGGTATGTCCTCCTGCTGAAGACTTCGAAATGAACTGCACTCAAAATGTTAACAGTAAAAAAAAGATAAAAAGAAAAAGAAATTCAACTTCCAACACAATGTCAAACTAAAGAAAAGACAAAAAGCCCATCTGTATCGAAGTGTTTCTATATGACCTGGCACAACAACAATTATGCATAAAATCCCTGTCCTGTCATTCTTGGCAAAAGCTTCTCTCTCATTTGCTGGTCAGTGACAGCACACGGTTAAGAGGTGATGTAAAAGGAACATGCACGTCCGAGGTGGCCGTCTTCCAATTGCGTGATGACATGACCTGTCCTTCCACAAGTCAGAACCATTCCTCCAGAATACAGACGGATAGGAGCGAAAGCAAAGCGATCACTATCAACACAAGTCAAGCAAACCAACACTTTTCTGATACATGTTTCTAAGAGAAATTAAGAGATGAATAAAAGTTCCTAACGCATTTATCTTACACATTTCAACAGTCTTAGTTGGTTTGTTTTGAACAAGCCTGTGCGTGACGTAGTGTAGCTGAACTCCGTGTGTCTGAATGAGGAAGATGATGGGCGGAGGAGCCCATTGGGACCAAGTGGCTCAGTCAGCGTAATGCATGATGGACTCCACGTAGTTCCCCGGGAAGAGGCCCGTGGTGCCGCACATCACACCCTCGTACCAGCCGTCGTCGTTCTTCTTGATGACGTAAATGATCGCCCCCTCCTGGAAGGAGAGCTCGTCTTCTTTGTCGCGCGCGTAGTCGTAAATCGCCACCACTGATGGCGATAGCGGGATAAAAAGAAGGAAAACAGGATGTCTGGTTATCTGTTTATTCCAGGTTTTACTGTACGGCGGACTGTGCTACGCTGTAGATGCTGTAAACTGGATAAGTAAGAGGATGTTGTGATTATGTTCACAATACAGCACAACCTCTCCTATCTTACTGCCCTTTAGAAATGGTTTATATGAAAAAAAAAGGTATTTTATTTTAAAGGCAGATATTAGAAATGTACTGTACTGCTCTATACTGGATACTCTATACTATATCTGCCCTAAACATACACAATTAAATATCATAGACAATTTTTAAACTTGAGGTTTAATGTAATAACATTGTATCCACTGTAAATACTGTACATTACAATGTTATGACGCCTAAATTTACTTGTACTATTTTAAACAATCTGCATTTTTTTATTTTTTTTTATTACATTATTTCAATTATTTTTTACTTTGAAACTAAAATGAATCATTTTAAATATTACAATGTTTTATTTTTAATTTATGTAGTTTCATTGATATATTATTATTATTATTATATTTCTTATTTACTTGATTTTAGTTTTTAGTGTTTTACTTTTAATTTATATAGTTTTTATTATATTATTTCAATTATATATTATAACATGCATTTATTATTTATCAGTTATTGTCCATAATATAATAAATAGTTATCAGTTTATCTGTATTGGCCAGAGTTTTAATAACAGTGCAAATATTAGTTTTAATGGAAACCCATTTCTGCCACATAAGGAAAAAAAAACATTTGGTAAACAAAAAAATTATTATGACAAAAAATAAATATAAATAAAAATCATGAGATACCAAGTCATAATTCTAATATAAAAAGCTGAAATTATGGAACAAGGCAAAATTATAAGATAAAGTGTCATTTAAGATATTTAAATAAAAATGTTGGACTTTTTATCTGTACAGTTTTAATTTTTTAATCATGAAATGGCATGTCAAATGACATAAAAGGTCATAATTATGATTTACCAAAGCATGTTTTCTTATGTAGCAGAAATGGATTTCAATACAATTTTAATAAAACGTATAAACTGTGAAAAATAAGCATTAAAATTTTTGTTTTACCGTAAGTTTAGCTAAACAAGCAACATACATGATAATGTTTGTCCGATTTCATTACCGATTAAATATACATTATTGAAATGCAATCACCTGTTGGAGGATTTCCATCTTTCTCCATTCAAATCAATAGGAGCTGTACTTAGAAACCTATTACCTACATAGACAAAGCTTTCCTAAATGGGCAAATGAGTGTTTAAAGTGTGTTGTGAACATGCCTTTCTCCAGGTAACTGCGAGGGGCCCATGGCGGGTCTTCTTCAGCGTAAGGGTCACTGTACTCCACCACTGCTGACTCTTCCTCATCATCACCCTCCTCATCCTCATAGTCCTCTGGAGGAGGCGGGGGTGGGGTTGCCTCCTCAAACTCCACCTCTTCTGCAGGGGGCGGTGGTGGAGGAGCGTCTGAGACTGAAGGGACGGAACGAATAAATTGTTTTTTAAAGCAATTTCTGAAGAAATTGGGTAACTTTCGTTTGCTGATGTGAGACAAATGACTCATGCTGGATCGGGAAGTGGAGGAGGAAAATGTGTTAGTAAGAAAATTAGAGAGTACTACATTTAGGGAGGGAAGAATAACACTGACCTCAAAACAGCAGTAATTTTAATAACGAAAAGGGAAATTCACTAAGGTCATGTACACACTGCAGCTAAACAAGGGCAGGCAAATAAGGTTTTTTCCCACACCACTACATCTCAGAAAAGATTTGAACCCTTTCAGTCTGAATTAAGTATTATGAGATCAAATGCACATGACCAGCCTGACTCTTAAATGCTAGTTTTATAGAATCACTTAAAAAGACAGTCATTACTTTCAGTCATGTCTGACTTGAAATGAACCAAGAAGTGGTTCACATGCAGAGCACATGCTGTTGTTAAACAAAACAGTGTCTCGTCACCTTTTTCAGTGTGTACGTGGCCTAACACTGTGTCCTAACCAGACGTGACAATGCAACATATGAAAAAAGTATCTTTTCCATATTAATCAAGAGTTTTTTTCCTAACCGGCCGCGACAGTGATACGCGACCTGCAACAGGGGACTCTATTTTTAAACGGTTTCTATTTCTGCAACATTCAAGGCTGGGAACAAGAACATACAAATGATATGTCGAATGACAATGATATCCTCAGGTACTGAATATAAAAGGGTTTCATTTAATTTTGAATATCACTATGTGTGACTTTAATAGCCATAATGAAAGAGACAATGGATAATTGACCTCAGATCTTAAAAAAAAAAAAAGAAGAATCAAGAAGGTATATCAGTTGAGCTTTCTCGTGCTCTCTTTTCTCCAGTGTTGCCAAGTTTTCCGCGGTACGTGATTGGGCTAGTTTTGGCGTGATTGGGCGGGTTTTGAATAGCAATTGGGCTGGTTTCATTACGCAAACCAGGCAACCCTGCACCCGCCTTCTCTCACTCACTCGTCGCATTCGTTTCGAATTGAATAGTGTTAGAGTTGCAGGGCCTGAGTTCCGGTGTAGTGCCAAATTCCGCGACCCACCGAATTTTATGAACCATAGTAGGTGCTGTAGTGAGGGTAGGGTTAGGGTTAGGATTGGGATAAGGAGCAGGTCGGATTAGCTCAATACAGCGCCTACTAGGGTCACATAATTCGGCACAACACCGGCGCAAGGTTGCGGGTTTTGAGCATAATTTTACTCATTCCCGCAGGTTTCGCACTCACACCAACCTGTCTCTTTATTCTATAGTATTTACTTGTGCTATCGTTTGCAATTTTTTTTGTAAATTTAGTTCAGAGTTTCAAATAAAGCCTCCTTGTGTAAGCTATTGCAACAGATGTACCCAAATTATAAAAAAAAATTATGAGATGATAAAAATATCTATATGGCAGTTTTCCAAGTGGTATCAAATATCGATATTTTTCAAGGTATCGTATCGAATTTAGAAACTCCAGTGTCGTGCAAACACTAGTTAAAACTGTGAACTCTGTGTGAACAAACAAGTGTATTCCATGACAAAGTCACAGAGTATGTATATTTAATAATGTTAAAATTTATAATGTACTCATCCATTTCATTCTGAGTGCGAGATTGCCCTTCTGATTGGCTGATTTGTGAGTTTTGTAGCCTTGTCGCTTGCCACTGGAATCTAATTGCATCGCAGCTGGTGAGGACATGCAGGGGGTTTACAACACTAATGTCTAAAATGAGCATGCAAATGTTTAAAGAGCATGCACAACCAGTCAAACACAAAAAAATTCCCAAACCAATAACTTACTGGTCTCCTGAACCCGAGCCACAAAGCCCATGAGTGGTAGCTGGGGGGTGATCTGGAGAATAGAGGGGGGTGGAGGGGCCATAGGGGCTGTCCCAACAACAGGGACAATTTGGTACAGAAGGGAAAAAAAGGCAAGAAAAGGAAGTGTGAAAAAAGTGTGGGTGAAACAAAGGGAACGACAAGAGAGGAAGTTGAGGGGGAAAAAAAGACGAAAATGAGATGGCAAATGAAAGAAAAGAGAGAGAACAATCAGATCAAGTCGGTAAGACAGAGTCCACTGGTCTAAATGACATGCATTCTAATTATTGTAATTATTTTCTACCATTATATGAGGACATTTGAGCATGTCTGGTCTCTACCTTGGTTTAGGTTGTAGTGTGGCCCTCCATTGAGCTGGTTTTGGATCATGTTTGGATTAGTGTTTTGAGGCATGTTGTTGGGCTGTCCAGTAACTGATGACGGCCGGCGATAGGGCAGGGAACCTCCCACAGAGGGCGTGGGGTGCCGCGTCATTGGCCGGTTCATACTGTAAAAGTGAGGACCGTTGCCTGGGAGATAGAGAGATAAGAAATAAACAAACTAATTCTGTTGGTACATCTCTGAATCAGTATGGAATACACAATAAGTAGACCATGGCACATTCAACGGTATATGGAATGAACTGAAGACATGCTCTAATCAAACCATAGTCAGCCGCCTTACTCTCTTTATTTATTTAATTGGCAAGTAGCCGTGTAATAAGCGTGACAGCACAGAGTCAGCCTTCATTAATCACAAAATAATGAACGGCTTTGAGGCTGACTGTACATTCCTTACATTATACACACCAATACTGAGTGAAGCTGAGTGTATTTTAATCAGATTGAACACTTTTTAGCAATACTTTTAAGTATTTAATGATATATATATATATATGTTTGTATATTTATAATTAAGGATGCACAAATATAAAAAAAATCTGACCAATATGATGCTTATTTCCATGTTATGGCCGGTATTAAAATTCTATAGTATTTTATAATAATAACATCTTAAATATGGTGCATGCCTATTTATAAACAACAATACTCTTGCTTGACCTTTAGTCTTGGATTCATTTTTACTGAGCTTGTCACAATGCATTCTGGGATTCCCTTTTCCATGAATGACACATACAATACTGCCTTGTGTAATGCTGATTTTAGTCAAAAAGAGGTATGATAGAAGGCAACATATGCTCCTTAAAAATCATGCCTTAAAATACTGTCTAGGTAGTTAGTTCTTGAACAGAACTATAGAAAACAATATACATAACCTCCAATATAACCTTTGTCCAAGTAAAAATGTTGGCCCATCATAACTTCCTCATTTTGATTTGGTATGAAACATCTCATCATTAAAAGTAAATAGTCCCAAAACAGTCCCTAAGAAGCATGAACAGGAAGCAGAGATGGACCAAATGATGTGATGGAGACGTCACTGGGAATGTAATCCTGCCAAGAACTGGAGCACAGATGCACAATGAGCCAAGACAAACCAAGCCCATGCAGGTGAAACCTGGGTGAGGTGGAGGAGGGATGAGTGCTGGGTGAATCACGCATCACGTATGTTCACGTGCAGGTTGACACTCAAAGATGAACGATGGACTTGAGGAGGGGGGTGAGGGGACTCACCTTGAGCGGGGGTGCTAGTTGCAGCAGCAGGATTGGTGTTGGTGCTAACAGGAAGGTTGGGGGGCAGCTGTGGGGGTGGTGGTATCTCAGGAGGGCCCTCTGCTGGCAGAGCGGGGGCAGGGGCAGGGGCAGGTGCGGGGGGCACTGGCTCTGGGGTGGGAGGTGGCGGAGGTACGGGAGGGGCAGGGATAGTAACGCTTGGAGGGGGTTTCGGAGGGTTGGGAGGGGTGGGTGCTGTACCTGCAGCTCCGCACGCCACACAGACAGGAAGCCCAGGGGAGAAGAGAACAAGAGTGACAGAACAGAGGGAAGAAAGGTCGAAAGGAGAAACAAGGCCACAGGGAGGAGAGATAGGAACAGCGAGTGAAAAAAAGAGGTAAGTAGTGAACAGAAAGAGAAGTTATCATCGCTAACAGTGGGACAGGAAATAGCACTTTCAATGCAGCAAAGATACTTCCTTCAGAACCTTGGACAGTCCTCAGATTCATTTACTAATACTTAAGGCCTTGATATACTCACGGCAAAGTTTTTTTGTTCAACTTTCCTCTCAATAACACAATAAACAACAAAAATCAAAAAAGCATTTAAGAAAGCATCTGATCACAGGGATGTGAATATGTTTGAACAGGGGATTCAAAGACTAGTCGATTACTCTACCATGATGATGCTTTAAGCTTGATCATGGCCTATAGAGGGCACAATCTTTGAAGTCCACTTTCACGCTCCGTAAAATGACAAATAAGTGCGTACTCCGAGAGTGCTCCACAATATACGTTCGATTATACCATCTAGATGCTAAAAATTAGCTTTTCTAAATGAATGTGCTGCTGCATTGTAAGCACGCAATCGCTCTCTCACTAATGCATTCATATAAATGTAATCTTTACTGTACTTTATCAGTATCTGATTTAGAACGAGCAGAAACATGTGAGAAATGTAACGATCCAAAGACAAAAGAACTGTTAAAAATAAGCTGTTATGTAGGAGCAATAGCCTTGTGGGCAGCGCTGTGTCATATGCCATAGCTGTGCCCGCGTTCGAGTCTCAGCTCGAGGTTCAGGCTTATTTGTTTATTAATGACGTCATCAGCGACTAGTCGACATCAACTTGACTTTAATCACATAAATGTCGACTTAAAAAAAAATCTGAAGTCGTTCAACCCCTAGTTTGCACATGTCGGCACTCCAATCAAGTCACATCACGTTTATTTTTATAGCACTTTATACAAGAGACTGCTTTAAAGCAAGCAGCTTTACAATGTTAAACCTGAAAAACAATGGCAGTGTTTCTTTCAATTAGAATTACAGCTCAATTTACACTAGTGTGTTCTAGTTCTCCCGAAACAAACTTAGTTTTGGCCTGATTTTGTTCGGAATGACATCACACCAGTTCGTTCTTCGATTTCACTTGAATTATATCGGGTGCTCTAACACAAAGAGTGGAAATCTCACCGGGAAAGGCCGTGGGCGGGGCAGGAGTTGGCACGGCGATGGGCACGCCCACACTTCCGCTGCCACTGTTCTCTCTGCTGCTGCTGCGACTGCTGGGATGACTGCCACCGCTGCTGCCACTGCTGCCACACACAAAACACACATCATGCTAGTTAATGTCAATTGCCATTTGACTGTTTTAGCTCCGTATCTTGACGTTTTTCAGAGTGAAACAGGATAAAGAATGGGGGGGAGGGGGAGTAGGGGGGGGGACTTGATATTTGTTCATTAAGAACTGATTAGATCTTCAAAAGTGTCCGTTTCACACCAGAATAGAGCCGAAATGAATGATTGTTAGCTTAAACAATGCTAAATAACTGTACAGCCACAATAAATTGCACAGATGAATCATTCACAAGGAGTGAGCAAGAAAGTAATTAAGGTTAACTTCAGGTTGATTTTAAACAGCACACATAAACATTTCTTAAAACAGCCCCACAACTCAGTCTTGCATATTTCATTCTGCCCTTACCAAAAAAATCCACATGAAATATAATACTTTCAGCACATTTCACAAAATCATAAAAATGTCATTGTCCAGACCAATTAATCAATCAATATTTAGGCTATTTTCAGATTATAGCCTGATAACTAGAAGTAAAAATTTGAATCAGCCTGGTCGACATTTGGCCTTTTTTTAGATTACGAAATGGCCAGGAAGAACAACAGTCCCATATTTGGCAATTTTCATATTATCTGCTAATTATTACTAGTGGCAGACTGTTCAAAATATTGGCAGAACATTGGGCAGGCTTTTAAAACATTGTCATATTATCAGTTAATAGCAAGTGGTAGACTGATTTATCGACCAGGCAGATTAAAATCCCTATATTTGGCCATTCATGTAATCAACATCAACTGACATTCATGTCCACATAGCCACATAACGTAAGTATTTCCTTCTTATATCAGGTTTAAATTTACCAACAGCCTTGTAATATTGTGCATTCCCTGTTTTTAAATATTTTTGAGGGATTTAGTTTAAATGATTTTTCTCTGTTAACCGTAAGTCAAAATAGAAACTACGGGGTTTTAAATCCCTCTCCTTTGATGATCAATTTCAGTCCAATTTTGATTAATGTAATTTATATACAGTCATGTGAAAAAGAAAGGACACCCTTTAGAATTGTATGGTTTTATGTATCAGAACATAGAAATCATCTGGTCGTTCACAGGTAAATGCAACCTCAGACATATTACACCGTGTCATTATTTATTTAACAAAGATAAAGCCAAAATGGAAAAGCCATGGGTGCCAAACTAAGTACACCCTATGATTCAATTGCTTGTAGAGCCACTTTTAGCAGTAATACGACGGAGGAATCGTTTTCTGTATGACAGCATCAATCTCTCGCATCGTTCTGGAGGAATTTTGACCTGCTCTTCTTTATAACGTTGCTTCAGTTCTTTGAGGTTTGTGGGTATTTGTTTATGCACAGCTCTCTTAAGGTCCCGACGCAACATTTCAGTCAGGTTGAGGTCTGGACTTTGACTGGGCCATTGCAACACCTTGATTCTTTTCTTTTTCAACCATTCTGTTGTAGATTTGCTGGTGTGCTTGGGATCACTGTCCTGTTGCATTAACCAATATCGGTCAAGCTTTAGCTGTCGGACAGATGACCTCACAGATTTGACTAGAATACTTTGGTATACAGAGGAGTTCATGACAGACTCAATGACTACAAGGTGCCCAGGTCCTGTGTCTGCGAAACAAGACAAAAATCAGCAATACTCCATCAGCGTGATGGACAGTTGGTATGAGGTTTTTGTTAGTTTTCGCCTAACTTGGTGCTGTGCATTATTGCCAAACATCTCCATTTTGGTCTCGTCTGTCCAAAGGACATTGTTCCAGAAGTCTTGAGGTTTGTTCAGATGCAACTTTGCAAACCAAAGCCATGCTGCAATGTTCTTTTTATTAAAGAGGAGAAGTTTTCTCCTGGCAACCCTTCCAAACATGCCATACTTGTCCCGTCTTTTTCTAATTGTACTGCCATGAACTTTAACATTTAACATGTTAACCGATACCATGTCTGAGGTGTAGCTCTTGGGTTTTCTGCAATTTCTCTGAGCAGTGCATGATCTGACCTTGGGGTGAATTTTCTGGGACGTCCACTCCTGGGAAGATTGGCAATCTTGAATGTTTTCTACTTGTGAATAATTTTCCTCACTGTACATGGACTTTTTGTTTGGAAATGGCCGTATAACCCTTCTCAGATTGATGGCAGCAAAAATTGCTCCTCTAAGATCATTGTCTTTTTTCCTTGACATTGTGTTAACACACACCTGAATGCTCCAGAACAGCGAACTGCCAAAACTTCTGCTTTTATAGCGGTGATGACACTTGCTGATGATCAATTAATCAAAGACATTTGATTAGCAGTGCCTGACTGCTGCTTACCCTCTTAATTCACATGGAAGCAGTAAGGGTGTATTTAGTTAATGACACTGTGTAATATGTCATGTGTTGTTATTAATCTGAGATTGTATTTACCTAATTTTAAGACCTGCCAAGGACCGGATTACTTTTTATCATGTCCTTATAAATAAAACCATAGAATTCAATAGGGTGTCCTTTCTTTTTCACATGACTGTATATACCACCATTCAAAAGTTTAGGGTAGTTTAGTTTCTTTTAATGTTTTTAAAATGCTTTTTTATTTGATCAAAAAAACAGTTAAACAGTAATATTGTGAAAATAACTGTATTCTGTTGTAATATATTTTAAGTTTTAATATTTTAATCTGAATTTTCAGCATCATCATTCTAATATGCTGATTTGGTGATTAACCAACATTTCTTATTATTATCAACGTAGAAATCAGTTGTGCTGCTTAATATATTTTGTGGAAACGGTGATCCTTTTTTTTCAGGATTATTTGCTGAATAGAAACATCTTTCGTAACTTTTTAAATGTCTTTACTGTTACTTTTGATCAGTTTGATGCATTCTTGTGGAAGAAAAGCGTTCATTTCTTTTTCTTTTTTTTTATTTGAATTGAGGCCATGAATTGAGGAATTGTGGGTGAAAATCTGAGAAGAGGAAGAGGAGGAAGCGTTCTGTAAGAATGTGATTATGTGAACTCTGTTTGTCCCCTGAGATTCTCAAAATCAGAGCGCTGAGGATGCAAACAGCAAAGAGATGAAGCGATACGGGTAAGAAAGACTGAAATAGAAAAAGACGGTGAGTGAAAGAGCAGGAAAGAGCTCTTCTTTAAGTAGGCTATGGCTGTTTGAACCCAAAAAAAGATCCAAGTATGAGAGAGAGAAAGCAAAGGAGAAGAAAAGAGAAAGTTAGTGAGTGACTGTTACTTTGGCCGAGAGTCACACTGCCAGACGACAGACACCAAACAAAGACAGCTTAAAAACAGAACAACAGCGACAGGAAAGACAGACAAGAAAGGAAGAGGATGCGGAAGAAAAGGGTGAGGAAGTGTGAGGGACCTTTTTTGCTTTTCAAAGTTTGTTTTTTAAGCCTGTCTAGGGGATAATGCTGTGTGTGTGTGTGTGTGTGTGTGTGTGTGCGAGTACCTGTACGTGCGGGTCCTCTGATTAACAGATGCAGTTCTAGCCGGGCTCTGCAGGGGTGGTGCGGTGTTGCGTGTTGGACTCTGCACATAGTCGTTAGGGACGACGGGTGGACGCACAGGCTCGAGCGTCCGGTAAGGGGAGTGCCGCCTGCCAGGGGGGCGGGGTTAAAATATTTTAATATCCTCTAAGGGGTGGAGTCAAACATCATTGATGACAGACCCCAATAATTACATACTGGGAGATATTGTATCACATCTGGAAGAGTAAAAATCCATTTTGAATATTACAACAGTAGCGTAGAGCAAACTCATGAGTCACGTCTAATTTATAGTCAGATAGATCTCAGGAGTAACTAGGGTGGGCAGTAGAGTTCGGTACCAAGTCGGTACTGAAATTCAAGTCAAGTCAACTCAAGAATCAAATTAAAAAAATTTGATGTTTTGAGCGCTGTTGAGTGGAATTTTAAACATCTCTGATTGCCCATTGTGCTCACGCTCACATCGGATATGTCTGTGATTGGCTACAATGCTTCAAAAATATGTTGTAAATATACATCAATGACGCTCTTCACCGAGCACTTACACAGATACAGACGGGAGTGTTTGAAAGCAGGCGTCTATCAGCAGTCCGGTCCGCTGATAGACGCCTGCTTGTGCTTTCAAACGCTCCTGTTTTTTAAAACTCTCAAACGCTCCCGTGCGTTAATCATTGTAACCAATCACAGACATATCCAATGACCGTGTGAACACAATGGCCAATCAGAGGTGTTTACGTTTCCGCTCAACAGCGCTCAAAGCGTCACAATTAAAAAAATTCAGAACTGACTTGGTACCGAAATCGGTACTTTTTGACAACTCTAGTGGGCAGCATGACCAAAATAGATCAAGGTACGAGTCATTTTATTTCCAAATCTACAAATAATATGAATATTTTAATGGAATATAAGACACTAAAGTTATTTTTGCTTGAATTTATAAATAGTCACCTGAAAATGCCTTGCCTATAGACAATTTAGTGAATTAAACACTTTACAAATGAAAGATACTTTATTAGAAGTAGACTGAAAATTGGTTTGACCAATACTTTTTACACTTTTAGGTTATTGGTTCTTTAAAAGTCTACTAATAAATGACTACGTTTACATGTACCCTCATAATGAGATTCAGGCAATACTGCGATTAAACCATGTAAACACAATATTTCAATCAAACTGATGCAATTAAGCTCATAATCGTATTAACCATAAATCGCAGAAAGCGTGGTGTATGCCAATTTCTGGGTCACAATAAACAGGCACGTAAACCCTTTAATCACAACTATTCCACTCTCTGACTAAAGTGTGCACATGCTTATGACGTACAGGGATGACACTGTCATGCGCAGATGTGCAAACATAGCGGTAAAGGAGGCAACACATTTTTGGATTGCTGAAGAAACTGAGTTCACATTGACAAAGCTGCACGACATGAACAGAACGCAGTATTTTGATGGACGAACGCATAGACATTTTAGGTGCGTCCCCGAAAAATCCATAGAAATGTTTGTTTTTTAACAATAACGGGTTCTTCCTCTTCTTGTTTGGGATATGTCCCACTCTGCATGTTCACAATAATGTATGTTTCTTCACGGTATGAGGAAACTCTAACGGTGATACATTCATACAGTTGCATATTATATATCGTCATACTGCCCATCCCTAGCAGGAAACTATTATGTAACGGCCGAGTAGATATTTAAAGGAGCCTGTTGTGGTGTATTAAGATTGTCTGAATTGCTTGTGGTTGGTCGTTGTGTTGCCATGGTGACAGTGAGGGGTTAGGGGCCGTGGACATGGGCATGAGCGGGAAGAACACAGTTGAGGTTTAACAGTAACAAACATCAGCTGTAAAAACTCAATGACATGAAATAAAAATAACAGATCACAAACACAACATGACATTTTGTTCTCCACAGTGACCTGCAGTGGCAGAAAAAGGCACAAAGACTAAAACACACAGATCCAGAACAAATTAGTGTGTCAGTCCCTGAACAGAGAACAAGCCAAAACTGTTAACTACAACACACAGAGTCGTAGACGTGTGTGAGCCTGGCTGTCAGGGATCAAGATTAGATAAGAGATGGAGAGAAAGAGAATTTCCTTTTCAAACACCATATCAACACATGTGCACAACAGAATCTCATAATTTAAAGGGGTCATATCATATACATTATCATATTATTTTGCTCCTAGATGTCCACATATAATGCAAGTTTTTTGCACTGAAATATGATGCAAAAACAATTCAGATCAGACTTAAAACGCTCAGAGACCTTATTAAAGATGCACTCAGATGTCATTTTACTCAGATTGTTCCAATGACTTTCAATGTCAACTTCCAGCAGCACGGATGCAGAGTTACGCAGCACAAGAAACATTTTCAGTTATCTGTGCTATTCAGTTACTCACAAATAAATTATTCTGTGAGAGAAAGGGGAGTTAGCAAGATAAAGAGAAAAGCATTTCAACTGGTCCAATTAGGTGACACCAATGATTGTATTAAGCCACTAATAGGGCTATTTATTGTGTTTAATTCTTTTGTGTAAAACTTTAATGAGGAAAAAAATTACTGAGTGGCACCTTTAATATAACAGCCCAAAATATCTAGGACCTTCCCACAATTTACTCTAATTATTAGTTCTACGGGTGTTTCGAAATAATAGTGCCTATTGTACTTATATTACCTTACCAAATTGGCATTACTGACATCTAAATGTTCAGTACTGACATATAAATTGTGACTGGTTAGGACACAATGTTATTTTCAACAAATGAGTTTTGTGGACCGGAGCCCAAGTTTTGAGTTCTGAAAGTTTCAGACTGTTTTCATAGTACAATGAGCTCTTTTAATCTAGGAAAGGGACTAATCCACTTTAAGGACTGCCTCTGTTCTTTCTATACAAATCAAGACCACAGAAAAACAGTTTGACCAACAGAAGCTCCTTTTTTATATTAATGAACCGCAGCAAATTTCATCTCCATTCCAGAAGGCTGTTTGACAGAATATTATATCTGTAAACAACTATGAAACGTATGTCTGGGTAAATATCTCATAAATATCTTATGTTACTGGTGTTTCACAACAATACAAATTATTACTTTAATTTTATATATGTCATGAAAAAAGCAGGTCCTCTATCTAACTTACCCCAGTGTTCCTTTGCCCGGGCCAGGAGGGCTGGGTGGTTTCTGAGTCGGGGCAGCTGTGCGTGGAGTTGTACCTGCTTTCATATTCTGAGCGTTGACCTGTGGGGCAAGTGTCAAATATTATTAATCTGAGTGGGAGCAAATATATAGACACGGACATTATACCACATACACATCACACACATCAACCAAAACCTGACTGAATCCTTACCTTAAACCTTAGTAACCACTACATTCAGAAATGAAGGCATTAAGAGAGGTGAGGAGAAAAAAAGATACAAACTGTTAGTGTAAAGAGTAAAGAAAACCTCACACACATGCAAACACACACAGAGCAGCTAGTTAAAGCACCGCAGAGAGAAAATACATTCATATTAATAAGGATGCACAATATGCCAATATTACCATTTTTAAATGGTAACTTAAAGGTGCCGTAGGTGATTCTCTGCAGAAACATTTTTTTGTTATGCTGGTTGAAAGTCTCCTCATATCCTGATAGCAATCACTCAGTTAAGCGGTCTAAATGTATTTTTAGAAATATATGTCGTCTGTGGAAGGTGTAGGACCATAAAATGTTCGTTCAATCATTGCGTTCGGTCCGAACGGTCCTATAGCATGCGTTCCCTGTCGGACAATGTGTTTGCATGCCACTGCGCAGGCTGTTCACGCAGATATATGAAGTCATCAGCGCGTTCAAGTACGCTGTGAAGACAGAGCGAGAATGGCAAGCAGCAACGACCTTCTTCTGGTTTCCTTCTGAACCGACAACAAGTGGCACTGGCAAAGGATCTACGATCTATATATCTTCTTTGGAGCCAAGCAGACTCTCATCGTGGGAACCCTGTCATGCAAGAAATATTATAACACACTGACTTTTGCTAGCTAAACAAACCGAAAACTTGCTGCATCTAATTCTGTTTTTAAGAATTTGTTTACGTTTGGTATTGTAGTGTTACTAACTCTACTAATAAAGTTCTCTCACCGGTGAATGACACATGATATTGGTATTGTAGTAACGTTGTCTCCGGTCTTCTAGGCTGTGCGCGTTCATGCTTTCCGCGTTCAGGGTGGGACATACGCTTTTACTGCTATCAGGCTAAAGCTAGTATTTTCCCAGATGTCCTACAGCACTTTTAAATGTATTTTTGTTTATGTAGTCCAGGCTGAAATAGCAGTTGTTTTGAATGTATACTGCATGAAGATGTAGAATCAAGCTTTTTGCAGTCAGCCATGATTAATTTATACCACAAGCCAAAGTATCCAATAACAGGGGGATGTAAAAGAAAACACATTTATCACGTGAACTTACAAATTTTCACATTTTACAACTTTTTTTTTTTTTTTACTTAATTACTTTAAATGTAAAACATAAAATGATACCTTTAAAATTACAGCTCTGAATTTCCCCATATTTTAAGCAGATAATATCAGGACTTATTTATTTCATTTTCAACAGATTACTCCTTTTTTGTGCCCCAAAATTTCAAAATATATTCAGGTTTAATTATTTAATTTAATACAAATTCCACCCTAGTCAGCGCTCTTACAAATGCAGACATACAGAGTTTGGCTTGATCCCTACCTTTACGCCGTGGCCTACGTCATCCAGCAAACTGTAGTCAATGGGTTTGCGGATGTAGCGTACAGGCCTCTCGGGATTGGCTGGTGCGATGATCTTGTGTGTGCGGGAAGTGTTCTTGTTGGTGGTGAGGATGCCAATCTCTCGCCTGGCCACCTTCTCTTTATGGATGTCCACCGTCTGCAGAGGATGATTTAACGTATACAGTAATGTACATAGTAACAAAACAAATTACAGGTTTTTGTATGAAATCAAAACCATGTTTAAATCAAAAAGAGCAATAAAAAAAAAAGTTAAACATGAATGACAATCCGTCTGTAGAAGATATTTCCAAAGTCAACAGACCATAAAATATAAAATCTAATTTGATTAATATAAAAGTACTGCTATGTGCCAAAGTTTAATATTTAGGCTTTTTGATTTTAATAAACCACTTACTTTAAGTATGAGCAATATTAAGAGTGATGCTTTCCTTAGAAAATGGACTGAATGTAGAAACAAAACTCCAATGTACAAGTCTGTTCATCTCACAAAGTGCAATACACCCACAATCCCAGATGTTTCTATAGCAGTAAGAATTACCTGTGAAATGTGGTTGATGGACGACTCCATGCGGCGTAGCTGGGACGCCTGTATATCCAGCATCTGGAGCACATTGTTGGCAAGAGTGTTGATCAGATACGCTACACTGGCCAAAGACTGAGTGGTGTAGCTTTTGGTTTCTTCTAAAGCTCTGTGCTTATCTGGAGACTAGATGGAGAGAAAATAAGGAGAGAGGGAGTTAATCTGAGCACAGAAGGATGGATAGAGGTGAAAGAGAACATGATATTGCCACATGGCCTAATTTCTACTCCCTCGTTTTCACTCCCCTTTAGGGGTGAACGTCTGATGCATATGGCACACAAAATGGGAAACACTTCAGGCGTTTTGAAGCCATCATCTGATTGGTTGAATAAATGTCGTCATGCCAAACCCCCTCATGGAAGAAGAAAGCCATTGAGTTTACAACTGTGACAATGAGTGCTTATCACTATCAACTAAATGCTGGATTTTCAAAAATATGTGAAGTTCACGGCTCCATTGTTGCAGTAAACTTGCACAACATTATTGAATGAATAATTTATTAGATGCATGCCAGTCTGTTATCATATGGACGTCAACTTTCCGTTTTCATGGTGCGGAACAAAACAAACTGTGATTGGTTACTTTACATGTCACTCAGACGTCCTCTTGGGCGGTTCTTGGACAATGAAAGCTGCGATGGAGTCCAGACCTTCTGCAGTCAGTCTAAAGGTCTAGCTACGCAAGACTGAGACAAGCAAAGTCAAGTTCACGTGTCATTTACGTCCTTTTGTGCACATTTAAGTTGTAATATTACTTTTTATGTTGTATGCATATGAATAATTTCACATAGGACGCATTTGATGGCGTTAATAATTAATTAGCCAGCAAAGCACTTCAGTTTACCGCTGTTCACTCACTTAAACGGCAATGCCCGACATTATTGACTCTGATTGGGTTATTTGAGACGGTCATATTCCTTTTAGATGTTTCTTTTTCAGAAAAATGTAGGATATTATTAGTAATCCAGCAATGTTCTTTTTTCTTGTTATATTTTTCCAACAGGAAGCCTGTTTTAATTAAAATCATGTCTCGTAATGGCTTCGAAAACGCGCAGGGATGTCTGTAATCACCTGATGAAGTAGATGAAAATACAGTTAAGTCCAAGATGTGCAGCGGAAATCTGCCATTTACATAACATTACAATGAGAACACTATGGAGTTAAATCTTTGTGCTTTAGTTGCCCGTGTTTCAGCGAGTTGAAGAGGGCATTCACAACGGGAATAACACTTTCTGGCTAACATGTAGCCTACTTCAAGTTCACTTGCATTTGCATCCTGTTGTACAGATACAAGTAATGTTACGTTTATGTTGTACATCATGCCATACGAGTGGTAACAAGTGAGCGGAATGGTCAAACATGGCCGTCTAGTACATGTTTACACAGAAACAACGGAAAAACAGCACATTGGCATGCAAAAACATTCTATTTGAACGGCCCCATATTTAAAGTATCAATTAACTTTTTTTAAATTTCATATTTTAATAAACATAGAAAATATTTATTTATGAAAAGTAAGAATTTGATATGAATGATGAATCATACAATTAGGTTAGAAACACACTTACAAAGGTAAAAATGGAAATCAATTTAGTGAAAAATTTGGATCAATTTCTGTCAATGCGGTGAACCAACCACCGCGCAGAATATGAAGAATATGAAAAGCTTTGGGTTCATTCATGGTATCAGCACAAAAACACATAATACTGTCACGCAAAATACTGTCAAATTACAGTTGTAATCAAAATCCACCAAAATATTGGGATAACATTTGTTAATATGGCACAACCCTACTCCCCTTCATGATGATTCATTTCCCATATACGAACAAACTAATTTAAACAGACACTGAAGCAACCAATCAGAGCAAAGCACTACCATGAAAAAAAAAACGTCTCGGATCACTGCCTCATTGGCTGCCCACACAGCCATCATTCATTCCCTTCCGGCGTAACCATGGTGATGCTGTCAAATATATGGGAAGGCCCACTGATGAACGGTACGGTGAGTGAGGATAGTGGGGGAGGAGGGTAGTGTGTGAGAAACACGCATTCACAGCAAATGAAACCGCTTCAATGATCACTTCAAAACCAACTAACATAGTAATTCAACAAAAGATCAGCTGGCTGAGTTAACAAACTGTGCTTGAACAGACTAGTAGCCATTTCAGGAATGGTTCACCCTGTATTATTTTCTGTCTTCTGTGAAAAACAAAAGGAGATGTTAAGCAGAATGTCTGAGTGGCTCTTTTCTATACAGCAACTGAGGATGAAAGGAACATCATAAATGTATTCTATATCTATAAGACTTGTGCACCTCTTCGAAAGCCAAACAGCAGCTTTATTACAACGCGACAAATGCAAGAACCAATGTTGCTTTGGCATCAATAATAATGTCATATTTGGCATGAAAGGTACTTTTTTTTAAACTGAAAACAAAGATTTCTGAGCTCCAGCTCAGATTTTCAGAGAATTTTGGTTTGTTTTTCACACTTCTGAAGAATTGTGCAGGAATTGTTTGGACTACTTTTATCTTGCATTTATGCCCTCCATTTTCATCGTATGGTTATTTTAGCCATTTGATGTTGCACTGAAGAATGACAATCATAAAGGGTTTTAATGAGACGATAATGAGGAGATAAACTACGGGAGAACAGTCATTGCTCTGTCAGCTCGAGATAAAAACCTTCTTTGGTCATCTACGCTTTGAGGAAAAACATCAGATCTCCGTTTTGTTCAATAAAACACCAGAAATCCAGAGAACTCGCTGATTTTACTATCAGATGCGCACACACAAAAAAAGGTTCTTCTATGACACCTGTGCAAATAATGCAACAATTAATCTGGCTTTTCCAACAACAAACATGCTCATTATTTGTGGCAAAAACCATCATGACAATAATAAGAACCTCTCTGAATAACCTTGCTAACATATCTTTATGCAATATGCATGCATTGAGGATGAGGGAAATATTGGGTTACTTTCTAAACTAAACTGAAACCAGACCACAGACCACATGCAAGCAAGACTCATATCAACCCGAGCTTCACGCTGTTAAGGAAAGAAATCTAAGCTCGGTCACTATAAGCTATTTATGGTATTTCTGAGCCTGCTGTGACAACGCTATGAAGTGAGAGGAATACAATGATTTATCACAACCAGCAGAATTTCTTTACAAAACGCATTCAGGCTCAGAGAGCATCAACACTATGTGCTCTGCACTATTCCTATGGGTCTGAATCAGATACAATATGAACTGAGATCCCCCTGGGTCAAATCAAAAAAGAAAAAACTATTTAACATCATTACAACTATCAGCTCTCACTCTTAAACTATAACCATATGGTTTTGCGCATTGACAGGCCAGCAAGTATGCAATATTTATAAAGAATGCATCACGACTCAAAAGTACTTGAATCAGCATCCTCAGAGAACAAACTCATATCCAGTGACATTCAGTCACTGATCTGCCAGGGTCCATGTGACATGCACTGAATTTTTGGAGCAATAAATGTCAAGAGTTTGATTTCTGATGCTCTCTAAACAGAGAAGTGCATATCCTTACACACCCACTTCTGTGGTTCCCCCAGGAATGCTGAAAATAACATGAATTTTAGTCATTCATTTTTGTTCCAGAAGCACTTCACAGTTTCCAGAGTGAATCATCAAACTCATGCGAGCAGAGGAAAAACGCTAGTTACGTATGTAACTGTGGTTCTGTGAATTCTGGATGACCGCCAGAGGCAGTGTAAACACTATGGATAATCGCTGCGCCAGCTAAGATAGGTCGAGTAAATATACCAACAAAGTCACGTTGCGTGACGTATGCTGAGCCCTGGAGGATTATAGGCTACAGTAGCTCAGCAATCTACCTCGGTACGCCTTTCTCGCGCATTCCGAGTGACTGAGAACTCTGGCGGTCATCCAGAATTCACAGAACCACAGTTACATACGTAACTAGCGTTCTGTTTCATTCTTACTGACCGCCAGAGGCAGTGTAAACACTATGGATGACACATACCAACATAGTCATGAGGAATGCCACCCACCTGATGATTTAAGGCCGCTCCAGAAGAACCGCAGAACTAACGGCATGATGAGCAGCAACGTTGACCTTATAAAACCGGGCAAACGTGCATGGAGAAGCCCAGGTTGCAGCAGTGCAGATATCCACCAGGGGAACTCCTCTAAAAACAGCCCATGAAGATGAGATGGCCCTAGTGGAATGGCAAGTTAGTCCACAGGGCAAAGGTCTTCCTGCTGCCTTGTAGGCCAACGTAATTGTCTCCACTATCCAGTTCGACAACCTTTGCTTCGACACTGGAGCACCTTTCTTCACACCACCATAGCAGACAAATAGCTGGTCTGACTGTCTAATCTGAGCAGTAGAGTTCACATAATATTTCAAGGCACGGACAGGGCACAAAAGTTGGGCACTTAGATCAGACTCTGAAGAAGTCTGAAAAGAGGCCAGTTCGATATGCTGATTTATGAACTGAGGAAGAAGAACCTTCGGAAGAAAAGAAGGATTTGGTCGTAGAACCACCCCGGAGTCATCCGGTAACCAACGCAAACATAGTTTGTCAACAGACAGTGCGTGCAACTCACTAACTCGTTTTGCAGTAGCAATAGCTAACAAAAAAGAAGTCTTCAAAGACAGCCATTTAATGTCAATGCTTTGCAAGGGCTCAAACTGGGGTGAGCCCAGGAAATCAAGCACGAGTGACAAATCCCACACAGGAAAATGAGGATTCCGAGCAGGGTTCAGACGGCGTGCACCCTTCAGAAAACTGCAGACAAGACTGTGAGAGCCAAGAGAAGATCCACCAACTGGAACATGATATGCAGAAATAGCAGCAACGTACACTTTCAGCGTAGAAGCTGCTTTTCCTTCTTCCAGTAAACGTTGAAGAAATCTTAAAATACTCGGAATGCCACACGTTGCAGGAACGAGTCCTTGTTCCTCACACCATGCAGAAAAAAGCTTCCAACGAGAAGCATAAATCTGCCGTGTGGAAGAAGCCCTAGCATTAGAGATGGTGTGAATAACAGCAGGATCACAATGCTCCAGGGAAGGGTTTAGCCCAATGGCCAGACCCAAAGCTGCAGACGAGCCGGGTTCGGGTGCCAAACACTGGCCTCCAGTTGGGAGAGGAGGTCCTTTCTGGGGGGAAGCTTCCAAGGGTTTCCCGTCAGAAGTCTCAGCAACAAAGGAAACCATGGTCTGGCTGGCCACCGAGGTGCCACAAGTAACACTCTGTGTTTGCGCAGGGAGATCCTGTGCAATGTCTCCCACAACAGAGGGATAGGAGGAAACGCATACAGCAGGCAGTTCGGCCATTCGTGAGACAGTGCATCCTGGCCCAAAGGACTGGACACTTCTGTCCTTGCAAACCATAATCGGCAGTGGGTGTTCGTCTCTGAAGCAAAGAGATCCACCTCTGCTCTTCCAAATCTTAGCCAGATCTCCTGGACTACAACTGGATGAAGCCTCCATTCTCCTGGATGTACTTGATCCCTGGAAAGAGCATCTGCTGTCTGATTGCATACTCCTGGAATATGAGCTGCTCTCAGTGAAGCGAGTCGTGGCTGACACCATGTCAGAATCTCGTGAGTTAACCGTAGAGACCTGCGGGATCTTGTGCCGCCCTGGTGGTTCAGATGGAACACTGTTGAGGTATTGTCGGACCGAACGAGAACATGGCGGCCTGCCAGAACCGGCATGAAGTACTTTAGGGCCAAAAACACCGCCCTCAGCTCTAGCAGGTTGATATGTTCTGTGGCCTGGATCGGTGTCCAACGCCCGCAAATACCTCTCCGATTCCACGTTGCCCCCCATCCTGTGAGGGAAGCATCTGTTGTGACCAACTCCCGACGAGAGGAAACAACACCCAGTGTCACCCCCGCCTTCAGAAACTCTAACTGTCTCCACCGCTTCAACGCACATATGCAACGGTGAGAAATGATAACCAGTCGATGGCGGTGCCTGGTGGGATCTAGCCGCAGACTGTTGTTCCATAACTGGAGTGGTCTGAGGTGGAGTAGACCCAGGGGGATCACCACAGTAGCCGCTGTTAACATGCCTATCAGTCGTAGGACCACCTCGTACTGTAAAGACACTCCCGGGCGAAAGCGAGCCAAAAGTTGCAGAATGTTTGTCACACGTTCCTGAGACAGGGTGGCAGACATTAGACAGGAATTCAGGGTCATTCCTATGAACGTAGTGGTCTGTGATGGAATCAGACGGCTCTTTTTCTCGTTCACAGAAAACCCTAGCTTCTGCACATGACTCAAAAGCATTCTGGAGTCTTGTACTGCCTGCCGCTCTGTTGGGGCACAGACAAGCCAGTCGTCCAAATAAGGAAGGATGCGCATACCTCTCATCCAAAGAGGAGACAGAGCTGCGCTCACACACCTTGTAAAGACGCGAGGAGCAAGGGAAAGGCCGAAGGGTAGTACTTTGAATTGGTAAGCTTGATTCCGAAAACTGAAACGTAGAAACTTCCTGTGATGTACAGCAATTGGGACGTGAAAGTATGCGTCTTTCAGGTCGACACTTACAAACCAATCGTCTGCAGTCACAGACCGAAGAACGTCGGCTGTGCGCAGCATTCGAAAAGGAAGGACCTTCAGGAACAAATTCAGAAACCTCAGGTCGAGAATTGGACGGAAACCACCGTCCTTCTTTGGAACAAGAAAATATGTTGAATAGAACCCGTCTCCCTGAACGAGGGGATGGACCTTTTCTATGGCTCCTTTCTCTAACAGTGAACGAATTTCCAGAGAGAGAGCCTTTGCGCGAACCGCATCTCTGACAATTGTAGGAACAATTTTTGAGAATCCGGGAGGCCGGCGTCGAAACTGTAGAGTATATCCCCTGCTCAGAGTCTCCAGCACCCAGGGGTCTGCTGTGTTTGATCTCCAGTACTCCAACTGATCTATAGAAAAACGATCGACCGCCGGCCTGACTGTCTCAGGCTTTATGTGTGCGATTTTTTGTGTTTGCAGGGGGGCGCTGACGGGGTCCCCCTGGAAATGGTCGATGAGGTGGGCGAAAAACTCTTGCATCTCCAGGAACACGAGGTCTCTGAGGGGGCTGTGACTGAGGTGTAGCGTGTCGTCGGAAACGTTGCTCCATTGGGGCATAGTGCTGTCGGGTCTGAACCGCTGGCATCCTAAACGTAGGGTTGCGCTGCACCTGTGTTAGTTGGCGAGTGGCTTCAGACAATTTAACTCTTTTTTCTAACAGTTCCGGAACATTTGGACCGAAAAGATGCCCGGGAACAAAAGGAAGGTCTCTCAATGTCTTTTTACAGTCCTCCGGCAGTCGTGCTTGGGCAAGCCACACCTGACGGCGGGCAGCCAGAAGCGTGGCTGTTAGATTACCCAGTTCGCGGGTCACATGGCCTGTAGTCAACAGAGCAGTTTGCAGAAATTGTGAAACCGAGGGATCCGCATTTGCCGGTTCAAGCGTACTGGTGGTAGCAAGGAGTAACTGGCAGATTGTATTTTCTGCTCGGGCAATGTAGGCAACTGACTCATATGCCTTTTTAAGTAAGGAATCCGTACGACCGCATTGCGCACTGGGACATCGTACGTTCCCACGTAGAGCCTCATCAGGAGACACCACCAAAGCTGCCACAGGCTGCTCAATTTCCGGAGCGCGACCCACCCCGATAGAATCTGCTCCAGCCATGGATGCTAGCATTCGAGCAGTCTTTGGGCGCCGCTTAGGCGGACCAGAACCGGTGAGAGCATCTGAGAATTCAGCCACAAAATCCTTACATGGTGGCATGGCAAAAGAGGTTGAAGCTGTGGTCTGTCTGAAAAACACATTTGTTTGGGCAGATTGTGCAGGTGACTCATCAAGTCCCAAACGAGCAACTGCCATTCGAAGCACAGCCAAAGTATCATCGGAGGAGGGCTGGGCCTGTCCAGACGACTGAACAGACCCCCCACTAGACCCCTCTGCTGCTGGGTAACCAGTGAGAACAGCCTGAGGTGAAGGTTGTGCAGCAACCTTCAAAGTATCCCCATGATCGTGAAAAAATGAATCTGAAGCACTTGTAGAAAGCACATCGAACTCAGAATGATGGGAAAAACAAGGGGAGACAAGAGACTCTTCCCGACTTTGAACATTTTCATCCTCCTGTGTCATCTTTACAGGCGGAGCACATGTGACAGGCTGAAGCGAGTGAAGCAGGCGTTTCAGCTCCGCCATCTCAGAAGAAAGTGCCGATACCGTCATAGAAAGTGAGCCTTTTTCAACATGTGAATGTACATCGTCTCGCGATTTGGCCTTTTTAGATGGGAGGGGAGCACCAGCTGCCGCCGAGGCACGGCGTTTTCGAGTGCGCGAAGGGGCTACATCTACCTGCCCAAGTTTCACCGTTGAATTAGGGTCTAACTCGGCAAGACGGAGCTGTCGTTCCGACATAGGCAAAAGGCTACAGTGCATGCACGGGTCCGTGAGAGCCTCTCGCAGATGTTGAACGCCCAAACACGACGGGCAGATGTCATGACCGTCGTCAGGGAGAAGATGATTAGGGCACAGCTTACAAGCCATTGGGAAACCAGTGGCGATCGAGCTGTTAGCCATCATTACTCGCTAACACCCTCGGTGAACCGTAAGGTTAAGTTAAGCGGAATGAAAATAATAATAAATAAATAAAATAATTACCTCGGTGAACCGACAGGTAATATTCAACAAGTAAAAGAAAATATTAAGCGTTTAAAATGGTCGGCGGATAGAACCGAGGAACCATAAAGGTAAAATGCATTCGAGGAAAGAAAACAACACTCCGAGAAAACGTTACGTTAGATCAACGGGAGACCGTTAATATAGGTGCAGTAAACACACGCCACCGGATTGCACCGAGAGGCACAAGTGTTACCGATAAAGTGATATAACTCACCAAGTGTTGTAAAGTAATCCAAAATCTTGTAGATGCGCGCTGTCACAGCTTGTGAGGACGAATCTCGCTGCTCTAATAAGCTGCACTTGACAGCGCGAAAATATCCAATCCAATACAATGAATAGAACCTATCTCAAAGAGGCGAGAAAGCGAAAGAGGTAGATTGCTGAGCTACTGTAGCCTATAATCCTCCAGGGCTCAGCATACGTCACGCAACGTGACTTTGTTGGTATATTTACTCGACCTATCTTAGCTGGCGCAGCGATTATCCATAGTGTTTACACTGCCTCTGGCGGTCAGTAAGAATGAAACAGAACTGTATTTACCATAGTTCTTGCATAGAAGCTATAGGCTAGTTTAACAACTATGGTATTAGTGTAATAGGGTAAGCAAGCACTGCATTACCATGGTTAGACCAACATAACCAACAAACAAACGGTGTTTGTTGTCAAAGAGCAGCCTAAACAGACTTAAAAACTCACGGAAATAAAGTAACTTTGATACCACAATTGGACCATAGTATTTTTTCGAAAACTAGTTACTTGTCATAAACACATATCCCTCCCCCCTTTGGACTACAACCTAACTTAAACAACACCCCAATATTAATAAAAAAATATAGAAAAACTCTTAATGCTAATAGATAACTACACTAAATTGTACCTTTACCAAATAAAAACACTGCCCATAAGCCCTCGGCATTTAGCAGCCGAGCTAACTTCAATAACACTGCGCTGCTTTGATTAAGGTTTCCACAAAAAGTATAACTCGTTAATACACCACTTTAAATCACAACACTGTTTAAATTAAGCATTTAAACATGATAAACTAATAGTACATGTAAAAAGAGGGGAAACAAACTGTCTTTGGGTGAGATAAATTTGAGGTTTACACATTGGTTTCGCTTCGGCTAGCGCGTTAGCCTAGCTCAGCGTTTGAGGCCCCATATCTGTACTAAAACACTGAAATGGGCAATAAAACGCCCATAAAGTGTATTATGTTTTGAATTAGTGTATAATAAACCATAACGAATTACAAAGCAGTTGTAATGTGGTGATTTCAGTCCACTCGACTGCATTATCACTCGACAACACAAGCAGTCGGATCATTCATTTTTCGTGTCATTTCTCCGGTGTTTTTGAATATTTTTCAGGGTTTTATAATGTCACCTGTATGTAGTTGCTCTCGCAGTACTCGGCGACTCTCTCTAGGTTGGCGTAGCTGTCCAGCAGAGCTCCTCGACCAGCAGGAATCTCCTCTTCCAACAGCATCTGCAGCTCCGCCATCTTCACATCTTACTGATGCATGCAGGAGGAAAACACCACCATCACACTCCCTCTCCCTCACTGAGACATGCAGGAGGAAAACACCATCACATTACCCTCTCTCTCTCTCTTTCACATTCACACATTCTCTTTCCTCCTCCCCTATACGTTTCTTTCTATTCGTCACTCTTTCCTGTCTTTTTGGTGTATTTTTATGATATCCAGACAGACAAAGATAGACATACAGAGATAGACACTTTTTATTTGTATTAGTATTGAAAGATTTCAGTTAAAAGATTGGATTCATTGTTTATAAAATGTTGTTGTCCGTGGCATTTTGACAGAATGAAGCTCTAAAAACTGTGGCATATAGTTTTAACAACCTGGACCGTTTTTAAATGACATCGCATTGATCTCATCAATTGCTGCCCGACACAACGTGGAGCACATGTCATTGTCCATGTATAATTCACATTTCCCAGAAGAGGCTGTCAGGGACGTGAGATATGAGTCCTTCAGTTCCTCTTGCTGACTGTGATCCAGGTGTCATCTTTAGGTGTGGTCACCAGCTCATACCTGGCCTCAACCACCTGTCCTTTAACACTGTGCAGTCTCAACCTGCGCACCAGCGTGCTGAGCAGCATTGCGGCCACAGTATATGCAAATCTAAAAAGAGGAAGAGAAGAGACAGGGAGAGAAGATTTGTGAACTAGATGACCCAATGATGAAAATCTGGTTATTATTTACTCACCCCAATGTTGATTAAAACCTCTATGTTTTCTTTCTTTGACAGAAAAAAAGAAGATATTTAGCAGAATGTGCTACACATTTATAGAAGTGGTTGTCAACCAGGGTGCCAGGGACCACTAGGGGGCCTCATCACACTTCAAAGGGGGCCACAAGATGCCATAAATTGATAAGACAAAACCAGCTTTAAAATAAGCTACTGTAAAACAGCTGAAAATCAAGATATAAACTGATATTATACTTGTTATTTGAATTTCTATTAAAAACTTTTCATTTAAAGTGCCCCTATTATGCTTTTTTGGATATTAACTTTCATGTACATATTGTGTAATGTATCTGTTTGTGAATGTAAACGGCCTGCTTGATAAATAGAGAACAAAAGAAAGAACAGATTCTGAACTGCCTGAAAAGAGTCATCATTAATTCCAGTCTTACTTCCTGGACAAAACTATGTAGGTTTGCAACAAATTTGCATAATGCCAGTCAATGGTTTTCAACTCTGACCCGCCCTCAAACACGTTGTAGTAGAGGCCTAGAAGAGTTTGGTTGGTGTTGTCCACAGTTCTAGAAGACGCTATTCTCTGCGCTGCAAAAACAAATCCACTTTACATGCACTTCCAAAGAATGAAGACTCGGGCTTGAATTTATATGAAAACCGACACTATTGTTACTGTTCGTATCACTGTATAAACAAGTGCTGAGGAAGCCTCTGGAGCTGAAATTCAGATATGGTAATGATCGTGACCAATCACAACAGACTGAGCCATCTGACCAATCACAACAGATTGGGCCTCAGAAACCGTTTCAATCACTGTGAGAAAAGAGGTGATGCTGCAATGTATAAGAAATCCGAGTGTTTTTTGGCCTTGGATGAAAGTATGCCAATTGTACGGGAACGAAACAAAATTAGGAACCTTTAAAATAGCATAATAGGGGCCATTTAAAAACCAGGGTTATGATTGTTTTGGAAAACCTGGAAGTGTAATTTCTAGACCTGGAAAAGTCATGGAAATTTCTATAGTGAAATATATATATATATAGATATAGATATAGATAGATAGATAGATAGTTTAGTTCTCTCAAGCTCTAAAATATGTAACTGCTGAAAAGTGTAAACGGTGAAAAAGTTCTTGAAACTTCTAGAATTACAAAATTGTAATTATTTTAATGAAGTGACACTCCTAGTTTGTGCAAATATAACATTATGAAAACAAACAAATTTGTCATAACAGCTTTTAAATATTGTCTCCACTGTCTAATTGAAAATTGGACAATAGAGGGCCTTAGAGTAAAACAATTTGAGAAACACTGGACAATAAGACTCAATATAATACTCAATAATACTTTATGGGGCTTGTTTGTAATTTTTGTAGCTTGACGGACCCAGTTGCCATTCACTTTTGCTATATGAAATATAGCAGCCTGAACATTCTGCCAAATATCTTATTTTGTGTTCCACAGAAAATAAGAAAGTCACACGGGTGAGTAAATAATAAAACTTGAATTATTCTTGTGATCTCCTTGATAGCTATTTACTTAAAGGGATAGTTCACCCCAAAATGAAAATTCTGACATCATTTACTCACCCTCAAGATGTTCCAAACCTGCATGAATTTCTGCTGAACACAAACTAATTTTTTTTGAAGAATATGGGTAACCAAACAGTCAATGGATGCCCATCAACTGTTTGGTTACCAACATTCTTCCAAATATATTTTTGTGTTCAGCAGAAGACAGAAATTCATACAGGATTGGAACAACTTGAGGGTGAGTAAATGATGACATCATTTTTCATTTTTGGATGAACTATCCCTATAAGATAATATCTGTATTTCTTTGTACCTTAGTTCAGGGCAGGCCTGACTCCCTGAAAACCCAAGCAGCGAGAAGCTCTTCATCACTGACTCATCAGCAAATCTGTCAGGATTAAACCTTTCAAGGAAGACAAACCGATAAGAATACCAATAAAGCATGACTTACTAGGGGTGTAACAATATATCGTGTCACAATATATCGCAATGCAACAATATGTATCGTGAATAGTGACAATATGTATCGTGAATAGTTCACCCAAAATAAAAATTACTATGAGAGAAAAAATTTAAGTTTTCAGAGTTTTAGTGTCAGTACTACATTAAAATATTAACGTTGAATGTAATGTATAATAATGCAATAGGGGAATATCTGTGTAAAAAAAGTGGCCTACATTATTTTAAATGTATCTAGTCAGTGACAGAAACATATTCGTCTAAAATAACTCTGTTTTTTCAGCTTCAGAATCATGAATATTTTTATTCTGGTGTCTCTATTGTCCTGTGCTTTGGGTTTCCAGCACCAAGTCCAAGAATATTCATTTATACACACAATGTAATATCAAATTTATCAGTTTAATAAACAGTAAATTTTTTGTTAACCTTTTATCATATGTCTTGGAGTATCGCAATAATATCGTATCGTGAGTTCAGTATTGTGATATGTATCGAATCGTGACATGAGGGTATCGTTACACCCCTATGACTTACACAACCTTATATGGGATGAACATACACAAACACACCCGTACCTGTATGGAAGTGACCAAGTATCTGCATCTTGAAGGACGACACCAAGGGCATAGATAACCAATGTCTACAAACATCACAGAACAACAAGTCTCATTAGAACGCCTCTCCTCTATCAAAGTCAACCTGTATTAATAATAACATTATAGGCAAGTCACAGCACTATATTGACTAGACTAGATATTATTAGCAGTATCGAAAAGCAAAATAAAATGAACATGCAAGGGGCAATGGGCGTGTAGAATTTTGTGAATGATTGACAATTAAATCCTGCAGGGGTTTTTTGTGTTGGCCTGGTAATGAGAAAGGCAGGTTCTTACTTCTTTGGGAATGACGTGTTGGTCCACCTTCCCCTCCACCTCCTGTAATCTGGCAGCCATGGGTGTCAGTTTGGCTGTGCGGACGGTTTCATTCAGCACCTGCTGGCAGTATCTGGTGGGGAAGACAATGATGAAGATGATTTCCATGTTGTATTACTTCAAAAAATGTAAACTTGGTTTCCGCACATATACCCCTTGGTGGTATATGTAAAGAGAAAAAGAAAAAATACCATCTCTTTTTTACCAAAACATTTTTTGTCCACTAATATGAAAACCTTTATGCCTGGTTTCACAGACAGGCTTAAGATTAGTCCCAGACTAAAATGTTAGCCATACAATGTAAGATGTTAACTTAACCGTCTTAACTGAAAACAACTTGCACTTACAAATCTTAAAATATGTCAGTGCCATTGTTTTGTCTCAAGATGCACACCAGTAATGTTTTTTTTTCTAAGGCACGTTTATAAAAGCTACTTAAATGTCCTAACTGGCTTAATCTAAGCCCTGTCTGTGAAACCAGTTAATGAGATGAAGATTAATCACTTACAGTCATCATGATTTATCATCTGCTGAATGAATAAATTCACCTAAGACTCACCTAAGCTGTGGAATCTTCTCTAAGGAAACAGGCTCATCTCCGAGGACTTCGACAAGTTCATTATAGAGCCGATCCTGCACTGCTTCTGAGACTGATAGGAAGTGAACTGCCCAGATGCACACTGGGAAATGATACAGGTGAGAATAACAGAAATGCAAACATGAAAGTGAAGCAGAAGATATACATTGGATTATTATCTTTAAGTAAAACTAAAACTTTTTTGTTAACTGAAATAAAATGTCATTTTTAATTTGTGCTGTCAAAACGATTAATCGTGATTAATCACATCTAACATAAGTTTGTTATATATTATATATATATATATATATATATATATATATATATATATATATATATATATACACACACATACATATATATATATATATATATATATATATATATATATATATATATATATATATATATATATATATACACACATACATATATATGTATACACACAGTACACAAACTTTTAGGTTAGATGCGATTAATCGATTTGACAGCACTAATAAAAATAAAAGCTCATTAAAAATATGCAAAAAACTATTTACAAATAATACTAAAATAGCACTGGAGCTACAGAAAAGAGAAATTGAAACTCACAGTTAGCAGTGATGACACAGCCAGCTAGAGTAAAAACCATACCATCCTCCATCACCTGAACACAGCAAAACACATTTAATAATTGTTTGTTTAAAATGTATGGATAAATGTATGGATGCACCAATATGAAAATTCTAGCCGAAACCGATAATTCTTTATATTTGAAAGCCGATAACCGATATATTGGCCGATAAATCTAAATCCAAATTTGTATATAATTTGAGAACCTGATTACAAAAACAAAAGTCTCACCATTAAAAGCCATGACCCAAGCACACAATTATAATGTTCTCATTATAATTTTATATAGCCTAAATGATAGACTTGAACAGCACATGTTGCACTTAACTGTATTTTCCTTTTTGAAGTGATTTCAATCATATTTCAAGCAATTCAAAACCATAATGGTAAACACATCTGAAGTGTCTCAGCTGAAGGAAATAATCCATTATTTATCGGCTTTAATATATCGGCCAAATTGTCTTATCGGGCCGATAACGATAACATTATAAGTTATCATATATCGGCCGATACCGATATGGTGGCCGATATATCATGCATCCCTAGATAAATGTGTTAATAATAATGTCAGTATCTCGATTTAAAAATGTGTTGAGATGTCACCTGCCGCTCTGTCAGATTAGCCTGTAGTAAATAGTTAACGAAAGATGAGTGACTGGATCCTTGCCCAGCTCTCTGCTTTGCCACAGACTTCAACACTGACTCCATCTCAGCCAGAGCTGCAAATAACAAACCCACAAGATCAATTGACATTGAACAATCAAAAATAAAGTCAGCACTATCAAAAAGCTGCTGAGCTGCCGTCTTTCTTACCACTCTCATAATGGGCCTTTCTGCTGGAACTCTTCTCTCCATCCAGATAACCTTTCCCGATCTCTGACCAGATCTATTCAAATACAGAATTGAATACATTTAAGTGTAAAATTGAATATATAATTTTTATACGCATGGCGCTAAATATAACTACTGATGAACGCTCACCGCTTCATGGTTCTTACGAAACCGAATGACCTCAGCATCATCCTGAAAGCGACTCCCCATGGCAAGCTGAGTGACAGCTTTCATTGCCAATCCAAGCAGATGAGCACAAAGTGGAGTGTGTTGTGATTTAGGATAAGATGCCCACTTATCGACCAGCTCCTCCACCAGCTAAAAATGAGGAATTACATGTCCATAAACAAAAAACAGCACTTTCTTATTTAATCTTTATATTCAGTATTGTTCATAATCTGCAACGGTTTAATATTAGAAATAATTCAGTTACTTAGTGTAAGGTAAATATCATCGGGTCAGATTAATGCAGTGAAAAGAACTTTGTTGCTGTTGATCCTAATAGTGAAAAAATGTGAAACAAGTGATGCATAAACTCCTCCACAGACCTGAAGCAATAGAGGGAAGTTGCTCTCCAGGGTTTTATTGATAGCTCCTTCATACACTTTTTTTCGTATCATCGACTCAGTCGCTCCCACTCCTGAACCTGACTGGTAACCAAGCAGCGACTTGAGCATTGTCTCAAAGGAATCCGCTGAGGAAAGGGCACACACATATCTGTTAGATAAAGCATGCATAATAATATGCATAAAAGACGACTTCATGCTACTTTATACACTACTGTACTGAAAGTAATGTTTTTTAAAAGAAATTAATCCTTTTATCCAGAAAGAATTTATTAAACTGACCGAAAATGACAGTAAAAAGACATTTCTGTAACAAAAGACTTCTATTTCAAATAACTTTCTATTCTAAAAATCCTGAAAAACGACTGTGTCACAGTTTCCTCATAAATATTAAGCAACACAACTGTTTTCAGTATTGAGAACAATATTAAATGTTTCTTGAGCAGCAAATCAGCAAATAAGAATGATTTCTGAAGGATCATGTGACACTGAAGACTGCAGTAATGCTGATTATTCAGTTTTGCAATCACAGGAATAAATGACATTTTAATATATATTATAATAGAAAACTATATTATTTAAATTTGAAATAACTTTCACAATATTACTGTTTTAATGTACTTTTGATCAAATAAATGCAGCCTTGCTGAGCATTTATTTAAGCAAAGATACTTCTTTCAAAAAGTGAGTGTATATCATATATCACGTTATGATCAAATATGTGAATTTCATTGAAGGGATAGTTCACCCAAATATTTACATTTTGTACGTACTCGCCCTCATGTTGTTCCAAACCTGCATGAGTTTCTCTCTTCTGTTGAACACAAAATAAGACATTTTGAAGAATATGGGTAACCAAACAGTTGACGGTAGCCACTGACTTCCATAGTAGTTTTTTCCTACTATGGAAGTCAATGGCAACCGTCAACTATCTGATATCAAAATTCTTCAAAATGTCTTTTGTGTTCAACAGAAGAAAGAAACTTATACAGGTTTGGAACAACTTGTGGGTCAGTAAATGGTAACAAAATGTTCATTTTTTAAAACTATTCCTTGAAATTCAGAGCTTCTTTATATATAAAATCCTTTTTTATAAAAGGCTCCTCACTGGTCCAGTTGGGGTTGATGTGTTGTCGCAGTTGGTCCACAGCGCCCAGGCTGACCACTGGTCTCCTGCCGAACCAGAAAGATGCCACAGACCCAAACTCATCATGAAGACCCACCAGGAACTCATGCAGGCTTCCTTTGTTCACTATATCTTGCAGATTCCCATCTCTGGAAAAATGAAGAAAGATGTTTGTTGGAAAAATTGACTAGAGATTGAAAAGAAAGAGAAGAAGGGTATCTTAATTTACTTACTTCTCTTCAGTGGGGTTTAGTCCAGGAACACCTGAGGCTCGTCTAGATGACTGGCAATAAAACAAGAACACGTAGAGGTTAATACAGTTAACCACAGTTTTAAGGGCTGACTCCCCCCTCCAATGACTACTTTCAAAGGCAGCAGGTCAGAATTGAAACCAAACATATTTAACAGCGATTCAAACATATATGTAATATAAAACAGGATCACAACAAACTACACAACGGTTTGCAAGACTGATCAGATAAGTTAATATTTAAAAAAATTGTTCACCGGATACAAATACAGGACGGCACCGATGAGGATAATGACAAAGGTCACTGCAAATATAGCAAAATCCAGCATATTTGCTTTTCAGAAATGTCTAAGGTTCGTCATAAATGTAATCTGTTCAGTGAACTAGTAGCTAACAATCCACGTCTGCAGTGACCATCAGAAACCTGCGCCCCTGTAGATCGGCACTCAACTACACATCCTGTAAACAAGACTAAAACAATCAATCGCAGAGAGGATGGGTTCTTTTTATGGATATTGGATTTATTTTAATCGATAGCCTACATCTTCTATGATTAAATCAATTTTTTTTTACCTCAAGTACCCAAACAGGTTCAAATAAAACATTATTGTATGGCTCTTATTAAATATACGTTTTTTGTTTTGTAATATGAGTATTTTTTTGTATTTTTTTTATTTAAATAGACGTTTTCGTAAAATTGTAAATGTGTGGTTTTCTATGCTATAAAATAACTCGTTTACCTTTACCCTATGCCTTTACCGCATGGGTTTGTTATTAATTAAAGGGGCGGAGCTAATGTTAATTAGGGTCGTTATGAGCTCTTTAAATGTGACACGCAGGAAAGAAAACGTACTTAGCGAAAGTAAGCCGCAAAAATGTTGGTAATTGTATCATCAATTGTGTTTACGCTTAGTGTATGTTTGAGCAATGCTCAGGATCCACAGTTTTCCTGGCAAATGCCCCAGTATCAGGCCGGTGGTTTACCATTCTCACCAGGTCTGAAGGAGTTTCCCCGGCAGCAGGAGATATTTAATCCCCAGCAGGAGGAGAGGACTCCGGTGAGGACCTCCGAGTCTCAGCGCTGTGTGGTGGAGCAGCACGAGCGCATTGAGTGTGGAGAACCTGACCTCACTCCAGAAGAATGTGAGGACATCAGCTGCTGTCATGATGCACAGGGCTGTTATTATGCCAAGGCAGGTGAGTTCCTGCACGACACCGTGAAAGTGGATGAATATACTTTGTGACCAGCTTACATGGTAGCTACTTTATAGGACATTACAGTCTAAAGTCAATTGGCATTACCATGGTACTTTTTGCTAGTATTTATGGGCATTACCATAATTTTTAGATAACTGGTATTTTGTTAGATGTAGTTTGTTTACCAAGGCTGCATTTGTTTGGTCAACAATACAATACATTTAATTTATTAATTTATTCCTGTGAAGCAAAGCTGAATTTTCAGCATCATTACTGCAGTCTTCAGTGTCACATGATCCTTCAGAAATCATTCCAATATGCTGATTTGCTGCAAGAAAGAAACATTTCTTATTAATATCAATGTTCAAAACAGTTTTTTGGAAACCGTTATACACTACCATTCTAAAGTGTGTGGTAATTAAGAAGGGGGGGAAAGTACTTTTATTTAGCATTGATGCATTAAACTGATAAAACAAGTTATGTTCATAATTTTACAAAAAATGGCTGGTGAAAATTCAGCTTTGGCATCACAGAAATAAACTGTATTTTAAAATGTATTAAAATAAAAATTATTTTGAGTTGTAATATTCCACAATATTAATGTTTTTGCTGTTGTCTTACTGTAATTTTGATCAAATAAATGCAGCCTTGGTGAGCGTAAGCAAATTCTTTCAGGAAAAAAAAAAACTTAATTCCAAATATTTGACCAGTAGTAACTAATCAATTTGTGTAATCATACTAGTTTTTATAGTTAAAGTATTTTATAGTTTTATAACTATATAGTTTTATAGTTAAAATTAATTTGACCGCTATGGCAAAAAAATGGGTTTGGGTTTAAATGGGCAAATGCTTAAGAGTCTTTAACTGTATCATTATTGCAGTGATTATGTTTTTAGCATGTTTGGGAACAGGTATTTTAACCCTAATCGATGGAGTGTGTAGCTTTTAATTTCTTAAACAACATGAAGACACACACATCATGGCCATATTCCAGGATGACAATGTTAAGATACATCAGGCTCAAATTGTGAAAGAATGGTAGGGAGGAGCATGAAGAGTCATTTTCACACATGAATTGCCAGCACTGAGTAAAGACCTTAAATTCATTGAAAGTCTTTGGGATGTGCTGGAGAAGACTTTACAGAGTGCTGGACTCTTGCATTGTAAATACAAGATCTTGACCAAAAATATATGCATCTCTTGATGGAAATAATGTCACATTTATTTCCATTTAACATGCTACAGAACAGAACGTAGTAATCACTGCAATAATGATCCAATCATATGCTCTTAAGCATTTGCTTATTTAAATTCAAACAGCGAATTATTTTTATTTTTTTTGGTCGGGCAGTGTGTAAGTCTATATATAAGCAATATATAATCTAGATACCACTGTAACTGTATGATGACTTCGTTATTGTGTGCGAAAAGTCTAGTTACATTTTAAAGTTTTTTTTTTTTCTCTTTTTCCCGGTTTGTTCCAGTAACCCTGCAGTGCACGAGGGATGGGCAGTTTGTATTGGTCGTAGCTCGAGATGCCACCCTTCCACACATCAGTTTAGACTCTATCCACATGCTGGAGAACGACCCCAGTGGCCAATGCGCGCCTGTCGGCAGTACTGCCACCTTTGCCATCTATCAGTTTGCTGTTAGCTCCTGTGGCACCAGAATGAAGGTGGGTGTGAACAGAGGGAGAGCCCGAGTATGTTATTAGTCATGGGTGGGGGAGGGAGTCATTGTTTTAGTTCACCCTATGGTCACTGTTATCTGTCCTATTTTATTTCCCTCAGGAAGAAAGCGGTTTTGTTATTTATGAAAACATAATGTCATCTGCGTATGAAGTGGGCATTGGACCTCGTGGATCAATTACGAGAGACAGTGCTTATGAGTGAGGAGGGCTCGTCTCGTCATGTGCACTTTTGGAATTCACCTTGGTGGTCTGTTTTTGTGTTCAACGTTTTGGTAAGATCCATGGAAAGGGCCCTCAGTATTTCCTGTCTGTCTTGAAGGCTGGAGTTCCAGTGCAGGTATTCGGGAACATCAGTTGAGGCTCTGGTGGCGGAAGTGAATACGATTCCTCCTCCTCCCCCTGTCTCTCAGCTTGGGCCACTCAGAGTGGAGCTCAGGCTCGCCAAGGGACAGTGCACCGCTAAAGGATGCTCTGATGGTAAGCAGAATCCTGAAACGAACTATTTGACATCATAACCAATACGAGTCAGGTTTTTCAAATGTGGCTTGCTTTGCAAAATATGATATGTACTGAAATAAAATCATGAAACTCATCCAGTTTACCAAATCATCCTAAAATGTTCCTTGTCAAACAAGTAAGGTCACAACAAATCTGGAATTTTTTTTTTTTCTCAAAAGTTATAGAAATTAAAGTATAAAGACATGATACAAAAGTAACTGCAATTTCTATATACACTAATCGTTCAAAAGTATGGGTTTGGTAAGATTTGTTTTTGAAAGAGGGATCTAATGCTCATCAAGGCTGCATTCATTTGATAAATACAGTAAATCTATAATTGTGAAATATTATTATAATTTAAAATAACTTTTTGATCCACTTCAAATGTTGACTACTGTATATTAAAATGTAATTTATTCCTGTGATGACGAAGCTGAATTTTCAGCATCATTACTCCAGTCTTCAGTGTCACATTATCCTTCAGAAATCATTCAAATATGCTGCCCAAGAATAATTTTTGATAATCATCAGTGTTGAAAATCGTCATTCTGCTTTATTTTTGTGGAAATGGTGATGCTTTTCCCCCAGTATTTTTAATTTTTTCTGCATTGAATACCAGTAATACGACCATCATTAATTCCAGGTCTATATCAAATTACTATCATTGTAGAAGAGTGAGATGCAGTTAATTAATTCAGTAATCTCCTTATGCATTTAAGAGGATATATTCACTTCATACTACTCTGAGGAGGACTATCCTGTTACAAAAGTGTTGAGAGAACCTGTATATGTGGAGGTGCGGATTCTAGAGAGGACGGATCCAAATATTATCCTGGTCCTGGACCACTGCTGGGCCACTTCTACTCCTGAACCCCTGAGCCTGCCTCAGTGGGACCTAGTGCTTAAAGGGTAAGCCTGAATTATTTCATAGCATCTTTCATAACTAATTTATCATCTAAATAAGTTTAGGAAATGGGCATTTAGTGCAATGTGTTAACTTCAAAGCTTGCCACATACCTCAATGCCAAAAATGATCAGTATTTGAAGTGTACCATTTTTCTAATTGCTCTTCATAGCTGTCCATATAAGGATGACCATTATCTGACCACTCCGCTTCCTGTTGGACCCTCAGGGCTGCAGTACCCATCTCATTACAAACGCTTTGTGGTGAAGATGTTCACCTTTGTAGATCCGTCCTCTTTTGTGCCTGTACAGGAAAAGGTATGTATCCTCTTGCCCACCACATGTTGTTCTCTTAGCTCCTACTTATGTTCTTGTCCTCTGCCCTCTCTTCAGCAGATTTTCATTCACTGCACTACATCTGTTTGCCACCATTCCATCACTGAGCCATGTGAGCCCAGCTGTGACAGCAGGAAAAGTGAGTGTGTGCATGTGTATATGGAGGTTGCAGGTCCTTTACATGCAACTGCAAGCAATCACATCAGTACCACATGGCAAAAGCTGATTGGCCTCTGCTGATCCTGCAGCCAATGAGATTGCTTGCTCAACATTTAAATGGTATGGTTCAATGTTTGCTGTAAATTTGTCCTGCATGCTATCAGAGATCCTCTGAAAACCCTCCACCTGCCTAGATCTGCTATGGGATTTATGAATGTCTATTTATGCAGCAGCGTATCTTACATGCTCACAGTGTATCTGTTAAGAGTAGCGTAGCAGATCTAGTCCGCCAAGACCAAATACATTAACATGGCCATATTTAATAACATACTAAAACTATTCCGAGAGTTGTCATGATTGAATATAAATGTATAGTAAAGCTATATGGAATATTCTAAATGTTGTGGTGTATAATACTATTAATTAAATGTATAGAATGTAACAGCAAGACAAGTGGGTATAGCTACATGGGAGATTCTAGATGTTGTGGTGTAGTAGTATTATAATAATAATAAAATAATAATGATAAAATGTATATAAGCTTATGTTACAGCAAGACAAGTGAGAACATCTACATAGATTCTAGACATTGTGTAATTTTTTTTTTTTTTTTCTGACCTTTAGGAAGGGCTGTTTCAGAAGACTTAAAGGATTCTAAGGAAAAGGTTGTAGTTTCGAGTGGGGAAGTCATAATTGTATCCCATTTGCCAGTTTCTGACAATCTTGTGTCTAAAGAAGGTATGAAAGCACTGTGATATTTGTTAACATTCATACAGTAAACAACCAATCCAAACTAGCTTCTACCTGGAAGTGTTTACCTCTTCTAGTCCCGCAGATATTGGATTATGGATTATGGGCAGCAGGAGCTCTCACAGTGTTTGGTGTCTGTGGGCTTGCGACGGCTGTTATAATACAGCGGACCAGACCTCGTCCTCAGCCTGCTCCAGTGTGATGTTAATAAAACAACTAAATAATCTGGCCTCTTTTTTTTGTGATCACTTGTATCGATCAGACAGAGAATGTTTATCTAATTTTTTTTATTGCTGAGACTTTACAATGGGCAAGCATTTATAATATATATACAATGACCATGTATCAAAATATAGTAGAAAAAAAAAAAAAAACTAGTTCAGGTGCCTTATGCAGTGATGTCCTTCTCTTCTGCTTTTGGATATTCCATCGCCATTATAAAATCTACAAGGGTAAAAACAACATGCATATGTGTATTTACATATGGAATTTCAGTTTAGAACACACCAGGTTATATTCAGAATGCATTCTATTACGGTCTGTGTGTATTGTATGCTAAAGTTCCTACTAATTACTTGTAATTATGCATAATTTACTACAGTAAGTACAAGTAATGTGTAACTGTCACCTTAAAGTGTCACCCAAAAAATCTTACTAATTCCAAATGCTTGAATGGAAGTTCATTATTTGATCAGACTAGAAAGCTTTTTTTGAATATATTTATTTGTATTCTGAAATAACTGCCGCTGAATTAAATGTATAACTTGACATGGTTCCGTGATGACACGGTATGATAGAAATGTTAACCGTTGCATAATGTGCTCTGTTTTACATGTATTTAAAAAAAAATACATATACAGTACACTAGTATTCAATTCCAAACATAGCCACAGGAGAGCAGAAGACCGCTCTCTGAACTTCATCATCCTGTAGCATTTACCTTCTGTGTGGTCGATATCTGGACTTGTTGACATCAGAACCCAGGCCAGCCCGACCAGCAAAGTGACCACCAGATTGACTATGATCCAGGGATAAAGAAAGCTGTGCTCTGAGCCCGGCTGCCTGAAAGGAGACACAACAACCGCTTCACTTTTAATACTGTAGGGTATTTACCCAGCATGCTCTAATGCGATGGATCTTACCAGAGTGTTACATTATCGCTGGAGTACTGATTATAGAGATTGATACGGTCACTCGTCATCTGCTGGCTTAACAATAAAACGAGCGCAGAAAAGTAAACTGAAAAAGAAAAGGAATACATTAAAACATTGCTGTTTACATGTATGACTACAGACATTAGTCAAAGTAGATGCCATATTGAAACAGATGAAAACAAAGCTGTGAGGGATGTAACTTTCACAAGTTTTTATAGAATTTTTGGTAACACTTTATTTTACTGTGTCCTTAATACATATGTTACATGTCTTTACCATAGTAATAACAGTAAATTATACATAATTACATGCAACTAACCCCCAAGTTCCTAACCCTATAGTAAGTACATGTAGTTGCTTAATATCATTCAGTACTTAAATACATACTTGCACTGTAACAATGACACCTTAAAAGAAAGTGTAACCGATTTTTATTCATAAAGACATTTTGTCACCTGAACAATTGGTATGTTGTTAAACAATACATTGAACGCTCTGTATTCTAACCCTCACAGCCTCATTTTCATTCCTATCAAAAAAAAAAACATGGCGCTACCCTGACTAAGGTCCATTGCATGAGTACATGAGGAAAAATACAGAAGGAAATGCTGAACTCACAGAAGGAGGCAAGCGCCACAGGACTCAGGGTTAGCAAACTCCGCATGGCCGCAGAGGCTTTGGCCAGATTTAACCTATTAGGAGAGGGAACAAAAACATTGTTTAATCTCAAGGGCTCTGAAAGCTATAAACACTTGTGACTACAGTGTAACTGTACTTTGGTGGTCCAAGTGAATGGTCATGGTTAGGTTTGGTGATTCACCTGTCAAAGGCAGAGACGGTGCTGAGAGCCAGCAGCAGGTAGAGCAGGGACTGTGCGGGGTAGGCCAGGGTATGATACTGCTGCAGGAGGTTGGAGAGAGTGCTCAACTGTTCCCCAGCCAACACATAGACCACAATGATATTCCACACAGCATAACCAGCCAGAAAGCCATGAGAAAACAGGCCAATCACTCTGTGTAGTAGGAACAGTCACGCTTTAGAAAATAGTCTTTCCATAGATGTACACTACCATCCAAAAGTTTGGGGTCAGTGAACATTTTTTTTTTTTTTTTTTTTTTTTTTTCAAGAATGCATTCAATTGATCAAAAGTGATAGTAAAGACATTTATGATGTTAAAAATATATATATATATTTCAAATAGAATCCTGAAAAAAAGGTAGAAAGGTTTAAAACAACTTTTAACCAGTTTATTTTTGTGATAATACAAAATGTTTCTTGAGCACCAAATCAGCATATTATAATGATTTGAACAGGATTAAAATGCATAATTTTGTATATTAGTCATTCTTTCCCAACCAGACAATATATTTTAACAAAATAGCATGCAGTTAATTTTAAAAGAAACTTTGATATTGCTTCCACCCTCTAATGATACATTCCATTTCTGAGTGATTAAAGTGCCCATATTATGCTTTTTTAAAGGTTCCTAATTTTGTTTTGCAGGACTACTTGCATCCAAAGTCAAAAAACACTTTAGTTTTCTTATAATATACATTCCACATCACCTCTTTTCTCACAGTGTCTGAAACAGTTTGATAAAGGATTCGGTCTTTCTAAACCCCTCCTTTCCAAGGCCCAGTCTGTTGTGATTGGTCAGACGGCCCAGTCTGTTGTGATTGTTCTACCGCTTACAGTGCGTGTTGGAAACTAAACGATCATTACCATATCTGAATTTCAGCTCCAGAGGCTTCCTCGGCACTTGTTTACACAGTGATACGAACAGTAAAGATGGTGTCGATTTTACCGTATCAATTCAAGCCCGAGTCCCCATCCTTTGGAAGTGCATGCAAAGTGGATTTGCTTTCGCAGCGCAGTGTTTGAGGGTCAAAGAAGACATTGGTCACGGGCAGCCAATAAAGACCATAGTCTGGCATAATGCAAATTTGTTACAAACCTACATGGGTTCAATCAGGAAGTAAGACTGGAATTACTGACGACTTGTTTCAGGCAGTTCAGAATTGGTGGGGAGACAACTCAATTTTTCATGCACTTCGATCTCTGAAACTTTGCAGACCTTTTACATTCACAAACCGCTATATTACATATGACATGAAGGTAATATCCGAAAAAGCATAATAGGGGCACTTTAAAAAAAAACTCAAAAAGGCACCTCAGGCCAAATCAATTGCGCAGATCTGAAAGAATTGGAAAATAACGTGTCGTTTAATGGAAAGGACACCTGAAGCCACTGTGTACTCTCAAGGAGACATCTCTAGTGGTCCACATTGAACGGATGTCCATAAAGCTCTGTTCCATCGGGACACTGGGCTTCCACTGGTCCACTCTCTCAGCTGCTTGAAAACGACCTGTGACCAAAGAAACATGCTCACTACTTACACTTGACCTTCATTTCTTGCATGCAAACAATTTCAACTTACAAAAAAGTAAAAGTTTAGAGGCCCTATTTTAACGATCTGAAACGCAAGTATCAAACGTGAAACGCAAGTAACTTTGTGGGCGGATCTGTTGCTATTATACCGGCAGGATAAATGACTCTTGCGCCTGACGCAAATCTAAAATGGGTTGGTCTGAAGTAGCTTCATTATTCATAGGTGTGGTTTGGGCGTAACGTGAAATAAACCAATCAGAGCGACATCTCACATTCCCTTAAAGAGCAGGCGTGCTTGTTCCATGGCGGATTGCTATTATAACGGCGGATTTGCCAGGCGCACGGCAGGAGCGGTTCACAGACGGTTCAGAGACCGACGTTCTCGTCAGGGCCGGAAAAGACAGAGAAGTGACATTGTATGAGGATGGAAGAAACCCACCCAAATTAGCTTCGGTTAAACAGGCGTATAATAATTTGGGTTAATGTGTAAGCTAGATCTATGCCTATTTTTTCACATCTTCATGGACACCACAATGATTTCCCTCGTGTGTTAATATTTTTCCTTGTAATTATGTATGGTTTGCAAAAATGCCAACTGCTGCGTCTGTGTAGATGAGAGAAGCAAAGTGTATGCACGTTGTGCACACGCTACATTATGGCCAAGCATGCGCCCTTAAAATAGCATCTGAACGCGCCACTGAAAACACGCCACTGACTTTAGACTAGGTTTTTTTCTGGTCTGCAGCGGAATTGTTTTCTGGACCTGCAAAATAGCACCAGGGAACGTTTGCGCCAGAACACACCTCCTCTTTTCGTTGAAACGCCCCCGGGAGCGCAAGTTCATTCCATAATTTAGTGATGTGCGTCTGTGGAGGGAAAAGTCCGCTGTGCATCGGTTGCAAAATAGGAATGATAAATGCGTTGGTGTACAAAGTCAATTGCACTGGGTGCAAGATAGGGCCCAATATGTAAAATGTTGCAACTTATGAACTTGCAAACAGTCTTAAAGAGATAGTTCACCCAAAAATTTGAATTCTGTCATTAATTACTCACCCTCATGTCATTCCAAACCTTTAAGACTTTCGTTCATCTTCGGAACACAAATGAAGATATTTTTTATAAAATCGGAGAGCTTTCTGTCCCTCCATAGACAAATACATAACTACAACTTTGACGCTTCAAAAAGTTCATAAAGAGATCATAAAACTAATCCATATGAATTGAGCGGTTTAGTCCAAATTTTCTAAACAGACTTGATCGCTTTATATGATGAACAGATTTAATTTAGGCTTTTATTCACATATAAACATCAACATAAACAGAAGCTCAAGCATGTTTGAGAACCAATGAGGTTCATTGTCGTGTTACACAGCACGTTTGAGCTTCCACAAGAACCAATGAGGTTTGTTCTCACGCATCAATTCATATGGATTAGTTTTAAGATCCCTTTATGATCTTTTTGTCAAAGTGTTAGTTGTGTAGCTGTCAATGGAGGGACAGAAAGCTCTCGGATTTCATAAAAAATATCTTCATTTGCGTTCCGAAGATGAACTAAAGTCTTACAGGTTTTGGAACCACACGGGGGTGAGTAATTAATGACAGAATATAATTTTTTGGGTGAACCTTTAAAAACCTGCACCATATACACAATGTGCTTGAAACTTACGGCTCTTCTCCACAAACACCTTCCCCACAGGCTGACTCTGCCCTTGAGGAGCAGTGAACAAGGCATGCTGGGGAACTGGCGCCTGGGGGTCTGTGATGATATCATCATCCTCTATGTCCAGTTCATTGTTGGACTGCGTTTCTGTTACTTTAGGTTTCACTCTGAAGAAAGAAAGAAATATAATTGTTAATTCAATGACAAATTAAATCCAGAAAGCTGTCATAAAAAAAAAAAATCAAACATATCAGTGATGCATATCTGGATCCTTCTTAATTTTCAATAATCAAACAGTTTAAGGTAAGAAAGTGACTTACTTCCTCTTTTTTGGTCTGCGTGTCACCTCTTCATCAGTGTTCTGATCCACCATATCTCCATTTGACACCAGGTCTGTCTGATCTCCCTCCACATCTGATCAATCAGAGCAAATAAGCATTATTGTGTTATTATTATTATTATTATTGTCTATGTAAATAAAATCACGCCTATACAGATATCAGATCAGTTGAATTGAACAGGACATGCAAAATGCGAATGAACAGTGTTTTTACCAATGGCTTGTGCTTTCTTCTTCTTTTTCCTCCTTTGTGGTGGATTATCCAGAGGCTCCGGGGTCAAAGGTTCCTGACATTCGGATTGTCTGCGACTGGTAAGTCCTCCCATTTCCATTCCAACATCTACAAAGGTCAAGGGTAAAACACACTTATCACAAGTGCAACACCATGCTTTTACAGGTAATACCCAGCAGTCAAGTTTAGCTGGTTTGCAATGTCTAGTAGCCCATGTTAGAAGATGTTGTAACTACAACATCATCTTCCAAAAATGCATCTTTCTCCATTGACAGCCATTCAAAAGTAAATATGTATTGTGTATACATAAAGTAGGAAAACAATTCTAATTTGCTGATTTATAGAAGTTGCAATAATGTTTTCTTCCCTATTGTGATGTATATCTGAGTAAAACGGCTTCTCAAACCAGAAAAAAATGTAGGACAGGACTTGATTTTGTCTATTGGGAAATGATTGGCTCGTTGGATGGTTGTGGTTTGCTATTGGTCCATCTCATGTGAGTGACAGGTTGTCCCGCCCTCACGCCAATAAACACATCATCAGAGAAGAGATTGTGACAAGTGGGAGGGGAAGTTGTTGGCACATGGATTTAAAAAAAAAAAACATACTGCAATATCCCATAAAAAAAAAATAATAATAATTGTCTATTTTGATTTCATGGTGACTTTAAATTTTAGAGCATCCACTTTTGTGACAACATGCCCCAAATGGACATGCCCCTGCCATTAAATAGCATTTTAAAGACTAAAATAAAATATAAATAATTATGAAGCACAAAACAAATTTATGAAACAACAAAAATCTAAAAGATAACATACAAACATTCATTTATGTTCCGAAGATGAACAAGTCTTATGGATTTAGAACAAGTAATTGATGGCAAAATTTTAATTTTGGGGTGAACTAACCCTTTAAAATAAATAATTGTATATAATAAACATATTATTTATAAAATACATTTACTGTCTTCATTTGTTACCCAAAAAAAAAAAAAAAAAAAGTGGTTTGGAGGATATGACACAAGTATCCTAATTTATAATAGTTATAAACCTGTGTTTAAAACCAATATACAATATACAGTAATATATAGCTACTGAGACAAAGCCCTTGTTACAACTTTACTGTGTGACAACTAGCCCCACTCTCTCCCACCATGTGTGTTGTTTATCACCTAAACTCACCGTCAGTTTCGTCCACACTCTCTACGTCTCTCTTGACCTTCTTTTTCCTACTCTTTGGAGCAGGCATCTCCTCTGTGTGGAACAACAGATGAGCTTCATTATATAATGAATATAATGTTACATTTTAATGGTTACATTTTAAGTTTAAACTTAAAGGCAATCAAACAGACACATCATCATAGCCCTTTAAACACTATCACCTACACAAATGCCAGAATATGATTTTTAGACACTTATTGCAGAGAGTAAAATGTAAATATGTAAAAAAAAAAATTCAAAGACAAACACTCACCTGCTGTGTCTTGACTGTGTTTGAAAGCATAATGAAGGAAGAGGAAGGAAATAAGAGACTCAGCGTGTGATTTTCCTTTATAAATTACAATGTAAGCATCTAATCTGCTAGATGATCTTACCTTGGCATAGATGGCAGTGCTCGTGGTCCCCGCTAAAATGTTAAAAGGGAATATTTGGTTAGCAAAAAAACAGTTCCAGTCAAACTCGAGCATCAGATGCTAAACCTGTCGAGGGCTCTACATTTATTTATTTTGTCTAATGAAGCTTACCACCGTCTTTTTCGCCATTCCACTCAAGAGTACAGGGAGAACATAAGGGAAGAAATGGACATTTGCGCATGTACACTACAAACAAACATCTTGGTGCACTTAAAGCAAGGATTAATGCGAGTCTAAATCTGAGACGAGCATCTGCCAATCAGCAGGATTATGTAAGGAAGGATCAAACGGTGTTACTCAACCTTCTGACATAAACACACACCAGGGTTACTGTAGTTAACTACTAAAACATTTGTTACTTACTTCATTATCAACACTGATAATAATAAAAAATGTTTCTTGAGCACCAAATCAGCATATTAGAACGATTTCTGAAGGATCATGTGACACTGAAAACTGAAGAAAACTGAACGCAAGTTACTTTGTTTTCCCGTTTATTGACTGACAGCTCTCTTGTCCCCATGTTGAGACAAATCAAAGTGCAGAGGCGTTGTGTGTAAGCATGATGGTTATTGTAGTAGTTCTAGACTAAATCTGAGCATTTACTAATTTCACTTGCACAAAAAAAAAAAAAAAATCAATATTTCTCAAAATGAATAAAATCAGAAATCAGAATACTATGCAAACCTTATAAATATGTTAAATAAAACATACATTTTTATGCATTTAATCCAACTTTATTGACCAATGTACTTGCTTCTGACCTTCGATAATTCAGTTAAACCATAAGCAAAAATGATAATAGATTTTTTTTGTTTTTATTGGTAAAGTAAGTGTTAAACTTGTTTCTCCTGCATCCTATTCCTCCGTCATCCAGAACGACAGATGCTGGAAATGTTTGTTTGAGCTGTGCCCTCTACTGTACATGCATGAATTTGCATTTCCTTCAGCCTGAGGCTTATTATTTCACTTTTGGTGTGAAAGGGTCTTTATATTTGCCCCAAAATATAACTTTTTTGATATAAAAAACAAAACAAAAACAAGCCCAGCCCAGATGAAAAAAGTAGCGCAAAAGTAACAGTTTTCCAAAAGTAACGTTACTTTTCCAAAAAAAAGTAACCAAGTAACGCAATTAGTCACTTTTTACAGGAGTAACGCAATATTGTAATGTATTACTTTTCAAAGTAACTTTCACCAACACTACAAATTAGTTTTAAAATATATTAAAATACATAACAGTTATTTTAACCCTCTGGTGCTCTTTGGTCACTTTTATTTATTTGGTATTACTTTAGTCCAGAGTCAGACTGTCTTAAACAACATAATTTAACAGAGATAAACAGATGGATAAACCCGGAAAGCCTACATTTCTCTATTTACAACCCTACAGGGAGAGCAAAAGCTTGATGAACACAGCTCAAAGAAACATAACATTTGAAATGTCATGAATTTCCCAGACCTACCCTCTGTCCTTGAGGAATTGGAGGAAGATCTCTTCTCCTTGTGCTGGGAACCTACGTACAATAGTATATTTAATTCAGGTCTGTGCTAAACTACTGTACAGAGCACGAGGCTTCTCATTCAGGCAAGTAACAAACCTTTGCTTCCGTATCCATTCTTTGGAGTTGAATAATATAAGCTTTATCGATTTAATTGAGGAGTAAAAATTATCTTTGAATGTACATGTCGTTTGTGATCTGAGATTTTGTTGTGCACGCTGACTATTGTTGATGTTGGAGACGAGTGGGCGTGTCTCACTTTCCTGACGTATTGGCTGTACTAGAGGCGCGCAACAATTCAGCCCGTAATTATACGTATATAAGGGCATGTTACTCACTGTCAGGTAGCTCAAGTCACACTGCAATGCACACAATAGAAACAGAAAACAAGACCCTTTTAAGGTTTTTCTCGTATTATTCATGTTTATAATTATTTAATGAAATTCCCTTAGAGCATGTAAATAATCATGTAGGCTAACTTCTGTGTAATGCAGATGACTATATATTTTTTTCTGTTTAAAATAAATAAAAAGGTTGCAAAATAAAGAATTTAGAACTAAATTAAATGAGTAAAACCTTCAATTAATAAAATACTATTTGAAAAAATAAAATAAAAGTCACACATTTTCATTAATGGAAAGCCTTAAAGGGACAGACCCAAAAAAAATAAAAACAATTGTGATACACCCTCATGTCATTCCAAAACTGTATGACTATTTCTTTAGAGACATATATAAAAAAAAGTGTTTCATTTTCATTTTATTTTTTCTCCATACAACGGAAATTAATGGCTTCTAATGATGTTTGGTTCCCAACGTTCCTGAGTTACGCAGAAAAAAGAAATGCATACAGGTTTGGAACAACTTGAGGGTGAGTAAATGATGACATAATTTTCATTTTTGGGTGAACTATCCTTTTAAATGGCGTGCATAATATTAAAATTGTTTGATTAATGATTTTCAAGTCTTCAAATTTCAGATGAAAATGCCAGTGGTCCCATAAACACATGCCAAATTAAAGGGGATAGTTCACCCAAAAATGTCATTCCTGTATGAATTTCTTTCTTCTGCTGAACACAAAAGAAGACATTTTGAAGAATATGGGTAACCAAACAGTTGACAGACTCCATTGACTTCCATAGTATGGGGAAAAAATACTACAGAAAGTCAATGATGCCCCACAGCTGTTTAGTTGCCCATATTCTTCTAAATATCTTCTTTTGTGTTCAGCAGAAGAATGAAATTCATACAGGTTTGGAACAACTTGAGGGTGAGATTTTTGGATGAACTATCCCTTTAATTGGTGTTAGTTCTGTTCTTCTTATTTCTCCTCGTCACTCCAGACCTGGAAATCCTCAAAATCAAGTACAGTTTAAAGTGGATTAAGAGTGCTCAAAAATACTTAATAAACAGCTTAAAACACTTGTTTTCTGTAGCTTTTAACCACTGACTGACTGTTTTACAGTATGCCTTATTGAGGTGTATGTTATTTTACAAATGATGTAAAGCACATTGGTCAATGTGTTGTTTTAATTGTGCTATACAAATAAAGTGACATTGACATTAATAAAGGTTTAGGTTTTATTAATGTTTTCACAAGGGCAAACAAAATGTCAACAAAGTATTGACACCTGAAAAAAAAAAGTGAACAGAATTTTTTTTATAAAGACTAACATTTTTACAAACAAAACACACATCCATTTCACCATAAAAGGTGAAAAAGAAAGTTTATTTATATATCCACACCCATCTGCACTCCTATAATATGATCCCTTAGCTCTTATTAAGACTGGTCTGTTGGCCTGATCCATGCGGTCGGTACCCACTGCGGTTCATCCTGAGCTCTTCTCACTGCAGTCAGCAGCTGAACACATGCAGCCTGCAGGCCGTCGTTCACGATCACATGATCGAAGAACTGACAGTAATGCTGCTCCATCTTGCGTCCTGCATCCTCTATCTCCTGAAAATCTTCATCCTGTCTCAAGAGAGAGAAAATATAGAGAACATTGGAGATGTGGTACTTTAAAGACATAAACCGAGACAGATAAAGATGCAAGCTCACCTTAAAGGGTCGGTTGATGTAGTAATTTGTGATGATATGCGAGTTCATTCGTGTGCGTTTCATCTGCTCAAAAGTAGGAGGCTTTATAAAGATGACATACGCCCTCAGCTCTGGGGTCCTCACTGACTCTAACGCCTGAAGGTCAAGAACAATCGTCAGAACATGTCAGGCGTAATTCAGAATATACAACAACTATTTGTTTTTTTATGAATTGTTCTCTGGAGAATTGTAAATGGTTTTGCCTAATTCAAATGCAATTCAACTCAAGATTAATTCTATAGCGTTTTCCCAATACATGTTGTTTCAAAGCAGCATTACAGTTAGGAAGTATTCTGTTATCAGCCAGAAATGAGTGTGTCAATGTAATGTCCATATGGCAGTAATATTATAAGCTATATAACTTATAGCCTATTAGTAAACAACATGTATTCAGTTTGGCAGAAACATTGTATGTGTTAGGCAGCGATTACAACTTAAGGATAATATATGAAAGCATTGTTTGTCGATCCAAAGTTGGTATCAGATATGGGAATTAATTATTATTTTTACATGTTTTATCATCTACTAGTTGAAAATCATAAATCTGATTGTTTAGAAAGGTTATATCACACTTCTCTTTCAAGGCTATTATCATTAAATAAACGAAAACTATTAAAAATATTTTGTTAAATAAAATATAAATATTCGATGAAAAACTTGAAAAAATGAAAATTAGAAATGTTGCCTGGGCAACTAACTAAAATAAGTTAAGTTGAAACACTAAAATTACTAAACAGAAATAAATTAAAACGGAACTAATTGAACTAAAACTAAAACTGAAATAAAAATGACAAGTTATAACAAAATTACTAAAAATGTAATATTAAAATGAAAATATAAAAATAACAGGTAAACAATAAAATTCAAAAACGATAAAATAGTTCTCTTCAGCAAGTGGCAAGATTTGAAATTTGAGCACGAGTTACACATCTATGTTTAATATGTAGGATTAAAGTCACCATAAAACCAAAATTGACAATTCTTGTTTGTTTATTTTTTTAATAGAATTTTTCAGTATTTATTATAAATGAATAAAATCAAGTCCTGGCCTACATTTTGTCTTGTTCAAGAAGCCGCTTCACTCGGATATACATGACAATAGGGAAGAAAAAAACAATTGCAGCTTCTGTTTCATGCCAACTTTAAGAGGTTGTTCACATTCCTAACACTAAATATTAGCAAACACCACTAATAACAACAGATGAGATGAGAAAAACTCACATATGGCTCAATGTCAATCACACAGATCTTCTCACTTGCCAAAACATCTTTAATCGCATCCACACTAGTGCCATAGAGATGACCTCTCAACTCCCCAAACTCAATGAACCTGAGGAACAAAGAGGAAAAAAGTGTCACTGACCTATTTAAGATTAAGAAAAACATTTAGCCAGATATTAAACTACTGACTGTGTTAAACAAACTAGTATATTTAGACCACCTGTGATTGCAGACCATGGTGTCAAACTGCTTTCGGCTGATAAAGTGATATTCTCTGCCAGATTCCTCATGGCATTTGGGTGGCCGTGTGGTATCTGAGTGGAAATAAAAGTTAGACATCTTCAAAATCAGTACAGTTGTATCACACAAAGTCATATTTGTAGTATGAAACTCACGAGGAATGGCTCCCTGGTAGACCTTTGGATTGATCTCAATTAGCCTCCTGCGCAATTCATTCACGCCGACACCGGACGGACCTGACGGCATGTCATATTCATACATGATCATTTGCAAACAGGAATGGAGCTACACAAAGTTGTACAAGATCAACACTACCGGTGAAAAGTTTGGGTCAGTAAGATCTTTTAATATTTTTAAAAGAAGTCTCTAATGCTCACCAAGTCTGCATTTATTTCAATGCAAAAAGGTAATATTGTTTAATTATAAAATAACTGTTTTGTATTTATAAATATATAAAATGTATGTGGAAATTATACTTTTTTTATTTATGATTCTTTGATAAATAGAATGTTCAAAAGAACAGCACTGTTGTGAAACAGAATTTGTTTTAACATTATAAATGTCTTTACTGTCATTTTTTATCCTTGCTGAATAAGTTAATCTTACGTACCGTAAACTTTTGAATGGCAGTGTATCATGTTTTCCACAAAATATTGTAAGTTCTCAACAATATAATAATAATAAATGTTTCTTGAGCAGCAAATCAGCATATTAGAATGATTTCTGAAGGGTCATGTGACACTGAAGACTGGAGTAATGATGCTTGGCCATCACAGGAATGTAATATTTCACAATATTACTGTTATTACTCTATTTTGATTAAATAAATGCAGCCTTGGTGAGCATAAGACTTCTTTCAAAAACATTTTAAAAATCTGTTAAAATTTTGACCTGTAGTATGTATGTGTATTTTGCTGCTGATTTTAGCCCACTCACCCATCAGTGCTATGAGGCGGTGTGTGTGCTCTGGATGGTGCTGGTACCGCACCACCTCCTCATAAGGGTTGACCAGGGAACTGTAACAGCTTGTGGGGCAGCGCATGGTGCAGAACTGGGACGTTCCAAAAGCCTGACTTCTCCGCCGACGACAAAGACGCAGACTTCGTCGAAAACCAGCTGACATACACACCATAAGATTTACAAAGAATAAAAGCACATTAAAAAATGCAAACAGTTATATGATGCTACAGAATCAGGAGCAAATACTTAAAGGGATAGTTCACCCAAAAAATTATATTCTATCATTAATTACATACCCAAATGTCGTTTCAAACCCGTAAGATTTTCGCTCATATACGGAAAACAAATGATCTTTTTAATGAAATTTGAGTTTTCTGTCCCTCCATAGACAGCTACACAACTACCACTTTGACACTTCAGAGAGTTCATAAAGAGACCGTAAAACTAATCCATATGAATTGAGCGGGTTTTGTTCAAATTTTCTGAAGAGACACGATCGCTTTATATGATGAACAGATTTAATTTAGGTTTTTATTAGGGGTGTGCATTGGCACTGCCCTCACAATTCGATTCGATTACGATTCACCAGGTAGCGATTCGATTCTACGATGCATTGCGATGCATCAAAATTCTACTGCAGACAAGGCAAATTTTTCATCAGTCATGAGGCAATACAAGCAGTCAGATATTGAACAACAGATTTTATTGGCTGCTATGTGTGTATTATCACTCTCCTGTATCTTTGACATAAGTGTCATTAAATAACGTTGACACTAGCGACTCGTCAATTCTTGGCTGGGATGTGTCGACTTTTTGTGTTGTTGTTGTTGAAGGCAGCTCAGGATGCCAACGATCAACATGGTTCGTGAAGTTAGTTGTATTGCCAACGTGCTTGATTTTAGTGTGGCAGGTTTTACACACCGCGTAAGTCTTGTCTAGTTTCCCATTAACTTTGTAGAATCCGAAATGTGCCCAGGTGTCCGCTTTCCAAGCTTTGGGTGCGTTTTTAATTACCCGTCTATCGCGGTCATCTCCCTCCCCCTCAGCCATCTTGATTGTTGTTGTTGTTATGCCCCCGGAAGTAATTGAAACTTCACAACTTTATTTTCCAACTCAAGGCCAGAAAATAAACAGTGACATAATCGATTATGGCACTTTGCCACATCGATGCTGAATCGTGCATGCCCCGCATTGCGATGCATCGCCGAATCGATTATTGTTGACACCACTAGTTTTTATTCACATGTAAACATTGATCAGCGAGCTCAACCATACTTTGTAGTTTGATGCGCAAGAACAAACCTCATTGGTTCTTGCGGAAGCACAAACGTGCTGCGTAACATGAGATTTAACTTCATTGGTTCTCACGTCAGGCGAACATGCTTGAGCTTCTGTTTACCACAACTGATGTGTGCATTGATGAATGTTTATATGTGAATAAAAGCCTAAATTCAATCTGTTCATCATATAAAGCGATCAAGTCCCTTCAAAAAATTTGGACTTAACCGTTCAATTCGTATGGATTAGTTTTTCAATCTCTTTATGAACTTTCTGAAGTGTCAAAGTGGTAGTTGCTTATTTGTCAATGGAGGGACAGAAAGCTCTCAGATTTCATCAAAAAGATCTTCATTTGTGTTCCGAAGATGAACGAAAGTCTTACGGGTTTGGAACGACATGAGTAATTAATAATAGAATTAACATTTTTGGGTGAACTATCCCTTTAATACCTGTATGTAGTATGTGTTGTATTTTGTTATTAATATAATATACTCAATGCATGTAATCTAGTTGTGATTTTACAACTAAAATAACACCCAAAAAATGTTTTTGTCATCTCCAGTCACCGGAATGGTCATGTGAAAAAAACTCTTCATTTAAATCATGTGTAAAACGTAGGTATCTACAACATAGTCGTGGATAGACTAACTGAAGTTGCCATCATCAGGTCAGTGTTTGTGATGCTGTAAACCATCTAATCTGCTGTGGTAAATATAAACCAGTAAATCTTGTAATATCTGAGAGACACTCACTCAGATAAATCCCCTCAACGTTCGTGCTGAATTCACTCTCCTCTGAAACACATCACAAGACAGTTTATATTTGAACAAATACAGAATAATTATCAGTGACTTCAGCACAGGCAATGGTAATTAATATTAAACTTAAGGATTTCTATAGTGTTATATACACACTCACCATCCTTTAGCTCTTCTGATGAATCATCATGAAGGAAACAGCGACATAAGTTATCAAAGGCAATATTTTAAAGTATTTAAAGATGCACTCAATGTTGTGGCACACTTCATCTTTAACACCATAATATCATAATTTGTACACAAATCTAGTTATTGCTATAGTCACAGAAATAGTTTTGTTTGGGGGTCAGTACCGTTAAACATTGACCCTAAACGTGAATTCAGAAAATGTTTCTCCTGATATGTTCAGGACTTACCTACCCGATTCAAACGCCTCTTCATCTGTGCACAGGGAATAAAAACACTCAGGTGTAGGTTTAACAAGCATTATATAAGATACGGTTTTAATAATCATTTAAATCAGACAAGAAAACGTACCTGTTTCTACACATTTCTCATCTATAGCAATCATGTCATCCTCTTCGGGGAAGAAAAAAGAGGAAAAAATAATGATTTTTCTGCGAACAGCGATGAGTCTATGGTCTGTTTCACATGCAGTGTGTAAGCTTTAGCATTACATGATTTTTTTGGGGGGGGGGGTCCATTAAAAATGGACATAAATAAAATGGTTTTCTAATTCACATGAGGAGTATCACATTTACATCCAGGAGTAATTAATCTACACGGAAATAAAATTTCAAATGCTTTTTTAAAAACTTTCTATTCATCATAGAATCATGCAAAATGTAGCATGGTTTTCACAAAAATATTAAGCAGCACAACAGTAGAAATTCTAATAATTCTAATAGCAATCATGAATTTTCACCATATTTTCTGCACTGATACTTCTTCTAAACCTTATATTGTATGTCCACTCTAGTTGGGTGGGAAGTATGAATACTGTAACCTGTTAAAGGGACAGTTCACCCAAAAATGAAAATTCTGTCATTAATTAATCACTCATGTCGTTGCAAACCCATAAGATTTCAGTTCATCTTCAGAACACAGATCTTTTTGATGAAATCTGAGAGCTTTCTGTCCCTCCACTGACAGCTACGCAACTACCACTTTTGACGCTTCAAAAAGTTCATAAAAATATCGTAAAAATAATCCATATGAAATTAATTGAGTGGTTTAGTCTGAATTTTCTAAAGAGACTCGATCGCTTTATTTGATGAACAGATTTAATTTAGTCTTATTCACATCTTCAAAAATCTTCATTTGTGTTCCGAAGATGAACAAAAGAGGTTGAGTAATTAATGACAGAATTTAAATTTTGGGGTGAACTATCCCCCTTTAATATGAATTCTCAAAGTCAAATTCAAGAACAGACATGTGTATTTCTAGACTAAATGCTCACCTTCATCCACAGTACTCACTGCAGGGTAGCATGGAAACAAAAGATAACCAATACATATCAGCTGAATTAAACACATCCTGAATAAATGCACATATAAAACAATAACAGCATTTATACAGTTTACTCACAGGTTTTGCCGCAAGTGTGAGGATGATAAGGCTGAGACCACCAGAACTCTTTCTGCTTCCTACAAACACACACAATCGTATTAAAATTGGGGACAGCAGTGATTATCAGCGTAATCTCAAATCACATTCAAGTCAGCTGCCAAATCTCATCAAATCATAGCCTATGCAGATGTGTAATTATTCAGTCACCGACCTTTAACCCCTGACTACTTAGAACTGACCTTTTCAGCAAGCTCGTGGAAGGAATGAGGCCAGCGCAGGCAGAGACGCTGGGTAGTTTTACAGCCTGCCACCAAAGGGTGTCCGACTGATCCACAATCTCTAGGATATCTCCCTTCCGGAACGCCATGCCGGCATCTGCGCAGGGAATGGAAGGGTCCACGTGGGGATTGTAGTCCACCATGGCTCGCACATACAGCTTGTGAAAAGAGAGCAAAAGTCATAATATTCAGTTTACAGACTATACAATATCTATACAATACACCTTGACACTTAGCATGTAAATAATCATGTATAATTATTTATTCCAAGTTGTTATGAAATGTTTTAATTCCTATTAGTTTGATCTAATAACTAGTCAAGTAAAGACAATAAGCTGATTTCACTTCCGGAACATTCGTCATACAGAAAATGAAAGCTCAAGACTAGTGCATTGCATTTTGGGATACATACACATTTTTGAAAAAATAAGTAGTGTGGTATTAGCAGTTACACTCTACAGTAATGGAAAGCTGCTGCTGCTTGATTCCTGCCTTTTTATTTTTTTTTAAATACACATATATTAGTGACAACAAGGACAGCCCTGTTTGGTCTCGCACCTCCTCCTGCTTTTTTGGAAACTTCTGGCTATCCAACTATCCAACTACCCAACTTAATCCAAAGAACTGGATGCTTGATTCCTGCTGTATCATCGGGTATTCCATGCTATTTCTGTTATAGACTAATCAAGTGTTGACATTTGATAGCTCACCATGGTTTGGTTGTTGACTGGCCTGTCAGTGATGGGAACCACCTTAAACATCATGGTTCCATGGGAGTGAGCCTGTGGCAGAAAATGAAGACACAACTTCATGAATTCTGATTTATCATAGTTTTCTTTAATTTTCCTTTAAATTAAATGAGAATAGCTTTGTTGTTTGGTACAGTAAAACCACTGGTTTTACTTTGAGATAAAGAGAGTTATTTTAACAACCAATGCAAATTCTGGGTTATTCTTGGGTTATTCTGGGTAACACTTTACATTGGTTATGGATATATTTATATATATATATTGGTTATCTGTTGTAATTTTGGATATATATTATGGATGTGTCTTGCTGGTCCAAAGTGGTTTGGGGCTACTCAAGCCAGTACACTCGAATAGCTATGATGTTCAATGAAAAAGTTGGTAAAGCTAGTCAAGATGGTCTTGCTGGTTAAGCTAGTGTAACGGATGCCAGCTGGCAAGAGTTGTGCTGGTAAACCTCACTCTCCTGGCCTCAAGAGGCACACTTGCAACTGACTCTTGTTAGCCTGCTTGCCTCCCATGCCATCAGTTGCCGGTTCGAGCCCTTCTTAAAAGTGGGCCGAGCAGAACCGGTCACATTGGTGCCGTGACCCGGAGGGAAGTGAGGTTTAAGAGGTTGAGTGTCACAAAGGTCAGCTGCTACGAGCTATTACAAAACCTGTTATCAAAACAGCAAGAGAACACAAAACATATAATATACACTCATATGAGTGAGTGTGTGTACTAACCAGAATTTGTATGACCTGTTCTGGTTCCAGTCCAAACACAGGATTACCGTTTACTTCCACCAGCCTATCACCAGCATGCAAAAGACCTTCAACAGGAAGCACATAGACAAGAATGGATACTCCATGAGACATGTAATATAGACATAGAGAGTATGTGATAGTTGAGTATGGCATATCAGAGACACAAATAGAGAACAGAGGTTCAGAAAAAAAACAGTACAGTCAGGGATTTCTCACCACTGCGGTCAGCCAGTCCTCCAAATATAACCCGAGCAATGTATATTTCTCCTGTCACATCATCTCTCCTGATTGTTGCTCCCTAAAAAAGCAGATATCAATGCAAATATCTACAAGGCTTAATTCGATATGCATCAAGCACAAAACATGCATTCATCAAACATCATTGCAACATCTGATGGAAGTGGCATGCCAGGAACATTGTTCAATGACAAACTGAACTGCAATGTTACATGAAGAGAAAGAGAAAAAAGTCAAAAGAAGAATCAAATAATAAAAAAGAGAAAATATGATCTGACAAGGGATAGATTCATGGAGATGATGAAGATGTTAAACCAATGAGAATGACCAAATGAGAAAACAATACATCACTTCCAAAAAGGTAGGACAAGCACTAATGTGACAATGGTAACGTCAAGGCCTGGTGGTGAGTGGTGACATATAAAAACACACATATTAAATATTTGAAAGACCTGCATGCTTGAGACAGCAAGAATAACGTGGAAAAGTGGAAGTAGCCTCATTCTTTTTTCTTCTTCTTCTGGTTAAAGAAACATCCAAATGTGCTGCTGTTCACTTTGTGGTTTTGAGTAGGGCTGGACGTCAAGGACCCATTGGTCATCCAGTCCTGTACATCAACCTGTCTCCTTCGAGAAGATAGTGATGGCTTTGTTTTGGGATTAAATGACCTCCCCTTTGATAGCACTGGCTGTTCCAGCAGAGTGATGGCAGATGAGGAAGAAGAGGAGGAGGAGGAGGAGGAGCAGGAAGGACAATGAGAAAAGCGAGAGGAAGAACCAATAGCTGGACTAGTGGGAACACTGAGCGATCTGCTACCGATCCGATTAACCCTTGTACTTGCAGTCTCAGCGCAATGTAGAGACACTGAATTTGTGTTGCTTCTGGATACTAGCTCCTGGAGCTTCTCTACTACATGTGTTAGCATTGTCAAAGCCTGAGAATTCTCCTGCACACTCTCAGATATGCGTTCAGTAGCAGCGGCCATCCTCTCACCAAGCAGGTGGACGTTTTCAGAACTGCACTCCATGCAGTTGGTGGCCTGCTGCAACGTACTCCGCAATTCATCCAGACCTTCCTCCTTTGCCAGCCTTGTATGGGAGCATGTCATGGTCTCTCTTACCCGATGACAGTGCATTGGGCTTGGGGGAGCAGTTCGGGCATGAGGGGTTGTTCTAGAAGGTTCCGAAGGAGGATGATAGTAGCAGAATGATGAGGAAATCCATGGGGAAGGTTGAGAGAATGTATGTGGCACAGAATTAGCAACATCACACTCCTCCCCACTGTCTAAATCCTCAATCAAATTGTCTTCAGAGAAAGAATGAGAAATGAATGGTGAAATGGATGAAGACAAGAAAACAAAGAACACTAATTAGATGATGGTTTCAAGAGAGGCATACATGTCGTAAATCTTGATGAATGTAATAATGGGAATCTCCAAATCCACAGTTCTGGTCCTTACCAATCACAACTGTGCTACAGACACAAGGGGTGGAGCAACTGAGGCTCTGTTTCCATAATGCATTGCTCTGTCTGCAACTGCCAAAAGTGTTGCAGAGGTGTGCAGCAGTGGGAGCAACAACACTTGGGGACACAGTCTTGGTGGATATGGAACCACCCACCCGGGGACCTTCCAACTTGGCCTCTAAGCCTCCATCCAGCCGTCCCGCAGCTGAGAAGAGTCCACGGTGGGTTGCTTGCCTTAAAGTTTCCCAGTGGTTTTGAAACCTTCTTCCAGTTCTGGTCTATCCATGACAACACACAGCTCATAGTTACCAAACAGAACTCTTTACAAGATCAGCTATTAGTGAGATTTAAAAAAAATAAAGCAACAAACAAACTAATCTATAATAAAACACAAGAAGAAAGTTTTTAAACCACTAGCAGTCTTTACCGTTGTACCTTTTTGCCATGCTTATCTGAAAGAAAGGCTCCAGCAATGTACATTAAAAGAGCCAAAATAAAATCACAGGACAGGTCAGTAAAAGCAAGTCTTAGATTTGCCTGCCACTCCTTTTTCTGGTCATGCTCACCAGAGGCTGATTGTTTTTGACTAAGCAAACAATCCTCAAGGCTTCCTCATCTTCAGGCAGGTCTTTAGGCAGTGCTGGCAGATCTGGCTCATAGTCCCTCAGACTTACTGTGTCATGAGCCGAGAGGAGAGCCTGAAAAATATATGCGGTTTTTATTATTTTTATGGTTGACAAAACATTCCACACAACTAATTGAATACTGAAAGTGTATATCTTTAAAAACGTAAAAGAAACATAACAACAATGTCTCCCAAAATCTATCGGTCCATAAAGTCTGGCCTGAGAATTTGAAAAGTTTCTGTTGTGTAGAGAGTGATGGCCAAAAAACTAATTACTTTGCCCCTCTAAACCACTTACTGTTTTAAAAACAATAAATGTAACTTTAGTAAGAATGCTCACCTGAAGGTGGGGTTGACTGAGGAGGGCATACAGTTCTCGAGCTTCATTTGAGGGGTTTGGGACTGCAAGCAGGTCAGACAGAACCTAGAGTTCCAAAACAAGAGTCATGACTTACTAGGAAATCAAAATGTATTAGCAAAAAAGTTGGAGTCAAGACCAGACTCCCTAAAACCAAGACCTCTAACAGACCCTCTTAGACAGAGATGGCAACTCCAGCCCTCAGGATTTATGGTCCTGCAGAGTTTAGCTCCAATCCAAATCAAACACACCTGCCTCTAATTTTCAAGTAATTCTAATTTCTTTGGTTATATTAGATTGACAGTGGACCTTGCGGGCCAGAGTTGCCACCCCAGCTCTAAGACCTAGATCCAGACCCCCAAAGGTCCAGACCAGCACTAGACATCACAAGCCCCAGATTCAGCCCACAACCTAACCCCAAAGTCACAAACTGGTGTCAAGACCAAGACCACAAGATCAAAACTTCCGATTGGTACAATCTGCAAGTCCCCAGTCACAGGAAGAGATCAAGCCATCAAGGAAGTATAAACAGAAAGTACATGGTACGAGCAGACCAAACTATGGTGAAAATTAAGGACAGTGAGAGTAGAGCTGACCTGTAGTGAGAGTCCAGACGAATAGGAGAGATACGGCCTAGCTGGACCCTTTATGTGCCTCTGTAGACATTCATACACCTTCAGAGAAAAAAATAAATAAATATTGATTAACCCTGACCTATAACTCACTGTTAATACTATACGTTTAAGTAGGATGGACTGTACCTTTAGTAGAGACTGCAACCAGGGGGCATTGAGGAGACTGTGCAATAGTTCAGCTCCATTTATATCTTTATTGATAGAACCCCTCACCTCAGCAATCACAAGTGCTAAGATTTGTGTCAGGCCTGTAACATACAAAGCAAACACCTCTAGAACTTTAAGCTTGTTGGGTACATGCCAGTTATTTGCCAGTGATGCTGGATGGCTTCTTTAGCAGCTATAGTAACGTTAATATTAGCATCTTGCTAATCACCTAGACAAAACTAAAATTTAAGTTGGCAGCTTCCAAATTTAAGTAGTTACCTGTATTGCAGTTTCTTACCTTTGTCTCCCATCTCCAGTGGAGCCGACCCTTGATCAGTCTCCACGTTTGGTCTCATTGTCAATCCAGGAGGGTTTTGAGGTTCAGGGAATAACCAAACAATACACTGATCCTCCTCATATACAGCTGCAAGAAAACCCACATGAACTCAAGTACAACTGCTGATCAGTTATTGCCTGTTATTTCCAAGTGAATGAATTGTAAATTCAGTAGAAATGTCATGTTTTACAAAAGCACTGTAACCTTAAGGTGACCATAGAACCATTGGCGCACCGATGGTCTCTATGATCTACTTAAGCTTACAATGCTTTTGGGAAATGCAGTATAGAACTTTTTGTAGTTGTAAATACAATTCCTGTTTCCTGGCTTACCTCACGCATACTTCAAGTTCATAATGAGTTAGATATGCACTTAAAACCTTTACAGAGAAAAAAATGGTGGTTGTTTCAGGTGGTGTTGCTTAACGATCAGGGCTGGAATCCAAAAGTTTGTAGGTTCAAACTCAACAAGGATCATCATTGTGCTCAAGGATCATCACTGTGCTCTTGTGCAAGGCAGTTAACCATAGTTTGGTCCAATTGGACTGTCCTTGTCATTAGTGTCCTATACTTTGGATAAAAGTGTCAACGGTATGACACATTTGTGTTGGGGCTGATAACCCAGAGGTCTTAGATTTCAAAATGGAAATCCAGAAATCCAAGAATGGAGGGGGTCCATGAATACCCTTGTCACGGTTTTGACCTTGAGCAAAGCACTTAAGTACAGGTTACTCCAAAGGACCTTTCCAGGTTATAAGTGCACCCTTAGTGGTTTTGGATAAAAACACATTTGCTACATAAACAATAACCAAAAGATCACGTAAGAGTGCAATATAAATATCTCAACAGGATACGTTATGAACACTGTAGGACACTGGATATTAGTTTGCAGATCTTTAGAACAAACAGGTGCACATAATTTTCAGACTTTATAACTTAATAATAAAACTGTATTTTCAAACATTCTTCTTTTTGAGAGTTACTGTCCTTTTAAAAGTCCTTTTGACTCAGTGTTTCTGTATTTGAGTCAATTTGCATTGCCAAATCTGATTCTTGACTGAAGGATATGTATAGAATGTACACATAACATTGCTGAATTCCAACTGGAGCATCCCAGGAATACACACTAGGAAGGACTTAACGATTACAGTGAATAAAAAGCCTACTAAATTTGTCCCGCAGGGAGCTTCCTCATTGATAAGCCTGGAAGGCAAGAACCACAAACTCACATCCAGGCAGAGACTTAGTAGCAAATCCTGTTCACTTACCTCCCTCTTCCCTCACGTTCAGTTTGTCTTCTCAGTTTAGATCCCAGTTTAGAATTTAACACACTGAAGAACTTCCGAAGAGGATTTAGTTTGCATGATGACTGTCAGTTTTAACTTGCTCAAATATGATAGTATAAACAGAGGAATAAAGTGGATAGTATTCCATAACAGAGCACAGAAAAGTCCTCTTGGAAAAAAGAAGCGTAATCCCTCTCTATCCTGCTTAATCCCTCACAAGCAAATGAGTCAGCTGGGGAGAGAGAGAGAGTGTGTAGGAATGTGAGAGAGGAAATTAGGAAGGGAGGGATTGGACAGTCAGGGTGTCTCTAAGAGTGAATGTGTCTCCTTTCATATTCTTTCAAACATCATTCTATCACAAAACTCCAGTCTTTCAGCTGTTAATTCATCATTCTTAATAAGATTGAATCATTCCTCACCCACTGCATGAGATACAGAACACCTCTCTCTCTTTCTCTCTCTTCCGCTGACCCACTCACACATATTTACCAGTTGATGATCCCACACTGAATACATTCTGCGTCACACGTACATGTAATCCTCTTGATTAAAACAGTGGAGTGAATGACACATCCTGACTTGTTTTTTGATTTTCATCACAGGTCTGATCAGGTCTAGTTGTCACAAGGGGTTTATCTCAGGAACGTTTTGAGAAAATTTTTGTTGCATAAATACTTGCATTAGTCAGTTTATTATTTTCTTATTTTATATTAAACTATTTTTGTTGTTTTGAAAAATTATTTACCTTGATTTGAAAAAAACGACGTGAAAAGAATGACGTGAGGGTGAGTAAATGATTTTTGGCTGAACTTTCCCTTTAAGTGGCACTAAATCATTGATATGGCCTATTTCTTTCACTTCCTTTTATTAATCGTTTCAATTTGAAACAATTGGGACTTCAAACAGTTTAAAAAGTAACGTCTTTTTAACACAACATGACCCAGAGCATTGTTATACTGTTTAGCAGATGCCTATCAACTCATCTCTGTAAAAGCAGACTTTTTAATATATTGAAGCGCCCCATGCTTAAAAATGTTGTATACAGGCATAAGCTGATTGGGGGAAACTGTATCCATTTTCATCATATGTTACATCATCTCGTCCCTCTCTCTACCACCCTATAAAATCAGTTTAAAGTAAAAAAGGATAAACAGAAGCCGATACTAACCCTTTAAGGCCAGTCTAAAGCAGTCGTTCCAAAGATGTGTCAACATCTGAAAACACAAATATTAAAAATACAACAAACCATTTAATCAGACATAGGATAACATAAATAAGCTTATCAACTTTCATAGAGAGTAGAAACACTTACCTAACCCAATGGTCAAGCATCCAATCAAATGATGTGCTAATTGGAAGCTATTTTGGAGATTATACAGAAACAACATGACTTTTACAGTGGGTACGGAAAGTATTCAGACCCCCTTACATTTTTCACTCTTTGTTATATTGCAGCCATTTGCTAAAATCATTTAAGTTAATTTTTTTTCCTCATGATTGTACACACAGCACCCCATATTGACAGAAAAACACAGAATTGTTGACATTTTTGTACATTTATTAAAAAAGAAAAACTGAAATATCACATGGTCCTAAGTATTCAGACCCTTTGCTCAGTATTTAGTAGAAGCACCCTTTTGATCTAATACAGCCATGAGTCTTTTTGGGAAAGATGCAACAAGTTTTTCACACCTGGATTTGGGTATCCTCTGCCATTCCTCCTTGCAGATCCTCTCCAGTTCTGTCAGGTTGGATGGTAAACGTTGGTGGACAGCCATTTTCAGGTCTCTCCAGAGATGCTCAATTGGGTTTAAGTCAAGGCTCTGGCTGGGCCATTCAAGAACAGTCATGGAGTTGTGAAGCCACTCCTTCGTTATTTTAGCTGTGTGCTTAGGGTCATTGTCTTGTTGGAAGGTGAACCTTCAGCCCAGTCTGAGGTCCAGAGCACTCTGGAGAAGGTTTTCGTCCAGGATATCCCTGTACTTGGCCGCATTCATCTTTCCCTCGATTGCAACCAGTCGTCCTGTCCCTGCAGCTGAAAAACACCCCCACAGCATGATGCTGCCAACCACCATGCTTCACTGTTGAGACTGTATTGGACAGGTGATAAGCAGTGCCTGGTTTTCTCCACACATACCGCTTAGAATTAAGGCCAAAAAGTTCTATCTTGGTCTCATCAGACCAGAGAATCTTATTTATCACCATCTTGGAGTCCTTCAGGTGTGCTTTCATGTGTCGGGCCACTCTGCCATAAAGCCCCGACTGGTGGATGGCTGCAGTGATGGTTGACTTACTACAACTTTCTCCCATCTCCCGACTGCATCTCTGGAGCTCAGCCACAGTGATCTTTGGGTTCTTCTTTACCTCTCTCACCAAGGCTCTTCTCCCCCGATAGCTCAGTTTGGCCGGACGGCCAGCTCTAGGAAGGGTTCTGGTCGTCCCAAACGTCTTCCATTTAAGGATTATGGAGGCCACTGTGCTCTTAGGAACCTTAAGTGCAGCAGATTTTTTTTTGTAACCTTGGCCAGATCTGTGCCTTGCCACAATTCTGTCTCTGAGCTCTTCAGGCAGTTCCTTTGACCTCATGATTCTCATTTGCTCTGACATGCACTGTGAGCTGTAAGGTCTTATATAGACAGGTATGTGGCTTTCCTACTCAAGTCCAATCAGTATAATCAAACACAGCTGGACTCAAATGAAGGTGTAGAACCATCTCAAGGATGATCAGAAGAAATGGACAGCACCTGAGTTAAATATATGAGTGTCACAGAAAAGGGTCTGAATACTTAGGACCATGTGATATTTCAGTTTTTCTTTTTTAATAAATGTGCAAAAATGTCAACAATTCTGTGTTTTTCTGTCAATGTGGGGTGCTGTGTGTACAATAATGAGGAAAAAAAAAGAACTTAAATGATTTTAGCAAACGGCTGCAAAATAACAAAGAGTGAAAAATTTAAGAGGGTCTGAATACTTTCCGTACCCACTGTAAATTATTTTTGCCAGCAAAATATTCAAATTTTTATTTCACTTCATTTTCCCCCTTCAAAAACAAAGTTCAATGGATGGTTTCAACAGTCGCTGATGAAGTTTTAACAGCTTAATGCTGCCACTTCAGTGGAAACAGACAACTAAGAAAATTTGATTTTGGTTTATTAAGAACCAGCTATTTTTATGGTAACAGTTTATGATGGTCCACTTTAGACATTCTACTATGAAGTACTACAAAGTGATTAACTTTGCACCATGCTGACTTATTCTACTAATCTGAATTTAACGGTCTACTAATCCGAACTTAACCGTCTACTATACTAATACTCTAATAGTTTGTTGACATGTAGTTGCAAAATTACTTATAGTTAGTAGAATGTCTAAAAATGAGCCATCGAAATAAAGGGTAACTTTTTTTTTTTTTATTCAAACCCCCTAAAAAGTTTTGGAAACAGCTGTAATAAAAGGCCAAGTAGGAGAGTCAAAACAACCATTTTAATTCCCAATCATTGTTTTATTGCCATCTATCTGAATTATGTCATTAAACAATTTGAACATACAATATTCTTCAAAAAACGAAACTTTATACATACTTGCACACATACGCACACTCAAACACAGGTTAATATGCACACCTTGGCTCAGCCTAGAAAAACTGGTGTGGAAATACAAACCGTAACTTCCTGTACGCAAAGTACAACATGAATCGTTATATTCATGCAACATCTCATGTGTCAATGGTTGCAAACATCAACAGTCCTTCGCCGTAACAGTTTGCACGATTACATTTAGTAACATACAATCACACACTAGCATCCAAATCCTGATCTCTGATCCTCGGAAATGGGTTTTCTGGCCATTTATTCGAACTCACTGTCCTTCTGGTGCTCTGTACGTGATATACCCTGCAGATTATCTATGTCGCTCAGATTATCTGTGCTGCAGCCAGATCTAACCATCAAATAAATAAAACAATGTCAATAAAAGGAAATAATGCATTAGGCCGTTGAGCTTTAAAACGTGTGACTCAACTCAAAGCTATTGCTGGGTAAAGAGATGTATTGACACACATCCATAACACTGTCAGAGGCACTTTTAAGAACACTTCATGAGAAAGAACTGATTTTAGCAGTGAATACTACAGTGCTTGTGTATGTCAAGTGACCTTTCTGCAGCAAAACGCAGAAAATAAATCTCATAACCAAATTAGTTTAGCATGCAAATTGTGGCTTGTTGCTTTTTTCCAGTGTGCCAGTCACATCCACTAAAAAACTTAAACACTGCCGACGGTTACTCAGAGATGCGGAAAAAGTTGAAACCATTTTAAGTGTTTTTTTAAATAAAGGCTTCAGAAAACTGACTAAAAGAATACTTAAGAGTGCATCGGGAAAAAACTGTTGTGCAAGTGCATATAGAAAGAACCAAAAAATGTGTGTTGACCCATAAACACTTTCTATTTCTTAGTGTCAACCGTTTAAAATACCAAGTTCAATTTGGCTGAACAAAGAAGCTGGTAAACAAAGACTTGTACATAATAACGCAGGTCACCATCCCTGCACAGTTGGTTAAGAAAGCTCAAAATAGATCAGACGTCAGCAATGGACATTCAAGCACAAGAAGCACATCATTTTTCATTTATGTGAACAGATTCATGATTTAGGTCCATATGGCAGTGTGCTGTTTACCATGAATGATGTAATACGATCAGGAAAATGTAGTAGTTTACTTCAAAGATGGAGGTAGATTGCAACCATTATTTCAGATGGCTTACAGTACACTAATGAACTTCATACATCATTAAATCGACAACTGGCACTGGATCGACCAGTGTGTGCTTGAAGGGGAGAGGTGACATGCTGTTAATCGTCATACATTCTGAGCCAATGAAGTACAGGCTCTTTAATAAAAGAACAATGAGTAATGTATATCTGTAGCATGATGGAATGGCAGCAGTTAAAACGCCTCAATTACGGCTTTTTGAGCGAGGAAGACACAAAAATGGAACGAATAAATGTTAATAAATGCCAAACCAAAGTCTGACTTGCACATAAACGGGAATGTGAGAATGTCAGATTCTGATGGGATCACCCTTCACCGGCCATGTGACCCAGGCTCGGAACATGATTGGCTCCTCACACATCAAGTTCGTTTCTTGAACACTATTGGCTGGTCCGTCATTGCACTGCCTTACCAGATGGGTTTGGAGAGATCATTACGGTCATTACGTGACCTTCTCGTGCTGGATTTGATAGTAGCATGCCTGTACAAAGCAAATCAGATAAATCATGTTTAAAAAATGTCATATTTAATTAATATTTAAAGACCACTGAGGCAGTTCTATTACTAAACAACTTTTACATTCTATAGGTGCGATGTTCAGCAAATTTTTACGGATGAAATCCAGTCATTTGAATGAGAATCCAAAAGATTTCTATACGCAGATTTCTCAAAGGGTTCAAGTTGGTCATGTGGATTCACCAATAGAAAGTTGCCTGGTTTGAAAGTGACCTCATGCATCGCTACACTACTGACAATTGACAGTAGACCTTTTTGTGCTCACAAAATTTTGCCAATCTGACAACTTGAAAGACAATGTTTAAGCTAATGTCTGCTATAGTGAATGCAAAAAAAATTGATATTTGGCTGAAATTTTACAGAAATTACAAGGGTGAAATGTTGCTTTAATTATAGCAAAAGTTAAATATATACACTTATGTACCCTTATATACACTATACCTTGAGTGTTGTGAACATGATGCCATGCTCTCCATGTTGTACACATGGATCCATAAGGTCCTCAATGAGACTGACCTCTGACCCAAGATTCCTTATCCTGAAGAAAACAACAGCTGTCAACTAAAACATGCCTTGTTTTTAAAAATGTGTTATTTTCTGTGCTAAAGCATATGCTGATAAAAAAGACTATGTCTAAAAGGAACACATAATCGTTTAAAATTATTTCTGAAGGATCATGTGACACTGAAGCCTGGAGTAAATTCCGCTTTGCATCAAAGGAATAAATTACATTTTAAAATATATTAAAACAAAAAGCTGTTATTTTAAATTGTAACAATATTTCACAATACCTATTATTTTTACTGTATTTTTGATCAAATAAATGTAGACTTGGTGAGCATAAGAGGAAGTTTTACCATCCCCCAAATTTTGAAAAGTAGTGTACAATACATACATATTCCAAAAAAAGGGGGCATTAGAAATGCCATGTGATCTCATCCTTACCGTGCACGCAGAACAACAAAGAGGAAGACAGGAAACAGGTCATCCATGGACCACAAGAAATCCTGTTTGAGGAGTGTAAGTACTTGCTGGGTTATCTCCTCAAAGGTCAGCTGGATGACCTGAAGCTTATCTGAGGGGGTAAAAGTTGTGCTGTCGAAATAAAAAGAGAAAAAAAAACTTGCAAAAAACATACCAGAGAGAGAAACTACAAAAGTTATCAGACAAAAAAAAAAAATCCAACCTTATTTGCTGTAAAGTCTCAACCGCTGAGGCAAAACAGGCGTCTTTAGTGCTTGAGAGAACCTACACACCAACACCCAAAATATTTCCATGAATATTGCTTCACGTTCCAGGTTCTTATTTCAGGTATAATCAGCATTTTGCCTTCAATGAGAGTTTTATGAGACGTATTAAAGTGCCCCATTATGCTATTTTATAACAGGTTTACATGCATCCAAGGTCAAAAACACTTTAATGGTCAAATTAGATACCAATGACCAGTGTTGGGTTAACGTATTACAAGTATTACAAGTATTACAAGTAATCTGAGTTATGTAATCAGATTACTTTTTCAAATAACTAGTAAAGTAACATTACTTTTAAATTTACAACAAAATCTCTGAGTTACTTTTTCAAAATAAGTTATTTTTCCATGTATTGTATTGACTGACACCTCTCCTGTCCCCATATTGAGAGAAATTGTGAGTAAGTGCAGAGGTGTTGTGTGCGCTGCGTGAACATGATGCTTATTGTAGTTCTAGACTAAATGTGAACATGCATTTACTCATCTCACTTGCACAAAAACAGATTCAGTATTCCTCAAAATGAATAAACAAAATGAAACACAAACTCAGAATATTATACAAGCAAGCCCAGCCCAGCCCAGGTAAGAAAAAGCAACGCATAAGTAAAGTAACACATTACTTTCCATAAAAAGTAACTAAGTAACACAATTAGTTACTTTTTAGGGAGTATCGCAATATTGTAATGCATTACTTTTAAAAGTAACTTTTCCCAACACTATGCAAATTTTTGTACAAACCTATGTACGTTCATGCACAAAGACAGACTGGAATTTCTGACGACTTATTTCAGGAAGTTCAGAATCGGTTCTTTCGTTTGGAAGATAATAGCTTCATTTATGGTGCATTTTGAAACTTTGCAGACCTTACATTCACAAACAGCTATATTACACTACACGAAAAGAAATATCTGAAAAAGCATAATAGGGGCACTTTAAAAAGCACTTATAAAAGGACATTTTTAAATACCTGTTGTTTTTCTCCATGTACTGTAATAGTCACAGGCCAGAACTTCCTATGAAAACAGTTGTTAGTGGCAGTAAGATGGATCACTACAGGATAATCAAATCCAAGTATGTCTCATTGTAGTTGTGTGTGGGACTCACTGTTGCACCCCGAGGAAGGCGAGCAGCGCCAGGTCTGGTTGTTTGTTGAGTCGGAGCACACACTCCCAGTACACATCATCCTCCTTCTCTTTCTCTAAAGCGTAGAGAGTGAAGAGAGGAGGATAGAGACGTGGCAACAGCACCGGCAGGAGGAGAGCAGAGCTGCTGACCACACACCTGCCACACACACACACAACACATCATATGACTACTAAAAAAATAATGTGTTAAAGACAACAGCTCATAAAAGCACAGGAAAATCATCTGAATTTATAAAAGTATGAGATAAAAGGTCAAAATTATGAGATAAAAAGTCAATGATATAAAAAGTCGAAATTATATCTCAACTGTGTCAATTTAAACTTTTATCATAATTATGACTTTGTATGTCATAATTTCAACTTTTGATGTCATACTTATGATTATCAAAGCATGATTTCTTTCTTATGCGGTGGAAATGGGCTTTCAGTGTTTGCGCCTATCAAGTTCCAAATAAAAAGAGAAATAAATCAAATCAGATTAAGTACTTTTCATTTACTAATTTATCAAATATAAGTATTACCTCATGGTGATTTAATATGTAAGCATTTTTTGTTTCACTCCCAGTAAAAAAAGCTAACTGTGACAAACAATTACAGTTGTATAAAATAAAATTACTCACACTGTAATATCAGAATTTGGTCAAGGTATTATTTTTCTGATAATATTATATCTGATGAGATCATGATATCTTACATACCCGGGTTTAGGAGACTCAAGCTGCTTCCCAGCAGGGTCTGAGCCGCCCGTCTCTTTTGGAGGGTCAGCCAATGAACCTCCTTCCTCAGGCAGATCAGGGAAGAGGAATCTAAACACAAACACACACACATAAATATTAATGGAAAGACTTTTAAAACAGACTTTGTTGTCAGTTTGGCTCACGCACTTACCTGACGAGCTGGAAGATGCGGCTGAGATAGGACTTGATCTCATTGACGGCCTGGGGCAGTAATCTGCGGTTGGCCCCAACACCAACATATGTCATACGGTACACCGAAACCAATGTCTCCACCAGTCGACCCAGAGGATGCAGTGGGGTATCACATGCCTAGGGTCAAACATAAGGGGTCAGTGACATATAGTGCAAAATCATCACACAACTCCTAAAGGAGCAAAGAGGGACAAAATACATTGGAAAGACATTATTATGATAAGAAAATGTGGTTATTATCAGTTAATTGACGACAAGTGGCAATGCTTACCTTGACGAGGTACCGGCGGATTGTGTGATACACCTCTAAAGTCACAGGACCCACATGATGAGGGATAAACTCAAGACTCTCCAGCGTTTTGTGATGAGAGCGACTCAGCAACTCCGGACTAAAAAACAAACACACATGTTCAGGTGCTATTTGAAATGTCCTACTTCCCACTTCTGAAGTCATGATTACAAGATCGTCGCATTCAAGTGATTTGTTGTCGGAAAGATCAGGAATCAAGGAAGACACCAGGTTTATTCTTGCCTATTTATTGGGAAAATCTTATTAAAACCAAAATGATATTTAGCATCCTATTCATTGACAACCATATAAACATTCACCACGCTATCTAGATAGCCTGCTTGCTGCCAATTCTGGAATTTCGCTGTGTATAAAACATGCAATACGCTTTAAATGATTATTCATATATGCAAATATGCACTACTTTAACGACAGGACAAGGTGATGTAGCTGTTGTGGAAAAAAAAACTAATAAAGAATACCAGTCACAGCAGCAATTATCCATTTAAGCCCTACCCTTTGGTTACACTTTATTTTAAGGTGTCATTATTACAGTGTAATTATATATTTAAGTACTGAGTAATATTAAGCAACTACATGTACTTCCTATAGGTAGTTGCATGTAATTATGAATAATTTACTGCTATTACTATGGTAAGTACATGCAACTACCTATAGGAAGTACAAGGGCAAACCACTTTTTTTTTTTTTGTACAAGGGTTGCCATTTTTTCCAGTAGCACCTCACTGCAGTACACAAGATCCAGGGGGCGGAGTTGGATCCAGATCTAAGGGGTGGAGATTGGTAGGTTTAAGGGTGGGTTTAGGGATCAGGGGGTGGAGATGGGTAGGTTTAGGTAAATGTAAGGTGGGAGGAGTTGGATCTGGATCCAACTCCTCCCCCTGGATTTCGTGTTCTGCAGTGAGGACCATCTCATTTTTTCTGCTTAGAGTACTTGGTTGTCAGCTTAGCAACATGCTTATGTCAGGCTCTACTGGAATCAACTGTGAGTGCATGTGTGTTTAAGTGTACCTGTCTCTTTGCTGTCTCAGGTTAGCAGTGAGCGCTACAGCAATGTTGTCCCACGCTGCAGTGGTTTGCCCTTGTCCGGGAGAATCACAACCTAGCCTGTTCCAGCACTCCACGAACACGGCCTTCCACTTGTCTTCGGAGTGAACTGCTAACCTGCCCAATTTACTGCAGACAATCACAATCACACATAGATAAAGGCTCTCCATCAAAAATGACAATGTCACTTAACATTTGAATATGCTACACAGTTCAACACATGCTCTTACAGTGCATGAGCCTTCTCCTTGTCTGAGTCGTAGAGGCTGGGTTTGTAGTAGGAACCTGACATCTTTAGCCCGGTTCCCCAAACCCCACTAAAAGAGCCTTCAATATAGTCTCCATTCGGCATGGTCAACATGCCCTGCAGAAAGAGAAGATAACAGGCTTGTTTGTGTGAACATAAACCACCATTTAAAGGTGCAGTAAGCGATTTTTGATAAACACTGTTGATATTTGAAATCGACACCCAAACAAACACACCACTCCCCTCATTGCTCCGCCTCCAAAATAAGGAAAGGCTTGTTTTCAAGCCTTCTTGCTGTCTTTAGGCGCGTTTCCATTACAGATTTACGCAAAACTTTTGCGGTATTTTTCTAAATGTCGACAAAAACTATTGTGAAATGACGCCGTTTCCATTAACCGATGTTATGCGACTAAACTTTATTTTTTTATTTAAAAATGTATTATTTTTTCCTGTAAAAGCTTTTTTTGCGATAAACGGGAGTTTTTGTGAAATTGACATGTTTCCATTGGCCGTATTTTCAATTCGCAATTTCAAATTGCGCAATTTGAAGGGTAATGGAAACGCGGCTTATGTCTCTCCAATGCTGGAAAGCTTCTCCAGTATTAATGCGGGTTCTAAAGCATTTGCCTGATTGTAACCCTTTTTCTTCCAATTATATTCTTCTGACCTTTTCCTCTTTGGTAATATACAAATCTTCCTCTTGCTCACTCTTTCTCCTCCCCCATCATGAGCGAATACTGATGATGATTGCCTACAAGAATGTTTTTCTGTTCTTTTTTCTCCTATTTACACAGCCAGGACTATGTATAAAAAACATTTCAGCACACACAGAACAGAAATCAGCAAATATTCACACAAAAATTTGTTTAGGTGTTCATTTTAATTTTCAAGAGCATTTTTCTAAAATTGCTAACTGCACCTTTAAAAGTTTAGGAATCTGTAAGACTTGTTTTGTAAGACTGTAAGACTTGTGCTCACAAGGTCTGCAAAACACTAATATTGTGAAATATTATTACAATTTAAAAAAAACTTTCTATTTTGATATATATAAATTCAAAGCTGTTGCAATTTTAAAAAACAGCTTTCTGTTTTAATATATTTTTAAATGCAATTTATTCCTGTTTTGGCAAAGCTGAATTTTTAGCATCATTACTCCAGTCTCCAGTGTCACATGATCCTTCAGAAATCATTCTGATATGCTGATTTGCTGCTCAAGACATTTCCTATTATCTTCAATGCTGTGTAACATTTTTGTGGAAACCGTGATAAAAGAATTTCAGGATTCTTTGATGAATAGAACATTTTCAAAAAGAGTTCTTTAAAAAAAATTCTTTAAAAAAATATTTATTAATGACCCCAAACTTTGAACGCTAGTGTAGATGTGTGGGCATACTAAGTGTTTGTGAGCATTATAAATCACCTTTCCATTTAGAGTCCAGTCTTCTGAAAATTCCCCTTCAAATGTGGTGTCATCTTCAGACAGTAGCACCCCAGTCCCCTTGGAGAGAAACAAATTACAAGATTAGCAAAAAAGTTATTTTTTATACTTTACTAGCAAAAAAGTCTGTAATTGTGCTTATGTCAGGTTTTGTCATTTTTGTAGGTTCAAAAACAGTAAAACCTAATGTGTGGGGAAAAAACAGGAGCTATATTCTGTAGTGAAAAAATGGCACTTATTCAAATATAATTTTAACAAAAAAATCATATCCATAATATTTGATAAATATTGTGTGATAACTGTTAAATAAAAGCAATAATGCTCAAGAGGCCATTATATATTGTGAATATAGTCATAATCAAGCATGGCTTATCATACAGTACCTACTTTGCTTAAATAAAACCAAATGTGTGTATGTGAACCTCACCATCATTTTGTTGTTGCTAAAAGCACCTTCATAGTAGAGGCCGAATTGTGTAACAACAACTCCGTTCCCCTGACGCTGATCATCCAGCCACATGCCCATGTACTTCTCCCCTCTGACACAAACAACAGTTAGTATAGAGCACATATACTTACTCTTGTCTTAAAGTGTGTAATATGTTTAAAGACCCCCTGTGGTGAAAAACAAGTTTTTGATGTTGTTTATATGTCTATGTGGTGTTTTTAATATGCTTTGAACTACCATTGCGGAGTATTTTCTTCTTAAAACTGCAGTGAACCAAAGACAGTCTCAAAAACACGGTTTGAAATCACTGGTGTTTCTGACGTCACAAACTACCTTGTAACCAATCACGTCAACGAGTGGATCTCTGAGCTGGTGCGAGTGAGTGGGTGCAGGGCTAATTTGCATATTCATAAAACCGTGTATACTAAATGAGGCAAGAGTGTAGAGTTATATTCAAGCTATTTTAAAGGGATACTTCACCGATTAGCATTAAGCTTTGTATCAGTAGAAACCCGGTAGTATTTTCGAATGACCGTGCTTCCCTCCCTCATGTCCCCCTGAGACGAGAGATTTCTGTATTGTGTGTCTGGAAAAAAAACTCAGATGACGCAAAAATCGTCAATTGCATTTTTGGCCAGAGGCTAGAGACTACAGCCAGCAGTAGGAGCTCGTTCCGCATGTTTTCAACCCGCCCACAGGGGGTGGGATTTCACGATAAAACGGCGTCTTTTCAGTTTCGAGTCAACTATAGCCTAGTTGTATCATTTCTTCCGATACTGCCCTCTGTAACCGGTAGGCGTGGCTTGGGAGTGGCCTCGTAGGGCAGCGAATCAAGTGCATTCTGGGAGTTGTTGTCTTTCATCCACATGAGCCAAAAATACATTTTCTGGCTTTTCTCAGTCTAGAAGGCACCAACTTCTAAAATAATTTCACATTTCTACTACATAAATGACCCAATTTAAATACTCATTCATCTTTCCAGCGGTGAAATATCCCTTTAAGGCATGAAGACATTTGTTTTCAAGGAAAAAAACTTTTAAATATGTAATTTTGGTGATCAAAGATGAGTTTTAAGGGGTTAATTATTGATTACAGGGGGACTTTAATACATTTCAATTCAAGTCATATAAATGCCACAACCATTATGCGACCTCAACCCTTCTTGTCTATTTGCATACCTGGTGATGTCATCAAAAACTCCATAGCCAGATTTTTTGTCGTACTGCCATTGGCCGATGAAGACACTGGGAGAGGTGGAATTCAGCTTCCCGCTACGCAACATCCCATGGCCATGACGCATGTTATCTTGAAACGAGCCCTCATACACTTCACCAGATACATACCTGAACACAAACGCACACTCTCTCTGTCAGTACAGTTTATATTTGTTTTTTTATTAAAATTTTTTCTATTTATTTGACTTAGCAAATCTCAAAAGACTTGCACTTTCCATCACAGAAATTATATTTGAATTTATATAAAATAAAAATTGTAATCATATTTCACAATATTACTGTTTTTATTGTATTTTTGATTAAAGAAATACAGACTTTGTGAGCATAAGAGACTTCTTTCAAAAACATAAAAAAATCGTACAGACCCAAACCTTTTAAAAACGGTAGTGTAAATACAGAAATAAACCATTAAATTACAGAAAAATAATATAAACACATAACCACCAACCTGAATGTTCCAAAGCCGTGCATCTTGCCATCCTTCCATTGCCCTTGGTAATGATCACAGCTGTTCAGGTTTTTGTTCGGCACAACATAATCTCCAAATCTGCAAAGGAAACAATAATTGAAATATTTCCAGAAATGGAAAATAAGAGAAGTCAGCATAATAATCTGAAAAAACGAACCCATCTTCAAGGCCATTCTTGAATGTCCCTGTGTACATTCGTCCATCGAGCCATTTGACCATGCCCCTAGAATACACACATAGCCAATCATCATCCTCATCTCTCTTTTAAGAAGACTTTCACACCCACAGTTCCCTGTCCAATGACCTACCGCCCGTGGGGTTTCCCTGAGACCCAACGACCCTCATACGTGGCCTCCTTGAGCCGACTGTCTTTGTAGAACGTGTACGATGCCGTCCGTGAAATGGGCGGGTCTGCTCTCTGTGTCACCCCTGTAGAAGGCGGTATCCCATCATGCCCCAGTCCGCTAAGCGCCTGCTCCACCGCCTGGTTTATAGAACGAAACCACTTCGCCTGGGAAGCAGGACATCACCGTTTAACCAACTATGCATGTTCGTTTCTGTAAAGCTCATTATCATTTCGAGTCAAGCTGGGTCTACCTTTTCAGCCGGGGACGAGGCCAGCAGAGTGAATGTCTCTTCTGGTGAAGTCACTTTTAAACCATATCTGCACAAAACAACACAAATCAACACTCTGTATATGTGGTTTTATATACACTTTACTGCTCAATAATGCTAATATGAATGACTGGCACACTCACAGGGCCGTGTTCTCCTCAGGAATCGGCTCCACCCACAGAGTAGCCAATGGGAAGATGTGATGAGTGGAAAACTGGGAGGGATTAAAAAAAAGAAATAACTAAAGCAAGAACAATATCCTGAAAATGAATGCACTAGGAATGTACACAATTCTGCTGCCCATTCCTGATCAGTGATGCACAATATATCAGTACCATATCAGTTATCAGCAGATATTAGGAGATCTATATATATATATATATATATTTATTGAATATTTAATTGTGCATGCATTTCCCCCATTTTTTTTTTTCATTTAGATTACCTTTGCCTCACTCAAAGGTGTTTAAAAACACTAATAACTTTTAAAAAAAAGTAATCTATGGCAAATGTCAAAATGACTACTGTTCAAAAATTTTAAAGATTCTTTTGTTTTCTCACCAAGGCTGCATTTATCTGCACTGATCAAAAATAAAGGAAAAAAAATGTAATACTGCAAAATATTATTGCAATATAAAATAACTTTTTTCTATTTGAATATATTTTAAAATGTAATTTACTCCTGTGAAGCAAAGCTGAATTTTTACCATCATTACTCTAGTCTTCAGTGTCACATGATCCCTAAGAAATCATTCTAATATGCTAATTTGGTGAGCGAAAAACATTTCTTATTATTCTAACAGTTGAAACCAGTTGTGCTGCTTAATATTTTTGTGGAAATCGTGCTACATTTTTAGAACGTTTCAAAAGAACAGCATTTGAAAACCACTTCTTTTGAACAATGTAAATGTCTTTACTGATCAATTTATTCAAAGTATTAATTTCTTTAAAAAAAAAAAAAAAACATACAGACCTTAAGTTTCTGAACGGCAGTGTATGATGCCTAAATTCACTTGTAGGCTCACTTTAAGGACTTCATTTAGATTTGTATTTTATTAATTTTATTAATTTTGGGAAAAAAGTATAGAATCTGAATATCTGAAATTTAGATTTCGGATGTCATATGGTTTATTTACAAGTGTCATGCTAAACTGTATCTGGTAAACCAACTGTAAATCGATTTACAGTTGTTGACTTACATAACTGTAGTTTTTTAAAATGTGAAATATTGAACATTGTTCTTTTTCCTAAGAGCATATTTTTGTTCTTTTAGGATGGAAAGGAATAATGCTGATGAAAGACAAACAGACACATATATACACTGTAAGAGGTGTCAAGGGAAAAAAAAAACAGGGATAAAAATAATGGATTATCATCTCAAATACTGATACATTCACTAAGACAAGAATCGGCATTAAACAGAACCACTACTGTATAACATAAAACCATCCAGCACAACATGCCCCTTAAATTACAACCAGATACAGGTACAATTATGCATAAGTGTTATAACATATCTTTAACAAAGGGTTTGGCAAGCAGGAAGCCTTGGAATGTACCCAACCAGATGTACTGTCATCTTACTAGAGTTTTATACCACGCAGAAACAAGACATTTTGGACAAGGTAGAGTGTAAGCACTACAGGAATTTGTCAAAACTACAGGTTCAAACTGAACTCAAACTATTACAAATATACGTCATTTATAATAATTGATTACATTCTCTTTAAAGGAATATTTAGAGTTAAATACAACTTAAGTTTTCCTGACAGCATCTGCGGCCACAGAAAATCATTTTGATTCGTCCATCAGTTTGAGTAATACGCTTTTTAAAATGTATTTTATGTACCCTATAGGGTTTGTTTTTGGTGTACATTATTTTGGGGGTTTTGATATATGTTGTAATTAACTTGATGCAGTACATTTATATATTTGTTATTGTAATTTAGCTCTTTCTTTAATTTCATAATTCTTTTTTTTATTTGTTATATAGGTGGAGGCTTTAAATAAGCACTTTTGGGGTTTCTGTCTCTCCCCGCACAGTATATGGATTCTATTTTCTAGTTATTATTGTATACATTTTATATCGTGCAAATAAATTTAACTAAATGCTTCAAATGGAAGCCTATGGAGTGACTGTACAGCACAACAATTTAGTTGTTTAAAACATGAAACAGCCACACTGTTGCAAAAGGATAATAATATGAGATAACTGACGTAACTAACTATCAATAAAGTACTTTTTGGCGGAGCAAACCTCCACCCACAGGAATTAAAGGATTAGTTCATTTCAAAATGAAAATGCTGTCATCATTTACTCACCCTCAAGTTGTTTCAAACCTGTATGAATTTCTTTCTTCTGCTGAACAAAAAAAATATATATTTTGAAGAATGTCGGTAACCAAACTGTCAGTGGGGTCCATCAACTGTCTGGTCACTGACATTCTTCAAAATATCTTCCTTTGTGTTCAGCAGAAGAAAGAAATTAATTCAGGTTTGAAACAACTTGAGGGTGATTAAATGATGACAGCATTTTCATTTTGAAGTGAACTATTCTTTAAGTATGCAACGCATAATCAGAAATTCATCCACCTTGAAATTAAGTCTTACTTCAAACTGACTTTCCCCATAGACTTCTATTGTAAGTGCATTAGTTATTATAGTTAACTAAATTTAAAAGTAAAACAATAATTACTTGAAATAAAATAAACACTGATTAGCATACACATATTCCTTTTTTTATTGTAGGACGAGTCAAAATTATTTTCGGATTAATTGGATGCCTCAAGCATTAAAAAAAAGCTTTATTTAACTGCTAATATTCCTTTAACAGAAGCATTGACTAAACACTACAGCTGTAGGGTGCATCCTTGGGCACTAGGGGACAGTATGCTATGGAGGAAACTCTTCATTCATACAGCCCATACTTACAAGACTCTTATAGGGGACCATGCCCTACCAAAACAAAGATAAACATCACTAAAACATCAGTCATTGGAAACAGATTGTTAGTCTGGCCCTATAAGCGAATATAAAAAAAGAAGTGAAAGCATTGAGTAAAGGAAAGAAGCATGAAACCAACAGAAAAGGCAGAGATAAAGCAGAAACGATACTGAAATGGCGGTGAAACGTACATATAAAGAGGCAAACCTGTGCGTGAACAAGCGCATCGTTGAACAGCATGAACCAGTTGACGGAAAAACGGCCCGCGTTCTGAAGAGTCAAAGCCTTATTGCTGCTCTCACAGATCAGCCGACGGGATGGTTTACGAAGAGAGTCCTGAGAAAAGAGGAGAACTCTTAATTAACAGCCCGACTTCGTTCACGTTCTCTCTCTCCTCCACAAGTGGATCTGCTATCTGCTCAGGCGGAAGGGCACCTGGCTGTGTGGTGTGCATTAAAGTGCTTCTAAGGGCCTGAGACAACAGCAAGGTGACTCACGGTCATCTTCCCAGGAAAGCTCTTCCAGAAGTGGAGCGTGCACTCGGCTTCCTTCCTCCTCCTCTTCAGATGAAGAGCCATGGACTCATACTTTGAGCAGGCATCCTGCAGCTTCTGATAATCCACAGAACTCTGCCAAACAGAGACAGAAATGAGATTTGTGTAATGATAGTGTTTCGACTGAAAATCAGTGGAAACTGCAGCTCTGCCAGTATTGCTATTTTTGAATAGAATGAAAATTTTCATTACACACATATATATATATATATATATTTTTTTTTTTTTGCTTTTTCAGGTTGGTTCAGTTTATCATTTGGTAACAAAATTAGTAACCCGACCAATCTGAATAATTAATAAAAATGACACAAAATGAAAAAAAGAAAGGCATATTTATATAAATATTATTTTATGTGTTCTTTTATATGTGTATATATTATTATATTTATATATATTATATATGTCTTTGTGTGTGTGTGTGTGTGTGTGTGTGTGTGTGTGTATATATATATATATATATATATATATATACAGACACACACACTGTATATACACACGCATACACATATTGATACATATATATTTATGAGTATATGTATATATACACAGACATGCATTGCACACAGACATATGTTATGTAAACAAAAACTTTTATGTTAGATGAGATTAATCGTGATGAGATTACATATTTCAGGTTTGATGCGTTTATCATTTTGTATGCTTCATGAGAAGTTTTATATTAGGTGATATTTTAATTTTATTTGTCGTTCATTTCAGTCAAAAGTGGTTCTAACAAGTATTTTCTCAGACCACTGTTGTATTAGTTGTTTATGAAGACGAATCAGAGCCAGCAAAACATTACAATGTTCCTTTACATTACCACATTATGGTTTCATGCTGTAACAATAAAACTGGAAAACATGGATGTGAAATTCAAGTTTTCCAGTGTTTCCAGTAAGTACCCACCACCTCATAGCAGGTAGCCAGTTTCAGCAGCAGTCGTCCATATTCATGCAGGTGCTTTATGGGCAGGTAAAAGAGATGTGGCAGAACATCCGCCAAGGGCAAACCCTCTTCAGAACATTCAGACAACCTCTGAACAACCTCTGCCCCTTTGCCAAACACATCACTTCAAAACAGAGTCAAACAGACAGATTATTAATACAATGTTAATCTAAATCAGTCTGTAATCATGTTAACTTGAGATATTTTCACATATCTAGAGTTTTGCAGCAAGTGCTTTGGAAAGCATTTGGGACAGGGCATTACACACACATATACAACTTACTGGCAAGGTTTGACAAGGGCTTGGAACCCTCCCATGACTAAGAGATCACCCACAGCACAACAGTACCTGCATGACACAATTAGAAAGATAAGGGCATTTTTACAGCTAAGAAAACCAGCTGACTTGTGAAGAAGGGCACAACATTTTTGAACAATAAACTCCCATGACTTTTACAAATTATTTGTTATTACAGAATAATATATTTTAATGACTGTATAGAGAGACTGCAGCCAGAAAGAGTACTATCTAGTTAATAGAATAAAGGTATTTAAAAAAGAGATGACTTTTATTTAAAGTGCCCCTATTATGCTATTTTAAAGGTCGACAGTATGAACCAAACTCTTCCAGTCTCAGCAACAACTACAACATTTGACGGTCAAAGTTGTTCGCGGGCAGCCAGCGAAGACCATTGGCATTATGCAAATTTGTTACAAACCTACAAAGGTTCGCGCAAGTAAGACTGGAATTATTGATGACACGTTTCAGGCAGTCCAGAATCGGTTATTTTTTTATTTTGGGGAACAATACTGCATGAAAGGTAATATCGTATATATAATAAGCATAATGGGGCACTTTCATTTCAGTTACTTAAAAAAAATATATAAATCAATAAAATTCTCCAGGTTTTCCAGGACCTTACACACTGAAAACTTGGGAAAAGCCCTCAACTAGAGATATCCGATTCTGGATCAAATCTCTGACTCTAGCTGCTAGGAGAATTAACAATAACTTCTTATCATTTCTGTTCCACCTCTCTGAGGGGATATTACCCAAGTATAAAAATTCGCAGGTAAAGTCAATCTCGACCCCAAAGACAGGCTTCAGAGCTCCTTTGACCTCTTGCCAGTACTGATTCCAAATCTCTGACTCTTAAAAATAATTACTTTTAAAGAAAATCGAAACTTATGATAATCTTGAACAACGTAAAGGTTCAAATGAGGTTCTGTCTGATCTAAGACATTTGAGGATTTTTTTTTTCAATTATACATCGTATTAGAAGTATTAAATATGTAAAGCTGGAATATATTTCTTTTGAATTAGAAGTTAATTCGCTCTGTAGAGAAAATAACTTGCTGAAAACATCCTGAAATTCAGAAACACAGCAGATTTACAGTAATCTGATTTCAAGATACTGTGTTTATTTGGTCAGACTGCACTTAACAGGTGTCTTGTGCTCTGGCTCTTTCCAGTGGCGAAAACAAATTGATGAACATCGAACAGGCAATGCTATTTAAACGTCGTGAGTCGTGACACATCTACACAGTACACTTTAAAGAGAAATTTAAATCCTGTACTTCATGTTATGTCATTATTAATGAGCATTGGGTAACGAACAACATTCAACGTCTTATTCCATCCGCTGAGGTAACCACTTCATGACTTCAGATTCTTTGATCGTGTGTGTGTGCTGTATACTTGCTCTGAATATGTGTCCAGGAACAGATGTGCGTCGTCAAGAATAACAAGGCCTCGTATATCACGTGAACGCCGCAGGAAAGAGGTGAGAAAGGCCGAGTTTTGACCCGTGAGCTGAGACAGCCGACTCAGTCGTCCAATCAGATTTTGCAGCAGCCCTGCAGTGGACTGACCGAGGCCGGAGCTTAGCGAATCTTAAAAAAAGAAAAAAGAAAAATAAATAACGTAAGACCTAAAAATCCCAAATGATTATCCAGACACACAGGACAGACATTTCTTGGTTTGGGCTATATATCTAAAAATTGAGCAACATTTCTAATAATTATGAACACAAAAATACTTAGTTTTAAGTATAACTGCATAATAAAAAAATATTTAATAAAAAAAGGCTTACAGATAGCCATCTTTAAATATCTACACCATATTATATTATAGTATATAGGTGTTAGTTTAGCATCATTAACATACTATTATAGTTTTTGCTATAAATATTTTGAATTAGATTATATTTTTATATTTTCTATTTAATTTGAGTTCAAAATAATGTAAATGTTTTGTATATTTGTAATTTGTATTAAATTGTCTATAGAGTATTTAATAATTGTTATTTATTAGTTTTAGTTATTTTAGTACTTCAACTTTAAATGAAAATGAGAAATTTTGCCTTGGTTTTTTTCATTTAACAGTTTCATTTCAAGTAACACATTTTTGTATGGTTTTACATTTAGTTAAAAAGAATAACCTTGTTGCATACATCAAGAGATTGTAAATTATTTCATTCATTTCACTTTCACTGAATTAGACCATAATTTTATAGCTTGTGCAGGGCTATAATGAAGATATGTTAATGAAAGTCTAAATCAGAGAACAAAAACTGTCTCACACACACACACACACACTGTCATACCCAGTTTGAGCAATGGCTGGAGCAGAAGACTCTTGATATTGCTGAGTTTGCAGTAATATTTTCTCTCTGCAGCCGCCAGCTCATGCAGACTAGCAATAAAACCCATTACATTACGATCCGTCAGCGCCGCACATGTCCGTCCACCTGCACACACACTGCTTACATAGCCCAACTATCACACACACACACACACACAATAAAAAGAGACATAAGTTATGTAAATAACAGTGATAACACATCATCAATGTACAGAATTTAAAGCACATTAATCTGAGAATATAGTTTATTATATACAATAGCAATTCGAAGTGATGATGATGATGATGATGATGATAATGATGACAAAGGCTTGCTCACATTCATACAAAAGGGCAGCAGCACTGGTTGCTGTGTGTACTCTCCGGTCTGCTCCTCCTCCTCCGCTTGCTCTGCCACTTCTTTCACCTGCTGCCCGCTGTAGTACAGGATTGGCTGCATACAGTCTCCATCAGCCAATAAGACAGTGTGTTGTTTCCCCGCCCCGATATCCCACACGCGAATCCCATCTGACAGCTGCGCAAAGACAAAAGAGGACAAACAAAGCAAAAGAGGACAAACAAAGAAAACAAGTCATGAATCAGTATGTTGTCCATGTCAAAACAAATTTGGCCACTAGCAAGGGCCTTAATCCAATAAACATTGGAACACTGATGACTTGATTCACTGTTACATGATTGTGTAATTGTGCATTAAACCATCATTGGTAATTCAGTAACATCAGGAACAATATCCTATTGGTCTAAATGGTTTTGTTTATCATGCATCTTCCTTGTAGATGTTATATAATACAGTGGCCTCATGAAATATGTACTCATCCTTCATTTTAAATGGCTTAAATGAACAGCTGATGCTCACTGGTTTTTACAGTGCATTGTGGGAATTGTTAGGTATTTAATGTTTAAGTGCACCCTTGGCAGTGTTCTGACTACTGAATTAGGGAGCTGACCAAGACTCATCCAAACAAACTGGAAACATGTGTACACTAGATGTCTAAAGACTCACATTGCTGGAAGGTGGGGGCGAGTGTCAAAAGTTTCTAAGCTTGCCATACTTTCAGGGCAATATTCCCATACACAAATAGACCAGAAAAAAATTACTTTTTTGGGGGTTATTGAATAGTGTTTTTCTGTTATATAATTAAAAAGTTTTTTTTTTTTAAACCAATTTAATAACTGAATGGTATACCCTCATTTAAGTAAATGTTTGTTGCTATATCGATACAATGTTATAGAAATGATATGAGAAATAAAATTTGTGTAAAATTTTAATTAATAAAATTTACAAATGGTTATAGAAATAAAAATAAATATAATATCAATATTTTATAAATATAATAATAAAATTAATATCATTACTAACTACATTACCCTTCAAAAGTTTGGGGTTGGTAAGATTTTCCTATGCTCACCAAGGCTGTCTTTATTTGCTCCAAAATACAGTAAAAACTGTAAAAATATAAAATATTAATTAATAATATATTAAAATTTTAAACTAATTGATTGTAAAATGTAATTTATTTCTGTGACGGTAAAGCTGAATTTTATAAATATCTTTATTTTCATACTTGCATACTTGAATTAAAGTATTACTGTCTTTCACTTTTAAATGTTATAGATGTAAAAATCTAGATTATAAATTGACAAATATTAGCTTTTTAATTACTTTTTTTAAACTATTTAAAAATTTCCAAACCTTTTGATCCACATCCATGTTCTTCTCCCTGTAGTGATATTTTTCTGTTATGTGCATGTGTGGATATACCTTGGCTAAGTGAGGGAAGCTGGTGGGTGATTCCATGTGTCCCAGCTGCCCAGAAGTGTTGCATCCCCAGGAGAACACCTGCCATACACACACATTACAGGAGGATTACACTAATACACACTCACCGCTCAAGAGAAAAGCCACAGATATGCAGGTGAAGTGTGTTACCTGTGATTGGGCGGTCAGGGCGAGAGAGTGATGAGCACCTGCAGCCACTCTCAACACCTCTTTACCATTCAGACTCTTTACACAGATGGGCTGCAGACTGGAAAGAAAGAGGGAGAGAAATCACTACATCAGGTTCCTCTGTGATGCATCTAATTAGGCTGTCCTCATTTTGGCAGAGCACATTAAATTTAAAGCCCTGAACTCTTATGTAATTCATGAGTTGTTAGGGAAGACTGGAGCTCTTCGTGCCAACCCTGATGATGGGAAGACTCTGACCTGGGAAGGAGGTCACCATGTCCAAGCTGCCCTTCCTGTCCTCGGCCCCAGCTCCACACTTCTGTCTGCAAAGAAGGCAGGTGGGCGTCGGCCTCAGGTATGCCTCCTGGAGTGAGCGGGATGGCCCGTGCACGGGGGCGGCTCGTTCGCCGCAAAAGACGAGGAGACACTGAGAGAGTAGGAACGAGAGAGAGAATAAACAACAAAACATATTCAAAGAAATTTAGAACATCAATATACAGGGCCCAATCATACAACCGGTGCAATGCAGCGCCAGGCGCGACGCAAGTGTTTTTTGCTAGTTTCAGCCCGACGCAGTTATCATTTTCACATCCTGTGCCACGTTGTTTAATAGCAAATGCATTTGCGCATTGTTGGCGCATTGCTATTTTAAGGCAACTGAAATAGACTGCGCCATTTACCAACAAAAACCTGGTCTAAAGTCAAAAGGCGCAATATTTTTTTGTTATTTAAAGAGCGCGTTAGTAATGTGCGCCTATAGGCGGGTCCAACACGCACGTACATTCTGCTTATTACACACACAGGGACGCGAAGCAGCACACAAACATGCCAAATGTTAAAAATAAAAGGATTACAATGTAAAAGATTATTATTGTGTACATAAATATATGGTGGAATCCGGCCTGATGGTCTACTTGTGCGCTTTAACCTCGCGCACGACCCGTTTCCTGGCTAGAGAAGCGTTCAGTCTTTCCGCTTACAAAATTCCACCATGTAAATAGTGAATCCGCCATGGCATGAGTGAAACTGGCTTTTAAAGGGAATGGGGAATTACACTCTGATTGTTTTTTTGCACGTTACGCCCAAAACACAACCATTACTCATTAAGAGACTAGGGACAACCGTTTAGGACCATGCGCCGACCATTTTTCCCGTCGTTAAACTAGAAAAAGTATATTCGGACACGCCCTAAGTGCACTTGCGCCTTGCGCTAGGGCCCTTAGAGGCAGAAACAAAGACAAACAAAGACAGATCATAAGAAAAAGCGAACCCTTGTCAGATTGTTCCTCATAGAATATGCATTAGTTTGATTCTGCTATATGAACACAAACAAAGAGCATAGGGAAAATTCCCATGAATCATTTAACAGCACAGACAAAGACCTACAGATTAGGCCAACTTCAGCTTAACTCTCTGTAAAACACACTCATATATACACGGTATGGCCAGGTGCACACACAAATAAACACACACGACAGTCTTGCTGTCATACTGAGTTATGTTCCAGCCCCACTGGGGTCCATCTGTCGCGCAGGAGGGGGCGAGGAGACAAGAAAACAAGAAAAGGTGTGTTTGTAGCAGGTAGCTGGACGCCATTGTCTTCTCTAGCCTGTGTATCAGCGGATTTATGAACTCAGACAAACACACAACCAGGTTGAGGTACACTATTAAAAATAAAGGCTCTTTACTGGCATCGATGGTTTGCTGAAGAACCATGAACATTCATTTTCATTGTATAAAAGGTTATTTACAGAGGAAAAAGGTTCTTTAGATTCTAAGAAGAAAATGTTTCTGGAAAATGGAACTGTTCACTGAAAGCTTCTTTGGCGAAACAAAAATGGTTCTTCCCTCTTTTAGAAACTTTATTTTTAAGAGTGTGTCCTGGAGCCTCATATCACAATCTCTAACTCAGCAAACTAAACGTAAATCACTTTAAAAACATGCAAAGCACTAGAGCAGAAAGTTTCTGACATCTCTGGAAAGTTTTGATTACATAAATTAAAGGAACACGCCGACTTTTTGGGACTTTAGCTTATTCACCGTATCCCCCAGAGTTAGATAAGTCCACACATACCCTTCTCATCTCCTTGTTTGCCGTAACTCTGTCTGATGCACCCACTGCTAGCCTAGCATAGCACAAAGACTGGAGGTAAATGGCTCCAGCTAGCATACTGCTCCCAATAAGTGACAAAATAACGCCAACATTTTCCTATTTACATGTTGTGATTTGTATAGTCTGGGAACTATATTCTCAGAAGGCGAAGCACTGCTACTTGGGCGGAGTGATTTGCTTGCATGCCCCATGGTGAGGAGCAGAGAGTTCGCTCAGAGTTGGAGCAAATCACTCCGCAGAAGTAGCAGTGCTTCGCCTTCTGAGAATATTCTTCCCAGTATGTATACAGTTAGAAGATGGCTGTGTCTCATGTGACCTTGTTATTAGTACACGCTGTGACTATACAAATCACAACATGTTTTTGCGTGTGAAAATGTTGGCGTTATTTTGTCACTTATTGGGAGCAGTATGCTAGCTGGAGCCGTTTACCTCCAGTCTTTGTGCTAAGCTAAGCTAGCGGTGGGTGCGTCAGACAGAGTTACGGCACACACGGAGATGAGAAGGGTATGTATGGACTTATCTAACTCTGGGGGATACGGTGAATAAGCTAAAGTCCCAAAAAGTCGCTGTGTTCCTTTAAAAGGGGGATGTATTCATGTATCTACAACCTGCTTGTTACTAAAAATCAGAAGGTCTACTTCTAGCTAAATTGAATCGCACAAAGTGTCAACAACATGACTTGGTCATATTTCTCACAAACACAAATATACAAAAAAATTATTATATTTTAATTAAAACATTGAAGCAAGAATCTTCTTCATTATGAAGAACCTGCATTTTCACCCAAATTCAATTACTCTAATGTAAAAATTCTCAAAAATATTATTCAAATAATTAATTGTAAAAAATATTTTCTTTTAACATATGCACTACCATTCAAAAGTTTGGGTTCTGTACGTTTTTTTTTATTGTTTTTAAAAGAAGTCTTTATGCTCACCGAACCTGCTTTTTTATTTGCTTAAAATTACAATAAAAACAGTATATTGTTAAAAAGTATTTACAAATTATAGAGCTGCTTTTTATTTTTCATATATTTTGAAATGTAATTTATTCCTGTTATGCAAAGCTGAATTTTCAGCATCATTAATTTAGTCTTCAGTGTCACATGATCCTTCAGAAATACTTCTAATATGCTGATTTGGGTAAACATTTGGGTGAAATCAGTTGCACTGCTTAATCTTAAAATAAAAATCTTACTAACCACAAACTTTTGAATGGCTGTGTAGATATTTGATTAAAAAAATGTTGATTAAAAACTGTCTTTAATTTACTCTGTAGTCTGACTAGTCTGATTTCAATAAAATAAACTCTGTATTAAAGTATATTTTAATTTCTATATTTGTAATTGCAATAGAATCAAATGAGACTCAAAGAAAATGAGAATTACACAAACAACTGTACATTTAAAAAAAAAAAACTAAAGTGATGTCAAATGTACATTACAGTAATAAGAATTTGGGTGTAAAATGTGCTTGATTCAATGTCATGAAAATGATCATAATCAATGCAAATAGTTCAAATATAAGCTTATTTTCTTTTATGCTAAAATTTTTTTATAAAGTATTTTAATTTTGTTTCTGTGAGATTCACTAATAAATCTACTTCTAATCTAAACATTACGCTTTGTACAACTGCAACTGCATATAAATACCTTCAGATGTTGTGTAGGATGCCCACACCGTCACCTCAAATGCTGCATTGTCTGTAACGATGGCAACAGCAATATATGGGAAACCTGTCCACACGTCTCGTCGGTAGAAATTTGAAGAGCCATGGCGATAGAAACCATGCCGTTAACAAACACATTACAGTTCGCTAAAGTTGGCCAATCGGTGATTTGGAGGGTTTTACTTTGAACTGAATGAACTAAGTCTAAACACACTGCACAGGATTATGATTAAACATATTCAACTAATAAAAGAATACATTCATAGCAATCCTCCCTCTGGTTCACATGGGTCTAAAGAGCGGTACAGTCTCGTTACGCCCTCTACACTCAGAGGATTATAAAACCAGGCCATTTTCTTTAAATATTTATGAAATTTGTCACAAAAAGGAATGGAGTTGTTAGTTATTCATAGCCTCTGCAGCAGAAACACCAAGCGTGTTGACAGAAAAGGCAAAACTCCGTAAGATGCTCGATAACTAGTCCATGCTCATGAAAACTCAAGCGTAGATGCACATCCCCACGCAGACTTACGGAGACGGTACACTGGGTGTAAGAGAAGGAGAGCGTGTGTACCCTGAGAGAGCAGGCCAGGCAGGGACAGGCGGCGGCTGAGCTCCGCCTCCTCCTCTCGGATGTCCCCCAGGCTGGAGCTTTTCTTCCCCTGCATGGGCTCCTCCAGACGGAGTCTCTCCTCCACTCGCTCACGGCCCTCTCCTGGAGCCTGGAGCACAACAACTCTGGTCAAACACATCATAGCTGGATCATCATTAGGGGTGTAACGGTACACAAACATGACGGTTCGGTAAGAACTTATGTTTTCATAGCAAATTTATATAAACATATATTAAAATAATTAAGACATTACTAATGGGTAAAGTAAATATAATGAATATATAAGATAATATAGTGCATATATTTAGTGAAATTCTCCCCTCTAGAGTTCATTTCTCTACTAACATGCAGTAGACTCTACAGCTTGTTAGTTCACTAGAGAAATGAACTCTAGAGGGGAGAGAGACACTATATGACTTGTCTGAGGTAAATTTAATGCTATGCGAGATATTCTCAAGCTGTTTTATTGATGCCTTTCTGCGTTTGAAACAATGGTTGAGAGATTACAAGTAAACATATCTATGCAGAGATCATCTGTTCTTCTTCTTCTGTGCTTTTTCCTGTTGTGGTGGTTAGCAAACAGCGTTGCATTACCGCGCGCGCCCCTTCTGGATTGGAGTGTGGATCGCCTGTGACTGACTGTATTTGTAGTCTGACTGTATGAACCGAACCGAATACATGTACCGTTACACCAATCATCATCCTTCATTTTCTTTCCAATAAAAGTGGCAAGTATGAAAATGACATAATTATATAGAAAATGTGCTGGTTTAATGTTTAAGGAGCGTGATTCTGGCATGTCAATGTAACGAACATTTAACATACAGTATAAAAACTGGAAAATACACTTACCCAGTAACCAATGACTTTTCTCAGAGAGAGAGCTTCATATGTGGACACTACACGTTCCCCCACTGCAGAGGCACAGGACACCATCAAGTTGTTCAACGCAGAGCCCATTGGAGTCACAGACTGGGCGACCGGGATCAAGGGGTCAGAGGTGAAAGGATCAGCAGGGTCACTGGAGAGCTGTGATAGGACAGATATGAGCTAGACGTGAGAGTTCTGAATTGCACATTTAGAACAGTTTGAATTACGATGGCTTGGGATGGTCAGGTAGTATATTTAACTAAATATAGACATTTTTAGCTATAATATTTGTTAAAAGTGAAGCTGTCAACTTCTCGGGGGTTTTAGCATGTTGACGAACTAACAGTTAAAATGACAAATTCTGTACAAATCATTTACTCACCCTCATGTCATGGGGTGACCAAACAGTTTTAGTGACCACTAACTTACATTGTATGGACAAAAAACACCGAGACATTTCTCAAGATACCTTCTTTTACGTTCCACAGAAGATAGAAAATCATACATTTTTGGAATGACATGTGGATGAGTAAATTATACATTTAAATTCTGGGGTAAATTATGAATTTTTATTTTTGGGCCAACTATCCCTTTGACCATTTATATTAGATCTGGATGTAGAGATATAGATATGTACATTTCCATTTATTTTCATATTTCCATTTAGATTACTTCTGCCTGACTTAAAGTTTTATTTTTTTTAAATACTAAATTTAATAATACTGTTAAAAGTAATCTTCAACAGAATCTCCATTTGTTTATACTGTACAATACATTATAATGTTGTAAAGCCCAAACTCACTTCTAACATTTACAATTACCTATTTTAGTTTTTGGTGTTTATTTTTAACAAATTTAGACAAAATAGTACTGGATTTATAATGCAGGCCAGTTATCAGTTATAAGTATCAGCTAGAATTTTAATACTGCATTCTGTACAGCGAGCTAACTGCTATTTTCAAAATGATCGCACCATTTTAAGTGGAAAAAGTTAATAAAATGTATGTCGAGAAATCCATCTAAGAGTGTTAATTTATCAACTTAATGTTTACTGGACATTAGGTATGTTTACATGTACTAGTCCAATCCAATTTCCCATTCTGAATGTTCTGTCTATAAACTTTATATGACCCCTAAATTTTGCAATCTGATTCACAGAACTGGGAAAAGCCACCGATATGATACCATGATATAATACCTTGATTACATACCTAAAAGGAAAGCTGAAAAATATGACAGAAGAGCTTTTTTTTTGTGCTAAAATTTAGCAAATGTTCAGTCTCCTCCACTGACCAGATCATAACATGTTAACAAACATATGCAATTTCGTATGAAGTAAAATGTTTATAGAGATCTTATTAAATAAAAGGGCTCTGGTCAACATCTTAAGTGTGCAAGGTTAAAATGTTAAATCATTTTGAGAAGAGTCCTATTCAAGGGTTTTATATGATTAGTTTTTTCCTATTAATCAAATTACATCAGGTCTACACCACCCCTTTCCCTCCGATCGAAATTTCACTCAGATCGAGCTCTATCAGACCAATTAAGTTGTTTATATGAAGGCTTTTCAATCCGATTGAGCCAACTAATGTATTATTTGGATGCATGTAAACTTAGCTACTGTTGTGCCAGAGACTAACCTGAGCAGAATGAAGTGTGCTGGGGGTCTTGGCGATGTGCTCTGCCAGGGCATGATCAGAGAGTCTCTTAAGATAGGCCTTCACGGCCTGCTCATCGGGGAATGGGGAGTACTTCCCCCCTGTGGCTCGACAGCTGTCCGGCTCAAGGGTGCAGGACTCTGAGGCTTCCACACAAACCTCTCCATTTGCGACCGGAGATTCATGTTCAGTCGAGACTTCTATGGTTGGTTCTACAGGTTCTTGGCTAGATGCAGGAACCTGAATTTGGGGTTCAGAGGCAGGTGTGCTGTCAGGAAGAAGTGTAGATTCAGGGATTGTGCTGGAGCTGGGTGATCTTGGGATCTGGGTGGACATGGATGGAACAGGTTCTGTAGGAGAGCTCTCGCCTTGTTTAACCTGTTCTGGGCTGCCCTCTAATGCAGACTTGGTCTCGCCGCTGTCCAGCTCAACACCTAGTGGACAGTGATGGCCATCGGAGATGATGACGTGGTCCTCTTTGTCAGTCATAGTGTACAGCAGCTGATGGCACTGACCGCACTTGTCTTGAGGGGGTTTCCGAGACACCAGAGCCTCAGAACTTCGCACCACAGCCAGGCTGTGAGCGGCTCCACAGGCCACCTGCAACACGTGCCTTCCCGCCAGGGGCTCTACCTTCTGGGGCTTCCAGACAGGAAACGTGGAAGTGTTCAGGCCCAGCTGGCACCCGCTGCCCCACGCCCAGACTTCATGCTTGGCTGAAAGAGCGAGAGTGTGCTGGTCCCCACATGCCACCTCCAGGATCTTCACCGTCTGAGGGGGTGTGGACTCAGAGTCAAGCACGCCCACAGGGGTGGGGTTAGGGATAACAGAGAGTCCCAAAAGGCCACACTGGCCATGAGCGTTTTCTCCCCACATGTGCACGCCTCCATCCTCCGTTACTACTCCACTGTGGGCGGAGCCAGCAGCCACAAAAACAACATGTTGCTCGCTAAGCACTGCCTCCAAAACGGGCTCAGTCACTACTGATGATGATTGGTTCTGTTTCCAAGGCAACTCACCAAAACTGTAGACTTGTCCCCCTAAATATAGTATAGAAATTATTACATATCTGGATTGCAATATCATTGCAAAATGTATGAGAAGCAATAGTTTTATCTTTTCACAAGCATCTGTTTAAAGCAGGTCTCAACCAAGGGGCTGGTGCCAACTAGGGGACCTCAGTAAACTTCTAAGGGGGCCATAGGATGATTTACATTTTTTTTTTATTAATTATATTAAAATAATCAAACTTAATAAAAAAAGTACTTTCTCTCTCAATAACAATTGTTTTTATTCAAGAATGTACAATTCCTGAAACTTTTGGGATCACAACGTGTCGTGAATCCTGCTTAATTTAATTTGTGCATTCCTAATTTCTGTAAATAAAAAAGAAAACAAGCTGCTTTGTCATAATTACAGGAGACATACCGGAGGAAATATCTTAAGGTGAGGTCACACATACCATTGTTTGGCGAATTTTCGCAGGTGAAATGTAGTAATGTCAATAGGAATCCACACAATTTGCCTGAGGGCAAAATTTCCTGAGTTTTGACACAGATTCCGCGACGGATTCAAATTGGTCACGCAGATTCGTCGTGTTGACCAACAGAAATCAGCTTACTTTGAAAGTGACTTCTATGTGAGCTGTGCTTAATGCATCACTAGTCATTACACTATTTTCAACAGACAGACATTTTTTGCCTGTGACATTTTGCCGAAATCGTCGCGCAGGCTCCCATTGACCCTCGAAAATACCTCAATGTATCCAAATGGTAATCCCTTTTCAAATTATACATTTTTTCCATTTTAGAATAGTTCACCCCAATATAAAATGCAAACCTGTATGACTTTCTTTTGTGGAACCCATAAAATGAAAGTCAGTGGGGTCTAAAACAACACTGGACACCAAAGACTTTCATTACATGGTCAAACACAGACATTTTTCAGAATATCTTTTGTGCACCATAGAAGAAATAAAGGTTTGTACTGACATTAGGGTGAGTAAATAATGACAGTATTTTAATTTTTGTTAAATTACTGTGCTAACATAACCAAGACCTCTCACGATTTTTAAAGGCAGACGTTATTATATTTTGATAAAAGAGATGACTTGCACACATTTAGCATAACATAAATAGCATCAATGAATAGTGTTAATTTGACACCGACTTTAAACTAAAAGCTCATCAAATATTAGTTATTTGAATCTACAGTGTTTCCCAGCCAAATTTGCATGTGTATCTATGCCTCGTTCGCATGTGAATTATAAATGCATTACCCTCCACTAGCAGAACACCATGTCTAGCTCCCAGGGCAGCCTGGAGCACGGGCCGGGAGAGCAGCACCCTCTCTGGTGTGGTGCTGTAGGAATATCCCCTCCACGTGTGGAGCAAACCCCTCTCCCCAGAACCGTCCTCCTCACCAGAACTACAAACACAGGGATGCACACACTCTTAGAGAAGTCATGAGACAAGAAACAAACACTTCTTTGTTTAACCCTGCTGGCAGTCTGTCTTTGAACACACTCACCTTATCTGCTTCTCCATCTCTAAACGTTCCCCATGTCACCGTAGATGATTGTCCTGTGAGAGAACGGGTGACAAATGATTTCAGATGCTGAATCACAACAAAAGGCTTGCCAACAACTTGTTTGTTTAAAACTGTCACCACACAACCCCTTGAACATAGGTTGTAATTCATGAATGCTTTGTAATACAGACATTCAAGAGATTATTACAGAAGTGAAAGCAGCTTCAAAAATGAAAGTGTAAATAAGTTACGAGTTAAAGTTTATGTTTCTGAATTAAACATTTTTATTCTATTCAAAATATATATAATAATTCCGACTCTAAAATCCCAATCTATGTGTCTAAGTTGTGTTCCAAATTAAAATTTGATGTCATGAAAATATTTTAAGTACCATTTTCATTATAATGCAATGTCCAATTTCAAAACGGTTTTCACAGGATTCATTTTGAGTGTGTGAGTGAATTTTTAACCTTTCGAATGACAATTTGTGATTATTACTAAAATAAGTAATGATACTAAAGTAATAATAACGTTAACATACTGAACTAATTTTCCTGAAACATGTTTTCAATGCTTCATTGAACTACAGTCACGAGGGTGAGATAATTCTGAGTATGTAATAATATAATATAATAAGTCTAGATTATGAGTAAAGCAAAGACCCTTGACTCTAGACTAACTGTGTAAACACATGTGTGTACACACACCGATCAGGGACAAAGGTGACGTAGAGCTGTGATGAAATCATCAGCTGAATTGACAAAAACACAACACCAGATCTGGGGTACTGTCTAATAAATGTACATTTTCTTAATAACTCCTTATGAAGACGTTCTTCATTAAAGCACAACCTGTCAAGCAGGTTAAGATGGTCATGAAAAAATTGACATGAAATACAGCAATAAGAAAACTCCTTAAGATTCGCTTATCAGATACAATATACTAATTGATAACAATGATCCATTATGATAATGTCTAATATGAAACTAGACATGTCTGATGACACCAAAGCTCAACAGATTTAGAGAAACAGCGTCGACAGGTGGGGATCATGTTAAATAACTGATGAGTGGAAGATCGTTACACCACTGTAAAGTCATTCAAATACAACGCATTCCCTTGAAGACAGAACATTCCTAATCTTCATTTTATCTTCGATATCAATCTGATATACATTATCATGCTTCGTTCATTCTTACCCCAATATGTCCGAAGCGAATGATTTTTGGTTTAAAATATATCTTGTCAGCTTTTTAAAACGCTTGATCAGAGATATAGTATAACCGGTAATGAAAGTAGCAGACAGATGGCAGAGCAAAGCTCATGATGATGATATTAATCGGGTGTTGTTGTGGTTGTTGTGAGCGCTTCAATCCACGGAGAAGCAGGAGGGACAAACCAGGTGGAGTATTTACGCTTTCGCTTTTTCTACTCGTGTCAGGTAGCGGATGAGAGATGAGTTGGTTGCTTGAAATGCTCAGCTGGTAAGCTAAATATATTATTTTATTAGTCTATAGAAACTGTAGATTAATAATAATATATGGATTAATATTTTGCTCTTGCACTTGTCTTAATTCGTGTCACTTTTTTTGACGTAGACTATTTTTTTAAGGGATAACGTTAGTTCAACCAAAAATGAATTTTCTCTCATTATTACTCACCCTCATGTTGTTCAAAACCCTTAAGACTTTCATTCATTCACAACTGAAGATCTTTTTGATGAAATCTGAGAGCTTTCTGTCCCTCCGTTGACTGCTAGCCTACTCAACTGACACTTTACGTGAGTGTCAACTTTAAATATATCACTGATTTACATTTTACAACTATGTCAACAAATGAAGCAGCTGAGATTTGCATATATGTTTAGTATTTTTTGTATATTTGTTTTGCTATTGTATATTTATTTAGCTTATTTGCTCGTTTTATTTTTCTGGAGATGAGTGGAATTTCAAACATATTTGTTTTTCTCTCCATTTATCCTTCAGACTCTTTTTTTATCACACACTCATTCTAAGACGCACACACTTACACCCTCTGGGTTTTTTTTTTTAGATGCACCAGCCTTTCAAAACAAACCAGCAATTCCCTTGCCTCTCTTTAATTTTCAGCCAATCGGATGGTGGTTTGCAGAAGAATTCTGATTGGCCTGTGACCACACAAGCGGCAGTGGCAGCGGCAGTGGCAGCTGCAGGAGGCAGGAGAGCAACAGAGAGAGAGAGAGAGAGAGAGAGAGGTACAAGGAGACAGGAGGAGAGCTCTCAGAGTAAACGTAGGAGGACAGAGAAGGGAACTTGTGTCAGCGTGGGTGCTGTCTGCCACAAGCTGCCTGAAGCAAGAGGATGACATGCTGGAGAAAGGAACAGTGATGAGGTCCAGTACCACACTCAAAATGTATGGGTCACAGTGAGAGCCTCCTGTCGTATCAGCAGTTCCATCAAGATCCAGCAGAAGAAGCAGACAGCATGCAGAACCTCCGGCATGCAGCTTCTGAGGCTTTCCAGCGTCTCGGTAAGTGCATTTCAGCTTTATCTAAGAATATACAAACAGTACCGAAATCTGTCCTTGATAAGGTGTGTTGATGATGTCTCATTACATGTTGGAAAGAGGAATAGTGCAATAAATCTTCTTTATCCCCAACATCTCAGCTGCACATTGAAACTGTAAATAACTTGATTCATGATCTGCTTATAATGGTTACATTCACATTCTCGTTTGTGCCAAAAATAGTGAAGGGTCCAATTCCAATTAGGGTCACAACTTTATTTTTCTCAGGGTCATTCCTGATGCATCCTTGACCAACCAATTTAATATGTAGAAGAAAAAGTATTGATTATTGATTAATACCTTGATTATAAAGGATAGCCTATATGTATCAGTTGTATGTAATTGAACACAAACTGTTGCTTACAGTAAATTTAATGTGAGAAGATACTAGCCCCTTTAACTCATAGATTTCATCTCCTGAAATCTATTTACATTTCCAAAGAAACTATACCCTCCTGAACAAAACTGTTTAAACCAGTCTAAGGTGGTCTGAGCTGGTTTAGTTGGTCTCCCAGTTTGGCCAGTTGACAAAATGTCCTGTAGAACCCAGAGTTATTATTGTTAATTAAAACTAAAACTATGAAAAAGATTTTTGGTCATTGAAATAAAGTTGCAAATAAAATAAAATAGAAATATTAGATGAAAATCTTTAACTAAATAAAAATTGAAATGTTGGCTAGGCAACTAAGTGAAATAAATTCAGCATGAAACAGTAGTTGCGATAGTCTTTTCTTCCCTATTGCGACATATATCTGAGTGAAAAGGCTTCTCGAACAAGAAAAAATGTAGTGGGAACTTTTGTCCAGCGGGAGTTGATTGGATCTTTGGATCATTGTTGTTTGCTATTGGTCGATCTCATGTGAGTGACAGGTTGTCCCGCCCTTGCGGCATTAAACGTGTCATCAAGTTATTTCGATTAAGGATTAAGAGAACAAATGAATAAAAAAATATATTTTCATGGATAAATCATGTACAATAAATACTGCAATATTCTATATAAAAATAAGAATTGTCAATTTTGATTTCATTGTGACTAAAACTGATATAAAAATTAATTCAACCTAAATAGTCATATAAAAATAAAAAATAAAAAAAAAGAATACAATAAATGTCAAAAATATATAAAATAAAATAAGTATAGGAAATATAAAAATTATAATAGTATATAAATAAAATAAAATACTAATCTATGATGTTTTTCCAGAAGGGTATATGCGACTCTGAACCATAACCAATAGATTGTTGTGGCTAAGCACGTGTCATTGTCGATGTGCACTGGAAGACAAATGCTTGTAGCAGAACAGAGAGGATTCTGCTTGACCTGTGGATACAAGACAGAATGACCTACACTGTAGAGATATTATCCGTGCTCAACTGTATGGCAGAAGTGTGATTTTGCTGTGATGGAGAAGGGAAGGCTCCTGTAGGTGAGAGAAAAACAGCCTGTAACAGCATCTGTGTTCCTCTCTTGAGAGGCAGGAGGGCTGAGAGTTAAGAAAACTGTGTGTGTTAGATGTGAAAAAAGCAGCCACGAGTGAAAGGCATTGACGTTAAATAAATCGCACTAGTGGTAAACCTGTCGCTGGTTATTTCTGGACATGAATTTAAGCACACTTCCTCACCATGTAAGCCTATTACTGTCCTGTGAACAGCCAGCAAATCTGCATTTTTCTTTCTTGGGCTGGCCAACCTGAAATCACTTTCCTTGTGATTATTTTCCTGAATTTTGTGGATGTTCTTTTTTTCTCTAAGTTGGTTTATCTGAAGTCGTATTCCTGATCTGGGTTAAGGACCTCATTAAATGGCTTGATGAGTTCCTGTGTTGACATATTTCCTATTGAAGAAAAACTCACAGGTTTCATAATCATCATTATCACCAGATAACAAATTAATAGCCTAACTTGTATTCATTAGAAATTAACAAGTAATCTATAATGTATTACAGTTTGGAAGTAACTTGCACAACACTGGAAATTAATAATTAATAATGAATTTTACGATTACTGATATAAGTATTTCCAACCTTACCTGGATGTATACAATACACACGTTAAGCAGTAGCCTACATAGCAAATATCAACAGCTTGATTGTTAATGTTGTTAAAAAATGTCAACTATATTATCGCCCAGTGATATAAAAATGTGGATATATAATACATCCTACTTTGATATAGTTCATCCAACTTTATCTGCATATATACATTACACTCACGTAAAGCAATGTATTCTATAATAGTATATAGCAAATCTCAACTACCTTTTTGTCACAAAATGTAACTATATTATCACCCAGCTCTTTGCATAGAGTTGGATAATTAAGTATGTGTAACACCTTACCCATATACTGTACATACTTGCTTAGCGCAATAAATGCATAATACATCTCAATGGCTTCATTGCTTGTATTGTCGCAAAATATAAACTATATTATAACCCAGCTCTAATCTGCTTAATGCAACTATAAAGCATGAAGAAATTAAATTATTATTATCATTAACATCATTATTTTCTGTAAAGCTGCTTTGAAAGAATTATAAAGAAAAGCCCTATACAAATAAATTTGACTTGACTAGGATAGTTCACCCAAAAATGAAAATTTTGTCATAATTTACTCACCCTCATGTTGTTCCAGACCTGTGTGAGTTTCTTTCTTCTGTTGAACACAAAAGAAGCCATTTTGAAGAATGTTGGTAATCAGACATTTGATGGTAGCCATTGACTTCCATAGTATTTTTTCCCTACTATGAAAGTCAATGGCTTCGTCAACTTTCTGGTTACCAACATTCTTTAAAATATCTTCTTTTGTGTTCAACAGAAGAAAGAAACTCACACGGGTCTGGAACAGCATGAGGGTGAGGGTTAGGGTGGGACATATTGAAGAGGTTGTCTTTTAGCCAATAGCCTTCTGTGTGTATGACACAATCATGAACTATGATTTGATGCTTATTGCTAGTCAGAGGCAGGAGAGACATTCTCAAATTTCAGTCTAGAGAACATTTTATTGGAAAAAAAAAGTATATTCCAAGATTAGCAATTCTTTGGTCTGTTTTTCAAGAAGAGAAAGTCTATGTATTTAAAGTCGGCAAACAGAAGTTGCGATAGTCTTTTCTCCCTATCGTGGCGTATATCCGAGTAAAACTGCTTCTCGAACAAGAAGAAATGTTGGGCGGAACTTGATTTTGTCTGGGAATTGATTGGATGGTTTTGGTTTGCTATTGCTGTGATGTCATGTGAGTGACAGGTTGTCCCGCCCTCACGCCAGTAAACACATCATCAGAGAAGAGATTCCCTTCTTTTACATGTTGAATTTCAGCTCCTCCGTTCCTGTTGTTGGTTTGTGGCCCCTAGGTGAAGAACAGAGTGATACATACACTGCAGCAATTGCATTATTAAAAAAAAAAGTATGAGATGACATGCATGGCACTTAATGCTTTTGAGGGGGTGGGTGATTATGTGTGTTTGTATAGGCACATTGTCATGACCTTTTTCTTAGGAATTTTGTATATTTTTATTTGACCTTTTTGATATTATATTATAATGGTATATGCATGTTCTGATGTTTTATGATTTTGCCTTATTTATAGATTGCTGAATCTCCTGTCTGCACAACCAATTTACCCTCAGCTACTAATAAAGACACATTGACCTTGAGATGTCACTGCAAGAGGAGGAGAATATATTTTGATTAAAGATTACGAGGCTGCACTAATATAAATATTTATTTTAATGATGTGCATGGATAAATCATTTATAATAAATACTTCAATGTTCCATTTAAAGAAAGAAAATTGAATTGTCAATTTAGATTTCATGGTGACTGACTTTAAATCCACATATTTGAATTGATATATACGCTAGCTTTTAGATGGTATCAAATCTAACAGACATTTACTGTGGTCTTTAACTTGACTTGTTTAGCTTGTTTGTCTGCACTTGTCTGATAGCCTACGTGAGTGATGGGTGGCTGTACACATTGCTTACAGAATACAGATCAGCAAGAGCGAGAGAGAGAGAGAGAGAGAGAGAGCAAACGTGAGTTGGCAACAGTAAGAAAAGGATGTCAAGAAGTGGTGATGAAGGAGAGAACAATCTCGATGGAATATGGAAACAATACTTGTGCAGAGACAGAAAGAGTGGAGTGTAGAGATGGATGAGAGGATGAAAAGAGAGAACGGGAAGCCCTGATGCATCTGAGCATGAGTTATGAGCTCTCTGAGCCCTCCCTTACCCTGACTCATAAATATCTGTGCGATAAATGCTCCGGGGGAAGCAGAAACACACAGAGACAGCACAGATCATTGGTTGACACGCAAAAATATACTCTGTAGGAAATCTCCACTGAGCAACCTGTGTGAGTGACGTTTGTATGCAGTAAACGGTAAAACTATTGCCGCTACAAACTAGTGTTTATGATTATAAAAATAAATTCAAATCATTTGATAACAGTTTGCAATACAATCACAAATGGCCGTACCCGTTCTTATGTTAAAAATTAGGTGGAGAAATAGCCAGGAATGGTTGTTAGGGTGTTGCTAGGTGGTTGCTAGGTAGTTGCTTGCGTGTCCTGGGTGGTTTCTTATTGGAAATAGGGATGCACAATATATCAGTACGATATTGGTTATGAGCTGATAATAAAAAACATCATATATATTTTTTAATATACAGTATATCGTTATCGTCTGATGTTCATTTCTTCTATTTTTACGTTTAGATTACCTTTGGCATCATCTAATGGTAACTTAAAGTTAATCTTGAAAAACATGAATAATTTAATAATTGTAATTTAAATATAATCTTTAGCAAATCTCGAAATTGTTATCCATTTTTAATTTTGTACGTTATAATGTTGTTTTGTCTAAATTCACTTGTAGCATTTAAAACTTTTTTTATTTTATTGTTTATTTTATTGTTTTATTTTAGACCAAACAGTATACAGTTATTATATTGCCTATTTATCGGTTATCAACACTAGCATTAAAATAATTATTGCCTTATTGGCTTCCTACCCTCTTGTCTTAAATACACGTATTAATCCATATTAGCGTTGTCATCAAGTATGAGAAATAATGCTTAACTGGTCATGCATTTTTCATAAATACATTTTTGATGAGATGCTTGATGTGAAATGGACTCCCTACAACCTCCTTGAATCAGTTTGATGGCAGGTTATGGTTAATAGAGCCCTTTATGATGACCTTTCTTTCCTGTCAAGGACGATGCTAATCTGATGGCATCAGTCGCTCCTCAGGGTGACACCTGCAGCAGTGCCAAAAAGAGTTTTTAGCAAATTAGATCTAGAACAATCCAACAGAGACATACAGTCTTCTGGGTCAACATGCAGGGCATTGTAATTCATTCATCTAATGTGATGTAGTTATATCAACATTAATGCAATCAACACCTACGGGAGCCTTTAATAAAATCATTTCTATATGTAAAAATCACAATAACTATTTTTGGTATTAGTCTCCGCTATGGGCTTTAAATCATTCTAGCGCTAAAGAAAAGTTATCTTTAAAAACATTCTTCTGAACAGAGATGTTATTTGACATGGTAAAAGTTGTCTGACATTTTTAGGGCAGGACTGTCTTCCTGCAGTCACATTGATCCTTAAAACTTACAAAGATGGGCTTATTTTTATATTCCCTGTATCTTTTGCCTAAACGGAGTTCATTTCATTGTGACTGGCTGTCAGAACATATCTTATCACACATTACATAGCAGATGCCCTCCACCTCTTAGAGACACCTTTCAAGTGTACGTCACCGAAATGGACGTTTTAATAGCTGTGGGCTGTTTTACAGAGCACCCATCCACTGAACTGTGATCATGAGGTCTCTCTCTTCCCGCGTTTGTCCATTTCTCTCTCTCTCTCTGTTCGCTGATCTCATTTAGTATTGTATTTGCTGTTTAAATTTAAATGAAGGTGAAGGGTAAATCTCAGACCCCCTGTCCACAACCACCTGCTCCTGTTCGCCTCTCCCGGCAGGAGCTTAAACACTGAGCGTGACTCACCTTCTACCTGCTTTATCATCCCAGACACACACACACATGCACGCACACACACGCACACACACACACACACACACGCACGCACACACACACATGTTTTATGGGGACTGTCCATGGACATAATGATTTTTATACTGTACAAACTTTATATTCTATCCCCTAACCCTACCTATTCTGTATTTTTACATTTTCAAATGTAAACACACACACACACAAACAGTTATATACTGAGAATCATGAAGAATTATGAATTCTTCCACCATTGTGTATAAAATTAAAGCTGTCTCTTTTTAAAATGTGTTAAATGGAAGTAATGTATATACATGTATTCAATATAATTAAATACATAATATTATTATATTATTATATTTATACCTAATTTGTATTTCATTTATATATTTACATTATAGGACCCAGTTTATATTACAGTTTATATTGTAAGTGTATAAATTTAACTACTATGTACTAACATTTAAATTAATGATTTGATACAATACAATGTGTGCATGTTTTGTATTTACAAATATTTACATTATTACTTATTTATATATTTTTTAAACCTGCATGTAATTGCATTTGCAATTGATTACTGTAATTACATCTATGATTACACTGTGGGACCATACAAGTGGGACCATATTATATGTATTATATACTAGTGTACATATTACACACACACACACACACACATACAGTGAGGAAAATAAGTATTTGAACACCCTGCTATTTTGCAAGTTCTCCCACTTAGAAATCATGGAGGGGTCTGAAATTGTCATCGTAGGTGCATGTCCACTGTGAGAGACATAATAAAAAATAAAAAAAATCCAGAAATCACAATGTATGATTTTTTAACTATTTATTTGTATGATACAGCTGCAAATAAGTATTTGAACACCTGAGAAAATCAATGTTAATATTTGGTACAGTAGCCTTTGTTTGCAATTACAGAGGTCAAACGTTTCCTGTAGTTTTTCACCAGGTTTGCACACACTGCAGGAGGGATTTTGGCCCACTCCTCCACACAGATCTTCTCTAGATCAGTCAGGTTTCTGGGCTGTCGCTGAGAAACACGGAGTTTGAGCTCCCTCCAAAGATTATCTATTGGGTTTAGGTCTGGAGACTGGCTAGGCCATGCCAGAACCTTGATATGCTTCTTACAGAGCCACTCCTTGGTTATCCTGGCTGTGTGCTTCGGGTCATTGTCATGTTGGAAGACCCAGCCTCGACCCATCTTCAATGCTCTAACTGAGAGTTCCCCAAAATCTCGCAATACATGGCCCCGGTCATCCTCTCCTTAATACAGTGCAGTCGCCCTGTCCCATGTGCAGAAAAACACCCCCAAAGCATGATGCTACCACCCCCATGCTTCACAGTAGGGATGGTGTTCTTGGGATGGTACTCATCATTCTTCTTCCTCCAAACACGTTTAGTGGAATTATGACCAAAAAGTTCTATTTTGGTCTCATCTGACCACATGACTTTCTCCCATGACTCCTCTGGATCATCCAAATGGTCATTGGCAAACTTAAGACGGGCCTTGACATGTGCTGGTTTAAGCAGGGGAAAAGAAAAACCATGACGTCTTAGTGTATTACCAACAGTAACCTTGGAAACGGTGGTCCCAGCTCTTTTCAGGTCATTGACCAGCTCCTCCCGTGTAGTTCTGGGCTGATTTCTCACCTTTCTTAGGATCATTGAGACCCCACGAGGTGAGATCTTGCATGGAGCCCCAGTCCGAGGGAGATTGACAGTCATGTTTAGCTTCTTCCATTTTCTAATGATTGCTCCAACAGTGGACCTTTTTTCACCAAGCTGCTTGGCAATTTCCCTGTAGCCCTTTCCAGCCTTGTGGAGGTGTACAATTTTGTCTCTAGTGTCTTTGGACAGCTCTTTGGTCTTGGCCATGTTAGTAGTTGGATTCTTACTGATTGTATGGGGTGGACAGGTGTCTTTATGCAGCTAACGACCTCAAACAGGTGCATCTAATTTAGGATAATAAATGGAGTGGAGGTGGACATTTTAAAGGCAGACTAACAGGTCTTTGAGGGTCAGAATTCTAGCTGATAGACAGGTGTTCAAATACTTATTTGCAGCTGTATCATACAAATAAATAGTTAAAAAATCATATATTGTGATTTCTGGATTTTTTTTTTTTTAGATTATGTCTCTCACAGTGGACATGCACCTACAATGACAATTTCAGACCCCTCCATGATTTCCAAGTGGGAGAACTTGCAAAATAGCAGGGTGTTCAAATACTTATTTTCCTCACTGTACATACAAGTATACAGTTGTGGTCAGAATTATTGGCACCCCTGGAAAATATGATCAAAGATGGCAGTAAAAATAAATTTCATTCTTTATCCGTTTGATCTTTCATTAAAAAATGTTTTAAAAAAAATCTAACCTTTCATTGAAGTAAAAGAATTGAAAGTGTGTGGGGGGGGACTCATTATGAAATAACTGTTTTTCTCCATAAAACACACACACACACACACACACACACACACACACGCTCATCTGACAATAGTTTCAATGAAAAGCTCTTAAAATATCAAAAAGCCATTACAAACAGTCAAGCCATTTATCACACATGAAGCGTTCCACAGCCGAAACTACGTATGTGGACACTTAAAGTGTTAAAGTGCTCTTTTTTGTTTTACAGGGTTAAAGCAAAGACATCTGGGCTATGAGGAGGTAAGAACCTTCGACATGACATTACATGAGCACAAACAAACATCCCTCCACCCACAGACAGGACAGATGAAATACAGCACTACCCCCTACAGGGGGAGGAAGAGAGAGAGAGAGAGAGAGAGAGAGAGAGAGAGAGAGAGAGAGAGAGAGAGAGAGAGAGAGAGAGAGAGAGAGAGAGAGAGAGAGAGGAGAAAAGGCAAAAGAACAAGAGAGTTGAGGAAAAGAAATGCAGCACTGCCCTCTACTGGGGGAAAGATAGAGAGGCTACGTTTGGAAAGACACACTTCCATTCTTCTCTTAGTTCTGCAATATATAGTACACACAGTGATGCACATTTTCTGTATGCATGCTATCTACTATATTTGCTAAAATATTCCGTATATAGTAGAGCCTATATACTCTATCCCAACTGGTGCTTAATAACCATTTTATTTTGATCAACATGTGACAACAATGCAGCATGTTTTACATACTATTATTTACAGAATTCAGTATACAGTATATACTGCTCAGAATTCAGTACATAGTAAGCTAGTATGTTATTATAGAGAGAGAGGCAGCATAGCTGCACACAGCATACTCTTTTCTCCTGTCAGTAATTGGTGTCTCATTCCTGGCTCAACCGAGTATGTCCCATCTGGGCACAGAGTCCAGATAGCCAACGTCAATAAAGAACAGAGAAAACATCCATCATGCTCTCTCTCTCTCTCTCTCTTTCTATGATTACACTGGACAAGTAATGACCAGCCTCACCAGAGCATAGAAAATCACACACTCAAACACACATACACTGACTGCAAAAAAAATATTTGGACACTTACATATGTATGGATGTCATGTAATTAAAAAAAATATCGGATTATTTTTTGAGTAAAGGATCATGTCACGTTTATCCAATTCATTTGTCCAATGTATTTGAATTGGGAAAAAAATGACAAAAAATTATCTCAACTTTTGGGAGTAGGTAAAACTCAAAACAATATATGAGCTGAGATTTCTTTTTACAGTGAATATAATATAATCTATACACAAAATATACACACAAAAATTGGACACTTACATATGTATGAATGTCATGTAATTTAATAAAATGTCTAATTAAAAAAAAACAATTAATGAAGGATCTTGTGACACTGAAGACTGGGGTAATGGCTGCTGAAAATTCATCTTTATGCAATATTACTATTTTTAATGTATTATTGATAAAATACATGCAGCATTGCTGAGCATAAGAGACTTCTTTCAAAAACATTAAAAAATCTTACCAAACGTAAACTTTTGAAGGGTAGTATATAAGATATATATAAGATAATAATATAACATTGTAAAAAAAAAAAAAAAATATATATATATATATATTTTTTTTTTTTTTCTTTTAATAAGCTAAACTTAATTTACTGTGTTTATCCAATTCATTTGTCCAACGTATTTGAATTGACAAAATAAAAAAAGTTGTTTAATCTTTTGGGAGTAGGTAAAACAAAACAAAAAAAGTTTTTTTTTTTCTACAGTGAATATAAAATATAATATAATATAATATAATTTGAATGTGGGTGAAACATTTTAGCCACAGTTAGAAAATCCCCTCTTAGAGAGCGATGAACCACAGCGTGTGGACGGAGTAACGAGATCCAGCTGACTTCCATCACGACCAACACTGCAGTTCATCTTAGTCTGATGAGAAACGTCTTTAGAAAGTCTGAAAACCAATGTATAGATGTGACTGTATGGTATGGGTTCTTTCTCACACTTACATTCTTTTATTCTCTTATTTCTCTCTCACAATCACCATTTCTCACTGTCCGTCCCATCATGCTTTTCTCTCCTGCGGTTGAATGGATGCATTTGTTCCCCCTTAGCAAGTATAACATGGCTGTTTGTGTTTGGCTTTCATGGATGGGAGATGGAGTCATAAGACCAGGCCTGCAGACACGCACACGCACACACACACACACACACACACACTTTCCCATGCAAGTCATATGAGTTTTAGGGCTTAATCAGAGATAGAGAGAGAGTAAGTGAGAGCGGAGAAGAATTGGAGATGGAGGATTTCCTGTGGAGAATGCGGGTCTGGGCGTCCGTGTGCTTGAGGAAATGTTGTTGGTGTTGTGGAGATAAAACAGTCAGAAGGGAAGAAAAAGAGGAAATGTTTGAGATGAGAGTAGAAGAGATAAAAGAAACAATGAAAACGGAAGAAAAACCATCAAAAACTTGGAGTGTGTCCTCCCTCCCAGTCGCTGAGGTCAGATGGGTTTGTGTGTGTGTTTGTGTGTGTGAGAGAGAGAGAGACAGAGAGACAGAGAGTGTGTAACATCAAACAGGGATAAATGATAATGTCTTGTCCTTTGAATTACAATAACATTGACATTTGCAACATCATAGAAGAATGTCTCATAAAAATGTCACTAACTTTGTAATGTCATTGAAAAATAGGTCTGATTATGTTGAAAACTGTATCATAAGTGTCTCTAATTTACTGTAATATCAAACGGTTAAACTATTTTACTGTTTCCGATTTTTGACATTTTAAATTGTTCTTTTGCCGTTTCCAAGCAAATATTGAGAGTCAAAAGTAATGTATTTGCTTGAAGAGGAGTCTTAAGATATAATGTACTGCCATTTAGTTCCAAATTACCTGAAGATATTATTGTCTGGTTACAGCACATTCTGTACAGCTAAACCTGAAGTCCACTCTGAGATTGTCAGTTGTCCCTGTGTGCAATGAAATCACTCAGATTAACCGAATTTAGGCAAAGAGGCAGAAATAGGGAACATAAGCACTAAAAGAAACTTCTATGTCAGGACAATCTGACATCATCTGCTGTACAACTAGTTCCAAGTCGTCTTCGTTGTCGCTGGTTCAGCACAGTTCCAAGTCATCTTCATCATCGCTGGTTAACTCCAGTTCCAAGTCGTCTTTATCATCGCTGGATAAGTCCAGTTCCAAGTCGTCTTCATCATCGCTGGATAATTCCAGTTCCAAGTCGTCTTCATCATAGCTGGATAACTCCAGTTCCAAGTCCTCTTTGTCATCGCTGGATAAGTCCAGTTCCAAGTCATCTTCATCATCGCTGGATAACTCCAGTTCCAAGTCGTCTTCATCATCGCTGGATAACTCCAGTTCCAAGTCGTCTTCATCATCGCTGGATAACTCCAGTTCCAAGTCATATTCGTCATAGCTGGATAAGTCCAGTTCCAAGTCATCTTCATCATCGCTGGATAACTCCAGTTCCAAGTCGTCTTCGTTGTCGTTGGTTCAGCCCAGTTTCAAGTCCTCTTTGTCATCGCTGGATAAGTCCAGTTCCAAGTCATCTTCATCATCGCTGGATAACTCCAGTTCCAAGTCGTCTTCATCATCGCTGGATAAGTCCAGTTCCAAGTCATCTTCATCATCGCTGGATAACTCCAGTTCCAAGTCGTCTTCATCATCGCTGGATAACTCCAGTTCCAAGTCGTCTTCATCATCGCTGGATAACTCCAGTTCCAAGTCGTCTTCATCATCGCTGGATAACTCCAGTTCCAAGTCCTCTTTGTCATCGCTGGATAACTCCAGTTCCAAGTCGTCTTCATTGTCGCTGGTTCAGCCCAGTTTCAAGTCCTCTTTGTCATCGCTGGATAAGTCCAGTTACAAGTCATCTTCATCATTGCTGGATAACTCCAGTTCCAAGTCATATTCGTCATAGCTGGATAACTCCAGTTCCAAGTCGTCTTCGTTGTCGTTGGTTCAGCCCAGTTTCAAGTCCTCTTTGTCATCGCTGGATAAGTCCAGTTCCAAGTCATCTTCATCATCGCTGGATAACTCCAGTTCCAAGTCGTCTTCATCATCGCTGGATAACTCCAGTTCCAAGTCGTCTTCATCATCGCTGGATAACTCCAGTTCCAAGTCGTCTTCGTTGTCGTTGGTTCAGCCCAGTTTCAAGTCCTCTTTGTCATCGCTGGATAAGTCCAGTTCCAAGTCATCTTCATCATCGCTGGATAACTCCAGTTCCAAGTCGTCTTCATCATCGCTGGATAAGTCCAGTTCCAAGTCATCTTCATCATCGCTGGATAACTCCAGTTCCAAGTCGTCTTCATCATCGCTGGATAACTCCAGTTCCAAGTCCTCTTTGTCATCGCTGGATAACTCCAGTTCCAAGTCGTCTTCATTGTCGCTGGTTCAGCCCAGTTTCAAGTCCTCTTTGTCATCGCTGGATAAGTCCAGTTACAAGTCATCTTCATCATTGCTGGATAACTCCAGTTCCAAGTCATATTCGTCATAGCTGGATAACTCCAGTTCCAAGTCGTCTTCGTTGTCGTTGGTTCAGCCCAGTTTCAAGTCCTCTTTGTCATCGCTGGATAAGTCCAGTTCCAAGTCGTCTTCATTGTCACTGGTTCAGCCCAGTTCCAAGTCCTCTTTGTCATCGCTGGATAAGTCCAGTTCCAAGTCATCTTCATCATCGCTGGATAACTCCAGTTTCAAGTCCTCTTTGTCATCGCTGGATAAGTCCAGTTCCAAGTCATCTTCATCATCGCTGGATAACTCCAGTTCCAAGTCATCTTCATCATCGCTGGATAACTCCAGTTCCAAGTCATCTTCATCATCGCTGGATAACTCCAGTTTCAAGTCCTCTTTGTCATCGCTGGATAAGTCCAGTTCCAAGTCATATTCATCATCGCTGGATAACTCCAGTTCCAAGTCGTCTTCGTTGTCGCTGGTTCAGCCCAGTTCCAAGTCCTCTTTGTCATCGCTGGATAAGTCCAGTTCCAAGTCATCTTCATCATCGCTGGATAACTCCAGTTCCAAGTCGTCTTCGTTGTCGCTGGTTCAGCCCAGTTTCAAGTTCTCTTTGTCATCGCTGGATAAGTCCAGTTCCAAGTCATCTTCATCATCGCTGGATAACTCCAGTTCCAAGTCGTCTTCGTCGTCGCTGGTTCAGCCCAGTTTCAAGTCATATTCGTCATCGCTGGATAAGTCCAGTTCCAAGTCATATTCGTCATTGCTGGATAACTCCAGTCATTAACTCCAGTCTCCATAACTCCTTCATCGCCACTGGCTCTGCCCAGCCCTCCGAACCATCGGCTCCACCATGCCTCAATGCTCCCTCAGGCTTCGCTGGGCTCCCTGGTCCCTATGGCTCCACCTTGGTCCATCATCACTCTGGCTTTGCCAGGCTCCTCCATTGTCCTCACTCTCGTCATCTCCGGCCCGGTCTGCCAAGCACACGTCTCCACCTTGGTCACACCCACCTGCAGCTTCTCTTCCTCTGGCTCCTCCCATCTTTGCTCTGGCTCCTCCCACCTTCTTCTCCTCCCTGGTCATCTCCTGGAGTCTCCCTCTGCCCACTCCTCGTCCTCCTCCAGATCCCCTCCCTTCTTCCTCTGCTAGAGACACGCTTTCCACTTGTCCTGTTTCTTCTGTTCAGTGTTTGCATTAAAATTATGATAGTTGGTTGTGTTCTTTGTGGTCAAAAATGTGGAATAATTAAGATTTTTTTATGTTTTTGAAAGAAGTATTTTATATTTACCAATGCTACATTTATTTGATGAAAAATATTAGCCTATTAGCCTACAATTTAAAACGTAGACCTGAATATGAGGACACGCTTCACACACAGACAGATATGGATACAGTAAGATGGCTGTATCAGCAAAACAAGGTGTTATAACATCTCACACTGTATCTAATATAGATCAAACTGTCTCTCTCTCTGTCTTTGTCTCCTATTTCAGCTGGGTGAGCTGGACGGGGTGGAGAAACCACAGCCGCACTGGTTTCACACGCTGCAGGTGCGACGGCTCAGAGTTCAGAGGGGCCGCAGTAACAGCGATCCCATGGGAGGAAAGAGCTTCCAGCAAGAGTTCCAGTGGGTGAGGGACATACTAATACAACTCAGACATACAACATGTGATTTAAGCATGTCCACATACACAGCCATGCACAGTGTTGAGAAATGTTATCAGTAACACATTACAATATTGCGTTACATATTACAAACTGTAATGTCACATTGAGAGTAATGTTAACCCTATAAAGGCAGGTGCATAATATTAGATACATTCATTTATAAGACCTCTGAATTATCATAATTATTACTGAATTATAAATCTGTACTACATGCCTTCTGTCATTTGATTGATGGTTTATACTTTTTTAGCAAATAAAATGCCTTATAGTGTAATTGTAAAAACGTCCCCCTTCAGGTCATATCACACGTCTGTTTGCTCTGAAATCTTTAATGATGTTTATGAAGTAAACATTAGAATAATTTTATATTGTTACTAAAATTTCAAGAAGAACATTTACTGGGCTGAAGCAACTTAGATTTAATCGAGTATCCCTATACTTAAATTATGTTATAAAGTGATTATTAAATATGATGCATCAGTCTTTTGAGGAACGTGTCAATCATCATTGTACTGCATTGTTTAATATGTTTTGCGCCCCACAGTCAAAACTACAAAGCTTTGATCATAAAACTAAGAATTTAAATATATTATATTGGGAGATATAGATTGACAACTGATATTTATATGCATTTTATGTAAGTAGTCTCATAATTTCATCTTACTTTTTGGCAATATAAATAACAACATCTGCAGCAAATTGCACTATTTAGTTTTTTCTCCTTGAGTATGAGCTCCATATTCTCACAATGTCATACTTAATGAGCCATAAAAGCCTGATGAAACACATAGGGTTAATTCAGGATAACTGGGACATGTTTCCCATTCATCTCCATGGCAAAACACTTTTTTTTACTTTTATATTTTGTCTAAAGGTACAACAAACTGATTAAAAAAAGTATTATGAAATAATATAATAATAAAACTATTATTTTATATTATTATATATTTTACATAGACATTTTTTTTACTTTGGAAGTGCTATTTTTATAGTTTGCATAGAATGACATATGCTAACATGAAATTTTTAACAAATTTATTGTTTAGTTGTTTTTAGCTCCACATTTAAACTAAAGAGGGTCTAATAGCTACCTGGAAAAGCTATCAGTTAACTTGCTCATTCATTTCAATGATTGTTGCTTGGTGAAATAACAGTGTGTGTGTGTTTTATTCACAGAAAACTGGCCTGCAGTTTGGGAATGCAACATCTTATCTTAATCTTGAAAAACTTGGAGAGGGCACATATGCCACAGTTTACAAAGGAATTAGCAGGTTAGTCGTCATATGTAATCACTCACACAGACACACAAATCACTAGTGTAATTGATAGAGCTCAGTTAGATGTTGCCTGTAGGACATTTATTCACTGAGGCGAGATTAATGTTTTACCTTTATGGCAGCATTTAGTTGGCAAGCACATTATTCAGATACACCACCCTGTGGCTTTGTTCCTTTGTATAATAGACAGCAAATTATTCTTTTCACTGCCTCCCTGTAGGCATTCCTTGAGTTCTTCTATAACAGCTTGTTTTACATGGATTCATTTTATAAGGTCATCCTGCAACATATGGATACCCGCCTGAGGCCTCAACTGATAGGCAGTTTGATGTTGTTGTACAACAACAAATGCTTTTTAATGAGAAACAGCTCCCATTCATCTCTGTGCAGCTGTTTTAGGATAGAAAGCTTTACATTTAGCAACATTTTTGCCTGTTTATGTGGTTAAAGGAACAATGTTACCTCAGTTACAGTGCAGATTAAACCTCCCAGTCAGTGAAATGCTTTTTTCATGAATTGTACAATAAACAATATCGTTCCAAACCTATAAGACTTCTTCAAAACACAAATTCTTCGAAAATTCAAGATTTCTGTCCCTCCATTGAAATTTATTAGGCTTTATATTGATAGCCAATAGGCTTTGATTTACCTCACAGCCATGAACCATGATTTGCTGATTACTATAGTCATAGGCAGCTGTTATTAGACCAATGGCACATTCTCTTCACATTTAATCAGACAAAAAATAGAAGATAAATGTGTGTTTTCTACTTACATTTGTCATATTTAATTTAAGAGTATACTAGCTAATAAATAACTTCACGGCTAATGGACATCTGAAACTCCAATTCAGATTTCATAAGGTCAGAAAAAGAAAGAGCTTGTGATGGTGTTTATTCTACTTTCTTAGGTAAACTTTTACCAGCAGATGCATGTTTGTGGATTATGCTGAGGTTTTTCTGTGTTTCTGGCAGGATAAATGGTCATCTTGTGGCTTTAAAGGTGATTCACATGAAAACTGAAGAAGGAATTCCATTCACGGCTATTAGAGAAGGTACTGCAAGTGCATAACACACAAACATACACACACACAGCCAAGAAACAAAAGTGCTTATGCACACGTAGGGCAGTGGGGTCAAATGTGCCAGTGTGTGTATAAATTGTGTTGTCCATGTAATTACGAATAATAATAAAAAAAATATAGGGTATATATGAAGAGTTCAGACACAAGTGCCATCTGAACTTTTCTTCTAAAATGATCATTTTTATCAAGCTCGTATATTTAAGTTCAGTAATTTCACTTAAATGGCAATGAAAATTACCTATTAATATTTAAGTGAAATTACTGAACTTAAATATACAAGCTTGATAAAAATGATCATTCTAGAAGAAAAGTTCAGATGGCACTTAGAGGCTTTTGCATCTGAACTCTTCATATATATGGGAAGCATAGATGACTGAAATATGATGGAATAGTGCATTAATAAACTGTTTTTATAGAAATAACATATTTATGTTCATATTTTTCTTTTTTAGATGTTATATTTCTATGTTTTGACAATTCAAAAGTTTGAGGTCACTAAGTTTTTTTAAAACAAAATTAATACTTTTATTCAGCAAGGACACATAAAATTAATCAAAAATAACAGTAGAGACATTTATAATTCAAATAAAGATTTATAATAATAGATTTCTGTTTTAAACAAATGCTGTTCTTTTGGAACCTGAAAAAAAAACATGTATTCCAAGCAGTACAACTATTTTCAATATTGATAATAATAAGAAATGTGTCTTAAACAGCAAATCAGCATATTAGAATGATTTCTGAAGGATCATGTGATGCTGAAGACTGGAGTAATGGCAGCTAAAAATTCACAGGAATAAATTACATAAATTAATATTACTACATATATAATGAATGATATATCGAGATAGAACATTTTTCTTTTAAATTGTAATAATATTTCACAATATTACTGTTTTTACTGTATTGTTGACCAAATAAATGCATAAGAAACTTCTATCCAAAACATTAAAATATCTCACCGACCCCCCTTGCCTAGAGGGATACCTGAGTGAAAAGTGGCTCATCTCACCCCAGTCTCCTCTAAAAATGTGATTGTACTGCACTTGTTGATGCCGTATGCCCATGTTATTTGTGATTATTCCCAGCCTCCTTGTTAAAAGGCCTCAAACACGCCAACATAGTCTTGCTCCACGACATCATTCACACGCGAGAGTCTCTCACCTTTGTCTTTGAGTACATGGTGAGTCTAAGACGTTAGCAGTCGCCTTCCAAGATTATTTTGTTTTTGGTTTATTTTTGTCCTCACATCTTTCTCTTTCACTCCTTCAGCAAACAGATTTGGCTCAATATATGATTCAGCATCCTGGCGGACTTCACTCATACAACATCCGGGTAAACAAACCCGTAAACGCACACAAACACAACGGGGGCAGAAATAATGAGCTGTCTTTCACACACTCTTGTCTGTTTGTTCAGCTCTTCATGTTTCAGTTGCTGCGAGGATTGTCTTACATTCACAGCAGAAGAATCCTGCATCGAGACCTCAAACCTCAGAATTTGCTCATCAGCTATCTGGGAGAACTCAAATTAGCCGATTTTGGTAGGTTTCATTTAAACTGCACGCATGCAAACACTCACACGCTAACTAATCGTGTATTCTAAACTTGTTGCTTCAGGTCTGGCCCGATCTAAGTCCATACCGTGCCAAACGTACTCTGCCGAGGTCGTGACTTTATGGTACCGCCCGCCAGATGTTCTCATGGGCTCCACTGATTACTCCACAGCCCTGGACATCTGGTGAGTCCCTGCAAACACACAAACACTCATTCCTCTTAGAAAGGTTCATAATTAGTGAGAGCAACAGTAATGTCCGACTCAAAACGTGTGTCTTTAGGGGAGCCGGCTGCATTTTTATTGAGATGCTACAGGGGTCACCAGCGTTTCCTGGAGTTGCTGATGTCTTTGAGCAGCTGCTGAAGATTTGGACAGTGAGTCTGTACTATAATTGTGTGAAATTTCTCTTCTATCCATTTATTCATCCTCTCCTCTTCTTTCCTTCCGAGGTCCTCGGGGTCCCGACCGAGGAGAGCTGGCCAGGTGTCGGTGATCTGCCGAACTACAAACCAGGTGTGTGCAAAATCCTTCTTTCATCTGTCTCCGTACTGTAATCTCACAGATGTGTCTGCTATGAGAGGTGATTTCCTGTCTCAACAGATTTGTCTCATTCATTAAATGCTTATGTCAGGGTATGTTAGTTACATAAAAATGTATTTCATATGGTAACATCTAAATGAACTGGTTTTATTTAAGTCAAAGAAATGTTTAAATATTGAATAAGCTCGATTATATTATGTTACAGCAATGAAAGTAATTTTTAGACTTTTTAGATCAGGGATAGTTCAACTTCTGTCATCATTTACTCACCCTCATGTCATTCAAACCTGTACAGCTTCTATCTGTTATGGAACACAAAATAATTGTTCAAATTAAGTTGATATTCTCTGATGATCTTCCCCTGAATCATAGCTCTCAAATCTCATTCAGACATGATGATGCATATATTCAGGCTTTTTAAATGCAGGTGCATCACTCTAGTTTTGATGTCGGTAGAGTCAAAGGCATTGATTCTTGCATGTCTCATCTCATGGCCTCTTAAAGTGTGAAATTTAACCTACTAATCATGTGGGCTACTTTTATGGTTCATTTTACATCAGTGGTTCTCAACTTTTGACAATCATTGTCCACAACAGTATTAAAAGGCCCCATGACTTTTCCAGTTGATTGTGATTTACTGGATTAGGATTAATAAGTAGTTAATTAATAAGTAGTTTTTTTTTTACTTAAAACTGATAAAACCTGATAAAATATAGTTTAGACAGAGCTTGGCATAACTAGAAAAATGTAAATTCATTATAAAATTTGTATTAATTTGCAGGCTTAGAAATTACACTTAAAAAATTACATTTAACACACATATATATATATATATATATATATATATATATATATATATATATATATATATATATATATATTATAAAAAAAAATTTTATTATTATTTATGTGTGTAATCTTTAGCTGATCACAAGATGAATATCCATCTTCCATATTGAAAATTGCAATGTTGCAAAATTGCAACTCACTTGTAGCATTTAAAAATTATTGGTTTTACTTTTTAGTGTTTTGTTTTAATATATTCTGACAGATCTTGACCATTTATAATTAGCTGTAACATATAAAATACAATAATACGCTATGCATTATTTTTAACGTAAAAGTGGGTTCGGCAAGCGCTTCCAGTTATTTTAGCTGTGTAATTAATGTCTGTTATGCAAACTGGTATATATTATTCTACAGTTTTCATTTATTGTAATAATAAACAAATGGTTGTAGCGCAAAATAGTTTAATTTGTTACTGGACTTTTAAATTGTTCTAGTTATTGACCTTACAGCAGCTAGTAAATCTAAAGTCAGGCACATTCACAGGAGAATTACTTACTTTTGCATTGTAAAAAATAAGGTTGATATGCAAATTTGTACTTTTGTGCACCACAGAAGTTTTGAATTTTTCTGCTTTTGTGTTCCATGGAAGAAATTTAGTCATATAAATGATGTCAGATTTTTTAGTGAACTTTTCCTGCACATCCTCGCTTTTTACAGATTTGATTTCTTTATTTTTGAACATCAAGTAAATACAAATGTACCTATTAATTTAGAATTAGAACTACACATAGACACCGTCATCTATTTGCACTGTGTGCGTGTTCTTATATGGTTTAGAGGTCATAAATGTGAATATGGTTTATAATAATAATATAAACATGGTTTATGAGGACACTTCCTCTTTCCCCAAAAAACAAATGGCTTAAAAAACATAATAAACCGTGTTTTTGGTCCCCATGAGGAAATCAGCTTATAAATCATACTAAATTATGTTTTTTTGAAAATGTAAAAATGAAGTTTTCTGTGAGGGTTGTGTTTAGGGGTAGGGTTAGTTTTTAAGGGCATAGAATATACAGTTTGTACAGTATAAAAATCGTTATGTCTATAGAAATTCCCAGGAAACCCAACGTGTGTGTGTGTGTGTGTGTGTGTGTGTGTGTGTGTACTTAGCTATGTGTGGGTGTAAACTTGTTGCCAAAGGTCTGTCATTTTAATAACATGCAGTCATACAAACAGAAATTCGCTAGAGCAAATTCACAAAGGCGTGCTGAAGCTGTGTTTCCAACATAAATCATTTTGTGTGTATAGGGGTTCTGTTAGTGGTTTTGTTGGCCATGAGTTGACTTGACACCTTCGAGTCAGACACAAACACACACCTTCACACACTCATGCAGGAAAGGGATTGATGTCTTTCCACTGCAGTCCTGGAAATTAAGTCCAAACTCATTACACAGGTGCACAACTGAGCAATGTGAGGTGGCTTTGGGAAATATGCCTCATTTAGAGTGTGTGGGTACTGATGGAGATGATGTGTGTGGTAGGTAAACTGCTGGCAGGACTTCCCTGCTGTGTTTCTCCATGAATATGGGTTTACCCAAGCCCCAGGCTGCTCTGTATGTGTGTGTGTGCCATGTGTTGGAGAGAAGCTACATGAACCCGCTGTGGTCTCTCAGGTATATCCAGGTGTGCTGAAGCAAAGTGTGGCTTCAGGTTTCAGCCAAGAATGACCGGGTGGCCCGAGACCACAGCCACCGACAGAGGGACACTCATAATGAAGGCTCCTCAAAGTTCTTTAAAGTTTCCTTGAATGTTAAAGTTCTTAAATTAATAGTTTACCCAAAAATGGTATTTTAAAAAGCAGTGTTATTTTAGTATTACTTATATACTCTTATATAGTTGTGTGCAAAATGATGAAAATCTTATTTCACGATACAAGACATTTTATTTCATGACAACTCTCGGAATAGTTTTAGCATGTTATTAAATATGGCAATGTTAGTGTATTTGGTGGACTATCTGCCATGTTTGCTGCTGCTGATTATTGCTGCTGCAGAGCAAGTATTGACTGTGAGTATGTGAGCATGTAAGATATGCTGCTGCTGCATAAATGGACATATATAAATCCTGTAGCAGATCTAGGCAGGTGGAGCTGGGGGAGGTGGACGGTTTCAGAGGAAATCTGATAGCATGCTGCAGGACAATTTTACAGCAAACATTGAACCAATCTATTTAAATGTTCAGCAAACAATCTCATTGGCTGCAGGATCAGCAGAGGCCAATCAGCTTGTGCTATGTGGTAATGATGTGATTGCCTGCATTTGCTATCAGCCTGCGCCCTCTAAAGTTTCATGACTGAACTAGATATTTATCACAATATAGTTATTTTTATTTTATTTTTGTTATTAATAAACAGAACAAAGATGCAAATTAGTACTTAAGGTATGTTAGTCAGCATCAGTACTGCATAGAATTTTTTAAGAATGTGCTTGATAAATCTTTTTAACGTCAAACCGCGCTTTATTTTCTCATTCATGCATTTTTCTTTATTGCTCTAAGGTGTCAAAGACTTTAAGTAGTTCTGTTCTGCGCAGCTATATCTGCATACTGTGATATACACAATATAGCAAAATATCTATTGATAGACACTTTATATCTTCACCATGATGTTTATCATCATACCGCTTAGCTCCACTATTATACTATTTAATATTTTGAATTAGCTTTCTTTTTATACTTTTTCATTTTAAGTTTTTAGCAACTTAGATATGTGCACTTTATTAGTTGCTAATAGCATTGCTTCATTTTTATTTCAGTTTTAGTAACTTTAGTACTTCAACTTTTTTATTTTATTTATATAATTTTAGTTCAGTTAGTTGCCAAGACAACATTTAGTTTTCATTTAATATTTATATTTTATATTATTTGACCTTTATTTCAATTAATGAACGTATACTATTTTTAATAGTTTTAGTTAATAATGACAAAATTGCACAAAAGGAGAAATTCAGCAGAATGTTCATGTTGCTCTTTTCCATGTAACAAAAGCATACAGTGGTCATGGCTTGTCATCTCCAAAGAAAAATGACAAAAAGCTAAATAAAAGTGGCCTTCACAGCTCTTACGATACTGAAGTCTAGTTTACTGGTGTTATGAATGAACATTGGTAAACTGAAATGTTTTATCTATACGGGTTAATTAACACGAGATTAATCAGGAGTGAACTTGAACTAAGTTACATGTTAGTTAAAATGTGTCACATTGCAAATAAGCCTGTTCTAAAACAACACATTAAAACACAGACAATGAATAACAAAATTGCAATATATATGTATGTTGCAATATATTGCAATAATGTTAAGTTATTTCAGGAGCTCAGGTTTTTACAGCAAAGACAGTTTCCTGTGTTATTAAAAACTGTGTAAAAAAACAAAGACATAGCATTTCTTTAATAACTTCATAACTTAGCATTTGCCAAGAGTAAATCGAGACATGTTGTGCAAAGGTCTGATATTAGCAATTGCCATTGGTTCTGGTGCAGCTCATAAACATAAACAGCTGAATATAGAGAAGCCCAAATGAGACTTAAAGAGTTACACTATATTTTATGGTACTTTAAATGAACGTGTAATGAATTATCGTAAAATAAAGAAATGCAGAGCAGGAACTTGATTCTGTCCATCATTGTATTTTGAGATGTGGACTTTTAATTCAAAGTCAATTGTGAAGGGGCGGGGTTTAAGAGAACTGCTGTAAATGATTGGAGAAGTCTGACATTTGTCACCAGACAGAAGTCTGTCATTTGACCAGAAGGTCGAGTTATGACATTTTGATTTAACATTACAAGCTAAAAAAAAAACAAAAAAACATTTAAATACATGGATAACTTATTCACCTTAAGATCTATAACATGCATTTACAAAATGGATATTGAATTTTCATCTCTTTCTGGCTTAAATAATGATCCTTCTTGGAGCTTGGCACACTCAAAAAAATATTTAACCCCAAAATTTAAAACTTATGTATTTCAATTACATGTCAATTTTCCATCCAATTTAATCACATAAATCCAACGTAAAAGTTACAATTTTATTTAAGCTTCAACATCATGTTCAGTTGACGTGAATGAATTAAATAATTGTTATGTAAAATGATGAACTGTGATTTAAGATTGTGTATTAAATACACTTTACTCATTTTAAATAAATTGTTGTTACTTGCTTTATATAACTATCTTACATTTCCTTAATTCTACTGAAAAACGGTCAAAAACATGTTCAGTTTTAAAAGATTTATTGTGTGCAATTGCTCCCTATGTCAAAAGAAACATCCAGTCTGACAAAAGAAACAATAAAATTCAAGCAAGACATAATACAGCACTTTACAAATTAATGCAACAGTTTTATGTATCCTTCCAAACTGTACTTTCTATGGTTATTACTCATGTTACACTTTTTAGTTTTAAACCAAGTAACAGGGATCCAAATTTCAATATCAGACATTCTTTTTTAACATTTTCAAGGTAAACATTTTGATATCACTGCATAGTACAGTAATTAGTTTGTGCTTTCTTCTGATCATGATTTAAAAACACTAAATATTTGTAGAACAAATAAACAATCAGGACACTTGGATAAAAAATAATAATAAATGTAAACATGAATGTAATTGGTACCCATCTTCCTAAAACATTCTTTTACATTTAACATGTTTCACATTTCAACATTTAGGCAAGAATTAAGTGTCCTACTCACTGCCTGATCAAGCTATCCGTGGAGTATGCTTGCATAGCTAAAGAAGATCTCCACCAAGAATGTCCAATCTTAAAGAAGAACTCCGGTCAATTTTAACATTGAGCTGATTTTTTTGTACATTTGGAGTGCTGTCAATACAGAGAACAACGACAAAAATCGGTGTTGCCTACACCGTGTTATCCTCTTTTTAAAATTTGCACCCTATTGACTTCAATGGGGCAAGTTTTAAACCTGCTTTTAGCCTCTTAACATCCTTGATGTGTCATTACAAGTGCACAGGTCATGTGAGTGATTCCTTCGGAGTGAACACGGGTGAATCTGACTGCAGTAGATGTGAAAGATATGAATAAAAATGATGTTTATTCAACCAGCGCTCATACCTGTATTTACATCCTGTTTTCGGTCGAAGTCCATAGTAATCGATTGTCGAGTTTACGCGCGTGATCATAGGTACTAAACCAATGCGCGTGAACTCGACAATCGATTACTATGGACTTCGACCGAAAACAGGATGTAAATACAGGTATGAGCGCTGGTTGAATAAACATCATTTTTATTCATATCTTTCACATCTACTGCAGTCAGATTCACCCGCGTTCACTCCGAAGGAATCACTCACATGACCTGTGCACTTGTAATGACACATCAAGGATGTTAAGAGGCTAAAAGCAGGTTTAAGACTTGTCCCATTGAAGTCAACAGGGTGCAAATTTTAAAAAGAGGAAAACACGGTGTAGGCAACACCGATTTTTGTCGTTGTTCTCTGTATTGACAGCACTCCAAATGTACAAAAAAAAAAAATCAGCTCAATGTTAAAATTGACCGGAGTTCTTCTTTAAGTTTTGGTGCTGGATTAAGTATCATTCCACTGTTGCTGAACTCTGTGTAAGCTCTCTGAAGCTGAATTTCAGCAGAACACAGGAACAAAAAACCCTGAAGCCAAGAACTGTTCTTGACTATAACAGTCTCGGCTCTGCTGCAAAACAAGTCATCAGATAAGTTCCTGGACTGAGTCAATAGCACAAATGGTGCATTAGGTGCAGTTTCTTGCATGCTGGAGTTAGTGTCATCAGTCCGTCGAAAAATTCCTTTCAGGACATCCCTGTCTTAAAAGGTTACGTTTTTAAAGTTCTTAATCTCCCTTGAGTTGTTGGAAACATCTAGGCAAGAAGTGAATGTCATCAGTACCTTTTGAAAGAATTCAAACGTGAATTTGAGACTCTGAGGGTAGCTTAAGCTGAGAGCGTAGATCAGTCCGAACAGCATTACCAATCCAAAGGAAACACTCTTTTAGTTCTGTAGTCGCTGCAGACCCTATATCACTACTCCAACATCCTCTGGCTTGTCCTCAGCACCAGCACCTTCTTTACGGATCACAAAAAGCCCCAGAGTGGTCTCAGAAATTCCTCTCTCAGCTTCTTCAGGATTGCAGTCCTAAGCCAAAACAAAAGACAAACAATCAAATAATAATTAACACCTTGTTTAGTTTCACTGAAATATTGGTAACGTACAGGCTGGCAATAGGATTAGGTCATTACAAAAAGTACATATACAAACCTCAATTTCTTTGACGAGTGTTGTAATGTCCTCATTGAAGTACACACAGACTTTTTATGACACAGTCTCGTTTGATGTGCATGTCATCACACTGAAAATTATGACAATATAAAAAACACTTATTATAGTATATTTTTATATATATATATATATATATATATATATATATATATATATATATTTTTTTTTTTTATATATATATATATATATATATATATATATATATATGTATGTATAAGTTGACTTGAAACGCACCTTGTCTGTAATTGCCATAATGCATGATATCTTCTGTCCAGAAGCACCACCTTTGCTGCTGCAAAGCTTGTGTAGATTAACAGTGTATCTGTCCAGCTGCGCCAAGAACTTTGACAGAAGTGGCACACTTTATGAATTCTGTAAAAAAAAAAAGAAAAAAAGGGGGAATAAAAGATGGCCATGAAATACAGGCCTACTGTGGAGGAATTCATTGTAATTTACAATTTATTGCTGTGTAAATATCAATAACACTTACTTCATTTACTGTGAACAGTGCAGACCACCTGGTAGGTAAATCAGACACCAATTGTCCTAAAAGTGCAAGGACAATTACTGTATACACAACGATGCCTGAAACTCAGCCCAAAATATCCATGTTTAAGCTTAGAATGTTTCAATAACTCATACCTACTGGATAATTCACACTTTGCATTGCCACATTCCCAAAACTCACATCTGAAAAAGAGAGAGAAAACAACAGACATCACACCTTTGTAAAGAAATTAAATAGGTCAAGTTTAATTTTATTACAAAGCAAAAAAATACACATAGGCCTACCATAATTGAGTGATTGTGCCAAACCGGAGCCCGAAATGTTGGAATATTGTCACATCGATGAGAACTCTAAAATAGCAAAGACAAATGGTTTTATTTGTTTGTAATGAAATTACAACTCAGCATGAAAAAAAGGAAAGCATGATCATCCTATAAACCTTTGCATAAAGATAACTTTCATAAACGGTAACGTTAGATTAAGTATGTTTGTGCAACGTTTTGGCATAACTTATTCAAATGATTTTTCACGCAAAGTAAAATGTAGGCCTAACTCACGTCGAGATGAGTTAAAAATGATTAAAAATGACGCACATACATACACGTTAGTCAGTCGACCGTAGACCGTAGGCTTTATGATCAAAGTTACAAATATTTTTAAGATATTTGTTTTAATGAAAAATCCTATACAATTGTATAAACCTTCATATAACGTAGCTGCTACGTTAGGCCTACGTTCGATTGACTGTGTTAGTGCAATGTTTTGGCATAATACAAAGTAAAATGCAAGTCAAAAATCATACGAGTAATCTGCCTAAATGCAAAAATGATGCACATAAGTTAGTCAGTCGACAATAAATCTTTAAAAAGATCAATTAACATTACTCTTTAACGTTATAGGTTAACTGGGAAGGCCGAAAAAGTTCATTCGTCTGAAGTGCAGTCTGCAGTCACGGCGAAACTAAGTTTAATTAATTAAATCAGATCGATTACATTTATTAAAAAAATAATAGATGAAGTCGAAATCATTTAAAATATAGAAAATATCTTACCTTGTCGAATATTTCACATAATCGCTGACGCTGAGTCTTGTATAGCACCTCCAACGACTGTTGCCGCCTGGGCGCCTGCGCCTTCAGAGTGTGTGTTTTTTTTTTTTTTTTTTACTCTAGTGCGCATGCGCCACATCTGCATTTGCCCCTTATGGCAACAAATCAAGTATAGTTTATGTAATTTGATCAGTTTTGACTTGAATCCATTACATTCATGTTGTGTAAGAGTAATTCGCAACAATAATGGTTATTTTATACATTTTTAAATATATTTCATTTAAATTGTTTGCTTAAATTCAATTAGTGGCAAGAATCATTTTTTTGAGTGTGGCAGCACTCACTATTATTGTGTGGAAAGGAGCAACGTGAACATTCTGCCAAACATCTCTTTTTGTGCTCCACAGAAGAAAGGAAGTCGTATAGATTTGGAACAACACAAGGAATAGTAAATGATGAAGGATTTCAAAGATTGTCTCATTGTCTCAACATGCTCTGAGTGAAGATACCTGATCATAGTTGGATGTTTTAGTGGTCTATTAAGCTAAAAGAGGACTCTTTGTGTTCCTGTAGAGTGGTTCCTGCCCTGCAAGCCCCGGCAATTTCGAGATGTCTGGAAAAGGTAAGACCAGTTCATGCATTCATGCTCGTGCGCGTATGTGTGTGTGTGTTGGCTCCGAGTGGGAACAGAAGGGTTTTTGTATAACGGTCCTCATCTCCCCTCCACCAACCCCCTCTAATGGATGTCTGACCCATAGCTCTCTCTCTCTCTCTGTGTGTGTATGTGTGTGTGTGTGTACATTGGCCCAGACTCGCTCAGTTACCTTATAAGACGGAGGACCTGGCCCAGCAGATGCTGATGATGATTCCAAAGGACAGGATTTCAGCCCAGGATGCATTGCTGCACCCATATTTCAACACTCTTCCACCTCCGTTAATGCATCTAAGGGACAGTAAGTGCTGAAGAATTTCACTATATGAGCGGAATGCACGCAATTCCAGCTTCAAAGGCTAATCCGGTCCCGTTTCAGACGAGATCAAAGTTAAATCCCTCTATAGTTTCTGTCAAAACTGGCAACCTTTTTCAACACCGACTCGAGATGAAAAGAGATTATGCAATCTTAGAAACGTCTTTTTCCTCCTGTCACTCGGTCATTTCTCTTTCCCTAACCTTCTCTCTTTCTCCGTCAGCCGTGTCCATCTTTAAGGTGCCGGGCGTGAGGTTAGAGACGGAAGCGAGGGATATCTTCAGCCCCAGCAGACGAATGAAATCGCCTCTTGCTCCGCTGGCCAAGTGCTGGTGAAAGACTTGTCTTTGTAAATAGTTGGTGTGCTTGTGAAAACCAAAAACACGTCAGCATGAGTAAACGTGACACTGTTGCAGCATGACGGTCAGTTTGTATATGCAGCTTTATCAAATATATTTCTTAAGGAATATCAGATTAAATTTCAAAAGATTCATGTTTTTACATTTTGGACCAGTAATACCTAAGAGAAAGTTTAATGGTAGATCATGACGATCCAAGTCGAAGCTGATTTATCACCACCATTTCAAAAACTGTATTTTGAGATCATATTCACTGAGAGAGGATCAGATATGTCTGCTTTCCTGCCTCTCAGCAAAGTGATGTTTACAGCACACTTTCATTGTGAATAAGTTTGAATTAAATGCACTTATTAATTTTGATATGTAATAATTTTTTGTATATATTGCACAGAAAAGAGTGAGAGTGTGAGAGAGATGAATTGGGAATGTGATATGAAAATGCGTGGAAGAATATACCTACTAATATTTCAAAGCTCTATTGTATAGTGTGCAGGTGAAAAAATGACTTGTATGCATTCATAAAACACCTGGAGAGTCTCTCCTGAAATTACCTGTTTTTGTACAGCGCATACTCATATTTCTGTGGCCGGCGTGTCAAAACATGTTTAGTACTGTTTTTAGCTAAGTTTGTATCAAGTTCAGAATTAATAGTTTCAGTATATTTTGCATATTATGTATTTATGTATGTATGTATGTATGTATAAGATGCAGAGAGTCAAACATGTGCTGCTTCTAAGTCAATGTTCTAAGTGAGAGATGCGCAGCAATATTCGTCACCAACAAATAACAGCTTCAAATAATAGAAACAATCACTCAATGCTGATGTCATACATATCCACACACTTCAACATAATCTGCAATACTGTGAAAATTGTGTACGTGTTCATAAAATTGCATACAATCCCACTGTGTCTTGACTTCTGAATAAATACCGTAAAAACGACATCGGTAAGGGTAGGATAGGCAATTTTCAAAACACATGAACACGAACAGCAAGGAGCAAATAAAAGTGTCATAAAAGACGGCGTTAAACCTCATGTCTCAAAGCACATATCATTACAATAATAATGAACATAAACAACTTAAAGAGCACTGACCTGTACCGCCTGACTGCTGCAGATTCATTTCAGCGTTGATAGTGTTGCCATTGAAACGCATAAATTCGAGTCACGGGTTTCCATCTCTAATAAATTACAGTAGTTATGGCATGAACGCAGCATAAGCTCGTTGTTTTGGATCTGGAGGAACTGTAAAAGGTGGCTGCTGTTTCAACCAGCATAACAAAAAAATAAATAATCTGGAACAAATCACCTACCCTGCCTTTAAGTGGGTTTGTGGTCGTTCACTGATGTCCCAAATGTTCTTGTTCAAAATCCAGAAGGCGCAGGAACCAAGTAGTGGTTTACTTCACCTATTGCCCATGAACAAAACTCTACCATGTACCTCCAGGGGACCACCTGAGGGAACGATAGGTAGTTTCAACCTGTAAAAAAACTAATTCATAATTGCTTAAACGGTGGGTAAAAAAAAGATAGTGTTTTTAAAAATTATAATATACATTTTTACTCTACAATGTAAATAGATCTGATATAGTTTTTTACATTTAGCTCATAAATATACAATTATCACTGGAACAGTTTCCTCCATTTTACTATTAGCATATGGTCCACTTAGTAGCTTTTGGTAAGTAACCACCCATTTCCACAAGAAGATACCACCTGATCTGACCGACATGTACAGTGACCGACCACAGTTTGTTTTGTTTTATGGCTAAATCTGAAATCGACGATACAACAAACAATGAATGTTCCAGTTCTTAAGTCACTATGCTAACCATCCATTAAACACACTCCAGATGGAGGGAGTACAAAAGGGATGCAAAACACGTGACAAGATAATTTAAAAAAAACGTTGGTACAAATGAGGAGTGTCTTTTCATTGTGCTGTTTCAGGTGTGTTGTGTAACTTCTGGAGTTTTGTATGAAGATGGTACGAAGAGAAACTTCCTTTCTGGTTATGAAAGCAGTGAATGGGCAACACAATGTTCCAACAAGCTCTCAAGATATCGAATTTCATTTAAACCTGAAGGGCTTTATACACACACACACACACACACACAGGAAGATCAAACCTCTCTGTCTTTCTTCTTTCTCCAGCCTACTTGCGTCTCTCATTTTCCATCTGGCTCTGTCGAAAATGCAGCACTCATGCAGTTCCTTCACCAGCCACGTTAGGGCGCCCTATTTCGCACAAATTCACCCAACAGTAGCACGACTATCCACGCCGGGGCTAGTTGACACAAGGGCTCAGTTAAACAAACATCATGTATTTTCTCAAGCGCTGATTTTGTATGTTCGTTGCAAACATCAAATAGAGATACAATATTCTCTTAATCCAAAACTCAAATGAACACAATAACACCACACTGGATAAATTCAGGCAAATGACAAAGCCTGGGAATCCAGACCCAAATCTCTCGCGAGAACTCTGGATTTCCAGGGTAGCAACTGACCACAATATAATATAATATAATATATTTTTTATTTGTTGTTTTGTATTTCATAATTTATTATTAACATTTTTGCTTAACCTATAATCTATAAAAAAGGTTATTTTTTGGCATCAGTGGTTCCATGAAGATCCTTTAACATCCATAAAACCTTTCCATTGCACAAAAGGTTCTATAGAAGAAACATTTTTGGTTGTCACAATGTAAGCTACCATTAAACAACATGGCATGTTGTCACAATAGGTTAATATGTTTTAGGTTCACTGTATCCTTAGGCAATAGAGACTTTAAGGTAAATAAACACACCATGAGAAATTTTCACTTGAGTAAAAACGGTAACAACTAGCCTTGGACTTTTTTAGTATCCTACACCTTCTGCCTAAAGCTGAATTCAGCAAGTTAAATGTACGTGTTGGTTTCCATCACGGGAGTCAGTGGGTGGAGAGAGTTTTGACGGAGTGATTCAAGGCCATGAAATGAAACGCTGAGAGCTCAGATGGTCTCTCTCAGTATGTATTTTCCGAGGCTTAACTCACTCTGATGTGGTCTTGTTAACGTTACTGCAGCGCCAGCAAGGTTTTATATGGGTTTATGATATTAATTAATGTCAAAGCACAAGGTCATAAGACCGCCGTTAGGTAAAGTAGAAACTATTAAGTGCTTACTGATGTCGGTAAAGCTCTGACAGATATAAAATAGTATAGGCCTGTATAAACACACGGACAAGCCAAAAACGTCACACAAAAGTACTCTAACAAACACCCACTCATAAAGTGTGCACAGTACAGTGGTGGAGATCCATTACTCACAGCTAAATTAAAGCGATCTGCGATCATGCACATACTCGTTTCACATGTGAGTGTGTTTAAGGGTGCAATTTAAGGAGAGTCAGTTCCAGTTTATTCCTACAGAAACACAGGATCCCTAAGTACAAAGAACAAAAATGAATCTGCCATCTGTCTCCAGTGTTCAGGCATCTCATCCGATATCCTGATGATTTGAGAATGCATGAGGACATTCCATTTAAACCATTCATCTGTCATCACCCACTCCACCCACTGAAAGATACTGAATAACTACTGTTATCTCCAGTCTAACACCCTGAGCTCTCCTCTGAGCTCCTTAAAACACTCTCTCCACTTAAAAATGATTTGTTAGAGGGGAAAATAAAACTTGAGTCAAACTCCTCAGTAGATGTGCATAGTCCAGTCCTTAATGGAAATCTTATCAGTCCAACATCAGATCGATTACTTACAATTATTCCAAGGCTATTTTGCTATCAAACTGCTTGGCAACCACTAAAAAACACGTTAGTTTTGGCAACACTTAGCAACCAGTAAGAGTATGCAAACAACTGCTTAGCAAAAAACAAACAAAATTGTAACAAAAGAACACCATAGCAATGCCCTAGTAACTGCCCAACGACACCCTATACCACTCAAAACACTAGTAACGTCTTAGTAACCCCCTCAGAACATCATTGCAACTATAGCAGAGCTATATGAAACAACTAAAATTTGTTTTTCTGTGATTTTGCCAAGACAGGTTCCTGGTTCAACATAATTAGTTGATCCTGGAACAACATTCCTCTCTGAACATTTAGTCATAACCATATCCCTACCCCTAAACTAACCTTACCCATAACTAATCCTTAAAACCAGAAGGGAAATTATGAATAACACTGATGTAGAAGCACCTAACCCTGGTTGTAAGCCTAAACTTGACATAAACTTTAAACTTGTCCCTCAGATCTGATTGGTTGGTTGGAATGTTGTTCTAGGATCAACAAAAATGTTGATTCAGGAACATGTTGCACTTGGTTCACCGTCAGTCAATGGTGTTCATGTAGCATGATGCTAATGGCAATGTCAAGGGTTCAATTCATGGACTGAAAAAAAGTGTATAGCTTGCTTGCAAATTGCTTTGAAAAAAAGTCTGCTATCTACTATAACTCACTATCATCCATTTGTTATGTGGTGATGTACATAAAGAGAGGAAAAACGAATCAAATGCACATAACTATATGAAGCTATATGAAATGACACAGGCGCTAAATCATGAATGCGATGTGTCAGGATTTTGCATTAGGCTTTTACATTGAGGATAAACATGAGAAAGGCATGTGGCCGGTTGGGTAACGTTTCAAGGTTGCAGTAGCATTTGTTTGGCACCATGTGTAGCTTAGGAAGGCGACTGTGAAGTGTGAGAGAGTGTTTCGGGTTCTGTGCGTGTGTGGTCTCGGGCTCTCTCGGCTTTTGTAGCTTTCTGTTTATTCATGGCTCCTCAAACACATGCAAGAGACAGCTGTTACACCCAACCTCCATGCAGGCCTCACAAGCCTGGGGCTGGATTTACACACACCAGCCAGATAGGTGTCACTGCATCAGGGGTGAAGTGTGAGGATTTGTGGGAGCTGTCACAACAGAACTTTTTACCGTTAACTGCAGTATGGAAGGTGATAGATAGATGTATTTGTGCTTTCGGAGCATGGAGTGAATTGAAGTACAGCTATGTTTGGAATATTCCATCAAAACAAGTCTTGAATTTTTCCTTCTTTGATTAAAATGGCCTTGAATCAATTCAAAAGTCTCTTTTTTTAGTGGAAGGGAGGAAATTTAAGAGACACTATCGCTACTTTATTACCTTGTGCAACTATCTGGAATCTTATAAAACACTGGCTTTTTTCCTATTGAGAATATTTTCCTCTTACCCTCCTCCCCATCCCGCTCTCCTGCTCTTTATTTCCTGTCTTCCTCTCCTCCCTGCTCCATGTGAGATTGAGTCTTCAAACAATAAATCCCTCTGCCTGCTCATTTAATCTGCATATCACTCTTCCATTGACCATTATCAACAAAATAGCCACCCATACTTAGCATGCAAATTATCTAGTTATTTGGAGAAAGAGAGAGAAAGAGTGAGGCCCAGTGGGGGGTCTGCTGGAGGAGTGTGGGTTTCCTTTAACATAATGGGATTTCAGCAGGGGGAAGGGGGCTATTGTCTTTTGGCAGCTCATTGAAACCCTTCAATTTTTTGGTTTTGTTGATAAGGTAAACCTGTTAAACTGTCAACTTTTGTCTCCAAAATGCTTTGAGCACATGCTACTTTCAAGCAATTGTTCACACTGCAAAACCACCTCTGACAACAGTTGAACAGTTTAGTTGAACACACCGGACATGTTTTAACAGTCAGAACTCGGAAGAAAGCTAAAAGGAATGTTCCAGGTTCAAAACAAGCTAAGCTGTATCTATTGATCAAGGCATTCAAGCAGAAATTAACAGCGTACAATTCTTTTTTAAGCTGTAAAGATTGTTCTAGGAGAAATAACTAAGTTATTCATCATAAAACTAAAGATTTTACGTGACATTGACACTTTACATAACAATAAAGACAAATTACTGCCTCAGTCTGAACCTTAAATGAACTTTAACTGAAACCAAACTTTTAAAGTGCACTTATTCTGTTCATGTTTATGAGCTTTAATTTTTTTAAGGAAATTAATACTTTATTCAGCAATGATGCATTAAATTGATCAAGAGTGACAGTAAAGATTATTTCAAATAAATGCTGTTCTTCTGAACTTTCAGAGAATCCTGAAAAAAACTTTATGACCGTTCCCACAAAAATATTAAGCAGCACAAGTATTTTTTAACAGTTTGCCATAGTAAGTTTAAAAAAGAATCAATGTTTCCACCAAATCAGCATATTTGAATGATTTCTGAAGGATCATGATGCTGAAAAAAATAAGATTTCATTTTAAAATATAATATACTAGAAAACACATGTTTAAAGTGGACAACCTTTCAGAATATGATTGTTTGCTGTATTTGAATCAAATAAATGGCCTTGGTGAGCATAAGAGACTTCTTCTAAAAACAATAAAGAAAAATATTACAGACCCCCAAAGTAGGTCACTACAGATTAATGGAATGTGTAATGTAATATTCAACTCAATTTTGTCATTAATTTAAATTATATTCTTTGTCGAAGTGTGTGCATTCAAAAACAATATAGTCCAACACTTTGTTACACCAATCAGCATCTGATGTCTTCTGTCTTTCCACATGTTACATCAGCAAAGCAACGCTGCCCCATCCTCCAGTTCTCCTTTAGTCTGACCCATCAAGAATTCGGCTGTGTAGTTTGATATAGTATAGTTTACATTACATGGAAGTAGGGCAGCACATGGGGGACCAGGCAAGCCACGGCCACCACGAGGTACATCAAATGCACTGGAGGTATTAGGCAGGATTTTCCTGCTATATTAAGAAGACAGACACAGGGCTCAGAGGAATGACACAAGAGAGGCTCAAACGCCACTTTTAGTATCTCAGTTCATGCAAACATTACATGAATAAAATGAGAGAATGTGAAAATGTGAGGGGTTTGACAGAATGATCAAGAAATGCTCATTGAGGAGACTGTTGCCTGGTTTTTGTAAGCTGCACTTTGTCCCAGATGGAATGTCAAAATATGTATTTTAGAGAAAGAAAGAAAGAAAGAAAGAAAGAGCAGATAAATATGTGCTAATTCTTATTGTCGAAAACTTGTAACAGTTGGCGAACTGAATGGGAAAGACTGGAAGTTCAGCAAGAAGTACCAATACAAGATGCCAACATTTGCTCCTTTTAGATAAAGGCGTCTTCTAAATGCATAAATGTAACACATTTTTATGGCATCCAATTTAATATGGCATAACCCATATATAAATATAATAAGCAGTTAAAAAAAAAAAAAAAAAAAAAATTTTGGTCAAACAGTAAATAAAATTGAAGTAAATTGAAGTAAAAATGAATCCAGACTCTGAATGAGGCTCAGAAATTAAACAGGACGCAGAGCAAAAATGCCACTGAAAATGACATAAATATATAAATATATATATATATATATATATATATATATATAGGCTATATATATTTTTTATGTATTTTCTTATATTTTTTGTCCAGAATTTTATAGACAATTTATTTCCAAAACTAATTGAGCCATAATATGTTTCGAAATAAAAATAATTACGCATACTATGTTTTATTTGCTTTAAAAAATGTGTCAGCATGCATAAGGTAAAAAAATGCCCCTGAAAAAGAACTCCAGGGTGAAAATATTACCTCTTAATAAAAAAAAAAAAAAAAAAAAAAAAAAGCGCTCTGACACTGCTCTGAATCCATTAGACTGCATCTAAGCACTAAGTAATCTGTGGTCAGTTTCAGGCCAACTGGAGCGCTACTCTTTCCTGCATTCCTTCTTGCACTCACCCCTCCTGATTCAGATTTTTAACACAACCACCCATTTAGAATGAACCTTCCCTGCGTTCGGTCAGCAGAGAGCCGTTGATGAGGTGTATCAGCAGCAGGAGTGTGTAAATGTACTTTTCCTCCATTTGAGAGAAGATTCCCATTTGAGACCAGACCAAGTCAAATGTATACCAACCCATTAGCGGTGCTGTACACTACACAGACACAATGTTGCATGTGGTGTTTTTCCTAAGCGGAGCTGCTTGGGTATTAGTGTTTGACTTTCCTGGTCTGTTCTCACTCGGACTCATGCACCACAAGCAAGGAAATTAATGAAAGGACTTAACAATGACTGAAAAGCACCCCAGAAACAGCTGCACATTATGAAACACCTATTAGTATCTTTTGTTAAGTAAGTGAGTATCCGAGAGAGAGACCGTCACAGGCACACACTGAAGCATTATTCTGATGAATGTTTTTCCCCATGTTAGTTATTGCTTATTGATGTTATACCATATTGCTGTACAGCAATGAAAGCTGGGATTATTGAGGATCAGGTCAGGTGAGTTAAGTTAATGAGCAGCTTAATTCAGATAACATTCTTATATGGCAATCATGTGATAATTTGATCTTTAAGTGACTTTTCCATGACCTCTTTTCTAAACAATCTGACTTTTGTACCCAATTTACCGATGCTAAAAAACAGACCAAAAATGGCACGCACTTTAAAAAATATATATTCTATTAAATTCACCCTAAAATGTGCATTCAGGGTGGCTGCATAATTCAATTTATGTAACATTATATTTCATTAACTGATATAATGTTACTACACCAATCTTGGACTAGCAAAATCAGCTTTTTTCTTTAAAATGTACTGATAACCACCATAAAAATAATTAATAGGTGGCAAAACAGAAAGTTGATGAATCAGAGTTCAAGATGAAACATGGCCAATATTCATATAGATGCGCAGGGTCATACAAACAAAGACAAAACACCATCTCATGACACTAAAATAATGGAATAATTAAAGTGGCTATAGCCATATAAGAATTTCCATGTATTAATCGCTTTTTATTGCCAATATGTGACCCTGAACCACAAAACCAGTCACATGGGTCAATTTTTTGGAAATTGAGATTTATACATCATCTGAAAGCTGAATAAATAATAGCTTTCCATTGATATGGTTTGTTAGGATAGGACAATATTTGGCCGAGATACAACTTTTTGAAAATCTGGAATCTGAGGGTTCAAAAAAATCGAAACATTCAGAAAGTTGTCCATTTATGTTCCCGACTGTGCTGCATTCACTCACAAAAATAAATGTTTTATATATTTATAGGAAATTTACAAAATATCTTCATGGAACATGATCTTTACTTAATATCCTAATGATTTTTGCCATAAAAGAAAAATCGATAATTTTGCCCCATACAATGTATTGTTGGCTATTGCCACGATATAGCCGTGCTACTTGTGACTGGTTTTGTGATCCAGGGTCACATATGTGAACAGCTTGTAACGAAACTTTAAAAACAAGACCTTTCTCGATTTCAGTTGTCTACGAAAGCCTGTAGACTGTGTACATTTCGTCATCATTTACTCACCCACAAGTTGTTCCAAACCTGTATGAGATTCACAAAAGGGAGAAACTCAGACAGGTTTGGAACAACTTGAGGGTGAGTAAATGACGAATGTTTTGGTGAACTATCCCTTTAATGTAAGGGCTGTTTCACACTAAATACATAACCGTAAAAAAGCATAATACGTAAGTGGCGTGTGAGCAGCATGTGTCTATTGTGCTTTCACACTGGCAGCATTTAGTGTACAAGATGCTCTGAATCACTAAATCTCTATACAGTGAAACAGGAGTTACTCTACACCGCAGTTTTTATCCTCGGCACGAGAAACAATTGGATTCTAACCGATTCAAGTTAGATTTGCCCTTTGGTAAAGATGTTTTTTATTTTACCATTCATTAAATTGAATTAGTTGTTATTTTAGGCTAAACAGATGTGAATTGCGTGAAGTGTCTCACCTCTCTCACACACCAAAAGAAAACCAAATGCTTCTTTGGCACCGTGAAAGCCACAATACAGTGTTAGGAACGACAAATTGTTGTCAGAGTGTGTGTGTGAGAGAGGAAAGAATGGAGAAAGAAAGGAGATAAACATTGAAGTAATTAGGTGTTAGATTTAGTTGCATTATCTGAGTGGAATATTGATATGTGTTTCTTATGGCCTGGTGAAAGATCCAAAACTCTTCTTCACTTCAATATATTCTTAAAGACTACAAATGTCATAATTTTCTAAAAGATCTGCAGAAAGGCATTTGAAACAGTACAGACTGCTCTACTCTCACATAATCAGTTTTCTTTGAGGAACTTTCTTTCAGATGTTCAGAGTTCAAACTGTTCCTATAAAAAATCAATGAATCAGTTTTAAGGGATATTGAATACTGTGTATTTGTGTCATTAATTCATGAGAAAGCAAAGAGATAAGGAACGCTGACAGATTGATAAAATACTCGTAATAGACATTAACGCCAAACTTCTTTCTGCCAGAAATGTTGATACGCAAAAAAGAACATAATGATAGACTTTAGAATCATTGATCAGGTTTATTTAAACTCTGATAAAGGATGATTGCTATCAGATTTGTCAGGCACACATTCATGGAGAAATGGAAAAACTATTTGAAGCTTGTCTGAAAAATGCTTTGAATAATACTGTCTCAAAAGCATCTGTTATATGCCTTGCTTTTGGCTAAGACAGAAATAGGGGTTAAAATATGTCACCATATGCTTTTGTGAGTTTTGTGCTGGTTTCATCATCATATATTTCTGGCTGTATAAATCTCCAAAGCTCACATACCACCGAGATTTATCAACAACTCTAAGCTATAAACATCCCCATAAATACGGCCATTACAGCAGGAGCATGTCATTGCTTTGGCCTATGGCTTTCAACCCGTCCTTGGCCAGCGTTTTCTCATAACAGATTTCTCAGTTATCATAAATACACATGCACAGGCTTTCTGCCCATTTCCAGATTACAAATCACCAAACGTAACATTTCCACAAGTTGAATGTCCTCTTATATTTGTTTGAGATTAATAATTCAGTCCGGCTCCCACTTCATCACCAAATGGCTTTATGATGTATGTGGCAGAAATCACATTCAGCTGAGGAGTCACCGCTATAAATCTATTAGTTTAACAACACAAGCATCTATTTCTAAAGTTCTTGCACCAGAATCCCAGATCGCAAAAAAAAAAAAAAAACTGTCCCATTTAAATGTGACTAATTTTTGAAGACATTTTAAATCACCAAAGCAAAAAAGTTTTGACTTTGAACCGAAGCATTAACACTCATTTCTTCGTCTCTAATATTCCAGAGACATACCTAAATATTCATACATTTAAAATAAATGAAAGGAAATTGATTTAGGTGAGGAAGACACTGTAATCCCAGTACCCCACCTTTTTTCTGAAATATTCCTTCCGATCCAATAAGGAACGTTTCGTTATGAAAAACACATCTTCCCATTGGTCGGAAGGTATGAGGTTTCAAGGCGCCCCGCGGAGAGGTGCTAGGGGCCTTGAATGAAGGGCTGCTTGAAACCGTTTTATCATTACTGTGTGGAGCAATGTGGAGTCAGCGTATCAACTTTACAGAGATAGAGCTGCAGATTCAACAGGAGTGGCGGAGAAAGTTTCTTACATTGTTTTAAGGGAGAGGAGGGCCGAGCGTAAAAGGAGGCAGATGTTTGGGAATTCGGATGATGAAATATGTGGATGAGTCTCGAAAAAGGGGTCATGAATACCTGAACGCAAGACTGGAGGATAGTTTGAGACTCGCCTTGTACGAGTGATCGGTCACGTCTGGAGGAATATCACATTGTTGCACAAGTTTCGCGGAACACTTAAATTCCAGTAAGTTTACATTTGTTTGTGTTCGGTTTCCATGCGGTAATAGGTTAAGTTTGAGTCTCTTTTTAAGTCTTTATCTGTGTAGATATACATCTTACGACTTAGTCTTAGTCAGTGAAACATTCCTTTGTTTAAAAGTTTCCCCAAAACTTGTTTTCACATTTTCATTAAACGTATTTCACATTTTCATTAAACGTATTACTACTATGGGTTTTATGTTTGGTATTATTTTGTTGCTACTAAGAAGTGATTAATATTAATTGTTCGTTAGAGACACTTTTTCCAGTAATGAATAGTGTTTATCTAATTATTCACTAGTCACGAACCCCATACTGACGTTGTAACTTTTCCATTGTTACTGGTAACAAATTGCAGATTTTGCTACTGAATTCTAGGGGGTGGTCGTTCATGTAACTAGTAGCCTAACCTTTTTTTCTCACTAGTTACACTAGTAATGACTAGTCAGAATGGCTACTTTTTTATAGTTACAATAAAACATTTTACTAGTAAGATGGGTGTTTTTCATGGTGTTACTAGAAACCTAATATTCTGAGAAAACTGAGACTAGATACTAATAAATTTGAATAGTTAAGCATTAAAGATTAAGTACTAGTATAACCTAATGAATAGTCAATAGTAAAGTTAAAATGGGTACTAGCAACAAATACAATGCATTGTAGTCAGAAGTGAATAGTTGCAATGTAAACCCCCTCAGAATTTCCAATCCATTTGCTCCCAGTAACAATGTAGAGTAGTTTCTGCTATTTGGATAACAATGAACTGAATAGATCATTTAGAAAAGTATGCATATTCAATGATTTGTTACTAGTGAAATTGTTAAAGTCACTATTGGATTTATTAACAGCAGTTAAAATAACTACTAGAAACATAAAAATAGGTACTAGTTATTTGTGAGGAATAAATGTTAAAATGGTTTTCCGTTTTCTGTGTTTTCCAGACGACAATCATGGCGGTATGCAACATGTTCATCACAACATTTCTGCTTGGACTGTGTTCAGCCCAGTATCACGGAGAGAAGGGTATATCCACCCCAGATCACGGGTTCTGCCAGCCCATATCTATCCCCCTGTGTACAGACATTCAGTATAACCAAACCATCATGCCAAACCTCCTGGGACACACCAACCAGGAGGATGCAGGACTGGAGGTGCACCAGTTTTACCCCCTGGTCAAAGTTCAATGTTCTCAAGATTTGAAGTTTTTCCTCTGTTCCATGTACGCGCCAGTGTGTACAGTTCTAGAACAGGCAATTCCACCCTGTCGTTCCTTGTGTGAGCGTGCAAGACAAGGATGCGAGGCCCTCATGAACAAGTTCGGCTTCCAGTGGCCCGAACGACTCCGCTGTGAGAACTTTCCCGTGCATGGAGCCGGAGAGATCTGTGTGGGACAGAACAAATCAGACCCAGACATCCCGGCGACAGACCCCACGCCACACATACCAGACCCCTTCACTCCACGTGTGCTTTCGTCACGCCAAAGTCAGGCTTTCTCTTGCCCTCTTCAACTCACAGTCCCTACCTACCTCAATTACCAGTTTTTGGGGGCGAAAAACTGTGGCGCCCCTTGCGAGCACAAACAACCCCATGGGCTGATGTACTTCAGGGAGGAAGAGGTCCGATTCGGTCGGCTCTGGGTGGGAATCTGGTCTATCCTGTGCTGTGTGAGTACCCTGTTCACGGTCCTCACTTACCTTGTGGATATGCGCCGGTTCCGTTACCCAGAACGCCCCATCATCTTCCTCTCTGGGTGTTACTTTATGGTGGCAGTGGCTTATGCAGCTGGGTTTTTGCTGGAGGACAAGGTGGTCTGCATTGACAAGTTCAAGGATGATGCTTATAGGACTGTGGCACAAGGAACTAAAAAGGAGGGCTGCACCATTCTCTTCATGATCCTGTATTTCTTTGGGATGGCCAGTTCAATCTGGTGGGTGATCCTGTCTCTCACCTGGTTCCTTTCTGCTGGAATGAAATGGGGCCACGAGGCTATCGAAGCCAACTCTCAATATTTCCACCTGGCAGCATGGGCCGTCCCCGCTGTGAAGACCATCACTATCCTCGCCTTGGGACAAGTGGATGGTGACCTGCTGACCGGCGTATGTTACGTGGGCATCTACAACGTTGACGCCCTACGTGGATTCGTCCTCGCCCCCCTCTTCGTTTACCTCTTCATCGGAACGTCTTTCCTTCTAGCTGGATTTGTCTCGTTGTTCCGCATCCGTACCATTATGAAGCACGACGGCACCAAGACAGAAAAACTGGAGAAGTTGATGGTACGCATTGGCGTTTTCAGCGTCCTCTACACCGTTCCGGCTACCATCGTCATTGCGTGTTACTTCTACGAACAGGCGTTCCGTGAGCAGTGGGAAAAAACCTGGCACATGCAGACATGCAAGCGCTTTGCCGTGCCGTGCCCGGCCAACAACTTTGCGCCCATGACGCCTGATTTCACTGTGTTCATGATCAAGTACCTCATGACTATGATTGTAGGAATCACATCAGGATTCTGGATATGGTCCGGAAAAACACTACAATCGTGGCGAAGGTTTTACAAAAGGCTGGGCAGCAACCAAGGGGAGACAACAGTGTGAACTGAACTTTGTGGACTGCATGTGAGAAATACAGGTCAATATTGAAAGGAAACGTGAACTGCGATCAGGTCACACATAGTACGTTGGACCATGCTGATGGTGAAAGACACTGTTGTGTGAGCCCAGCATGATTCTTTTCTCATTTAAAGCGACATGTGCCCAGACTTTGCCAACACTTTTGAAAGCACAACTCCAAAGAACATGCATTTCTCCAATGGACTAAATTTCGAAATGTTTTTTAAAACCTTAAGCCTTGGAAACCCTACTAATGATTTTTATGGAAAAGATGGCATAACTCTTATCTTTTATACTGATGTGGGAACTTTAATGCTGACTTGTTATCAGTTTACGCCGTGATTTCTTCACCCGACGGCGGCCAGAAATGTCTGCAATTTAGTCTTGTGCCTTGCAGTACTGATCAATTCCTGTTGTTGAATGAATGTCTCTTTTGTTTTGTTTTTGTTTATTTACCACATTTTTGGTCATTTGCTCATAGATTACATATTTTAGTATCTGGTTGCACATGGCCATTTATTTAGATTTTAGAACTAGTTAAATTTAATGTTCTATGGTGGTCATGAGTTGCTTATTCATCCATGTTGCCATATTAAGTCAGGTCTCATGAAGTAATTTAATATTCCGACATTTTAAAGGCCTTAGCGGAGTGAAAGTGACTGACAGGATTAAAAATGTTTAGCTAAGAGGTATGTACAGGAGGAAATGTTACCATATTTCATTGTTTGTAAATATCACATTTCTGTCAAAAGATGTATGATGTATTTAAGCAGATTACTTTTGTTTAAGGCCTTTTTCAATTTCACTTAATAAAGTGATTAGATTTTTAAAAGCTGCTTTCAATGGCTTGAGTTTGTTTGCACAAATGGTGACTTGTCTTTGCCCTGACGACACTTTGATTTTTCTCCCAAAACAGTTGTTAACAAGTAGTTGACTTGTTAAACTGATAGAAGCATAATTTACTACAATAACAGGCCTCAAGTGAGTAGCCCTCCATGTGTTTCGAGTCCATTAATGGTTTCAGCGTGTAGACTGAATCAAGGAAAACGACAGAAAATGGCTGAAGAAAAGAATCAAGGGGGTCTTTGATGGTGAAAGAGTAAACATTTCTCTTAAGAAAGAAAAAAAAAACTAAAGTGGCCTACAAAAACAGGATATAATCACGGACGGTGTGAAGTTTGTCACCTTGCCTCTGGGACAACAGGAAGCCCTGAGATGCACCAAAACATAAGATCTCCTCCCTTCTCCAGATGAAACTAGATACCACTTCATTCTTTAGGGTGAGGGAAACGCCCCATCCCACATCCCCTTCTCCTGTTTTTTTTTTTGTTGGGGGATGTTTCTCAGTAAGGGCATTTGAAAGGTGATGGGGGTGGGTGGGTTACAGTATCTGTGAGAATACAGTAGATACTGCACTAATGAAGTTATATAAAGTTATAAACAATAATGTTCATAAAACTTCACACCAACATTAGATCATGCAGTTGTTTTTCCAGTTTGATTATTTGTGTGGGTACATGCACCCCACTGTCTGATTGGGTGTTGTTGGCACTCGGTGCCTCTGGGGACGTGAAGTGTGTAAAATTCACAGCGTGTGCAGCCAAGAAATGTCCATCCCTTGGATTGACAGTTGGATTAATGGAATTTTTTTTACAACAGCATAACTGTCACCGTCTGATTTGCTGCCAACACAAACACACTCATACTTCAGGAAAACATGTGTTATATGTTAAACATATGTGTCCCTATAGCCTACTGATATAATTAAGTGATACTGAACTTATGATGCATGCCTTTACATGCTAAAAGAGATTTCTTGCCTCCCACTTCGTGATATTGAGCTAGTTGCTTTCAAGTGCTTTGTTGTCACAAAAAAGAAGAATCATGGAGGATGCCAGGTTTATATATGCCTATTTCTTGGGGAAAGCCAAAATGTATTGAAATGTTGCGTTTAAAATGTAGCATTTCATTCTTGACAACCATATAAACAACAGTGACAGGATTTGATTTTTGAATTTAGGTCAAATACATGCTTTTTTTTTTTTTGCTGTGTATAAAACATACAATATACTTAAAATAGTTATTCATATAGCCTATAAATAGGCCTATGCACTATACGACAAGACAAGGTGGTGTAGCTGTTCTGAAAGAGACTAAATTATACCAGTCACAATCGCAATCGTTCTCCCCTACGCCATTAAAGTTTATGGCATGCCTAACTCGGGAACTTGGGTATCAAAATTAATTGTAAATATGACTTGAGAGGGCATTCATGTCTAGGAAACTCGTATTTACGATAATTCCAATAAGATGGCAGCATAAGTCACACTATTAACCCGTTCAGACCTGAATTATGTTTTAGGTTTCTGAAAAATATAAAAGTACATTTTCCCAGCTCATGAGGCTTCTATAAATGAGACCAAATAAAAAAATAAAAAAAAATGTTTTGCTTTAATAGTAATTTTTTTTGTCCATTTCAATGGACGTTACGTCAAAACAGGTGTACTTCACAAAAATGTACCAACATAAAATTAAATAATAAACATAAAAATTGTTAGTATATACTTAAAGCTTTTTCTCAAGGTCAAAAACTTTTCAACAGTATACCATTTCAACTTTAATTTTGAGGTTTTTGTTTTACAGATTGCACACTGTTTGTAATAAACTAAATATCTTAGAATCAATCAATATGGTCATGTTAGAGTCATTTTCTTTGTGAATCTTTCTTTTTTAGATCAAAAACTTGAACATTACAACATTTCAACTTTAATTGTAAGGTTTTTGCTTTATAGATCGCACATTTGTTTATTCATAACAAAATAAACCTAGGAATCAATCAACGAATTCACGTTAGAGTAATTTCCTGTGTGCATCCTTGAAACAATTTCTCTGTTAGCGATTTTCTTGTATTTCTACAGTACATTACTGGCAGCACGGTTGCCATGCATGATGCATGTATTTCGATTTCCAGTAACTGTACTGTTATTCACATACAGTACACAAGATCAGTACTGTAAACTACCAAATAGTACTTTACTGTATTTGTACTGTATTTTGTAATTTGATCTGCTTTTGCTGTAATTAATTATACGGTGTTGTAATATCTATATTGAGAAATTACTGATAAATGTTATTATAATTTTCAAAATAATTACTAATAATGATAATATTATATCACAATAATATAATATGTAGTTATTAGGAAATATAGGCTATAGTAGGAAAAAATATGGAAATCAATGGCTATACTGTCAACTGTCTAGTTACCGACATTCTTCAAAATATCTTCTTTTGTGTTCAGCCAAATAAAGAAACTCATACAGATTTGGAACAACATGAGGATGAGTAAGTGATGATAAATATAATTTTTGGGTGTACTATACCCATAAAGGGATAGTTCACCCAAAAATTTAAATTGGCCCATGATTTACTCACCCTCAAGCCATCCTAGGTGTATATGACATCATTCTTCTTTCAGACGAATACAATTGTAGTTATATTAAAAAATGTCCTGGCTTCCAAGCTTTATAATGGCAGGGAATGGTTGTTTCTGTTTTGAAAGTCCATAAAAGTGCATCCATCCATGATAAAAGTGCTCCATGGCTCTTGGGGGTTAATAAAGGCCTATTGAAGCGAAGCGATGCGTTCGTGTAAGAAAAAATAATTCATTTTCAAGTTACGCTTTCGATTTATGTCAAATCCGTATGTTTAGTTTGGCCGGAAGCTAGTCATTTTACTTTATAAAGTTTTAAATACGGATATTTTTCTTACATCTCCATCTTCCTCATCATCACTCCACATAAAGTCACCATCTGAGATACTTCCATCAGCTATATATTCAAGCACTTCAAGAACTATATATTCTGCATATGAAAAAGTAAAAAAAAAATGTATCGGTACTGTGATATAGATTTTTATATAAGAAATTTCAATCAGCATTACTGGACTTCAATTACTGGAATGTGATTTCAGTAACAGGCTTTTGAACCCACTGTCCATTCTAATGGACAGACACATTTGAAAAAATCCTGATTTAAAATGTGAAATTCTACAATCGATTTTTAACTTTAATTAATAAGTTCAATCTTTCTATTTTACATACAAACTATGAAATACTGACAAACATATCAAAAAAAGTAAATAAAACCACAGAAAATGTTGCTTGCTTCTGTGTTTGGAGTGAAGTGCTGACATGCTTCTCTTCAAAGTAGTGTTTTTTTTTATAATTACTACATGCAAAGCTTTACTACCATTTGATTGGATGACAAGCGTCCAATCTAATGGACTGCAGGCTTTAAACTAGGTGAAATGCTCCAGAAGTAAAAAAAAGGGGGGTTGACATGTGATGTCCATTGTAATGGACGCAGGGTCTGAATGGGTTAAATACATTTAACTCAAAGAAAATGTAAAATGTGTCCTTTTACTTTGTCCTGGTGTAACGGACGCAGGCCAGTAAGAGCTGTGAGTGTAAATCTCACTCCGGGTCGAGTAGGACTGGTTAATATGGGTGCCGTGACCCAGACAGGAGTAAGGTTTAGGGGGTTACTGGACGTAGGCCAGTAAGAGCTGTGAGTGTAAACGTTAGGCCTACTCCTCTGGCCTCAGGACCCAAGAGGCACGCTAGCGGCTGCTCCTTGATAGCGCGACGGAGACTTCGGATCGAATCCCGCTCGGATCAGGTCGAGTAGGCCTAGTACCGGTTACACTGGCACTTTTTGTTCACTCACACGGAAGCCTTGAACCGCAACGTTAAAAAAAATTATAATATTTCGAGAATAAAGTCGTAATATTTTACGAATATAGGTACGAGAATAGTCTTCCGTAGAAGTTCTTATTTATTTATAAATATATATATATATATATATATATATATATATATATAGCCTATATATATAAATGGGCTCGTGAAGTCGAATGGCTTCTGATGGATCTAAATATAGCTTTTTATTCTACAGGTGCTATCTAACAACATGGCATTACCATTTGTTTTAGGACACCTCTATAGACGAGTACGAAGACTCCGCCGGAGTAGGTACCACAATCCTGCTCCAAACTTTATGTGGCACGTTGGCTCGAAGCCTACGTGTCTTCGTGCTCGTCTATAGGCAACGCCATCTGGGCCGAGAACACTTAACAGTATGTCTCCCTCTTTACCGTAAATCCTTTGTGGATACATTTTAAGTGCATCATTCTGTATCCAATCATTTGGGCGGATCCCGCGATTTCCTCAGATATTAAAGCTATATAACTCCATTCAGTCTGAAAAGTGTTTTCGCCTGTAAAGTAGGCCTATATTCCGGCGCAGTAGATATATTTTGTAACGTCCTTAAACAAATGGTAATAAGCTACCATGTTGTTATTACCTATAAAATTTATTTTTGTTGAAAGACCAGATAAAAGTAAAAAGCTACTATTTTGTTTAGATCCATGTTCGAGGCAATACAATAACCACATAGTTCAAACAGGCAAATTTCTCATACAGTCTTTATCAATATTTCATTATGTGTACACATTGCCTTATCAAGCTCAATAGATCAGCTCTTTTATGGTAAAAAAAAAAAAGTTTTCTTGGGCAGAAAAACACTCTAAATAATGTGCTTGACAATATTTGCTAGCAAAGACTTTTTTTTGCATTGATCTTAAACTGCTTCAATATTTAACACCAAAACCATTAAAAAGTGTTGATATCAAACTTTGAAAGATGAATGACAAGGGTTATTTAAATTGTAATGCGATTTCATAGGCATATCAAAACTGTGTGATATTATGTTACTATCACTCAGTGTTGGTATGCTGACTATTTTACCCATTTAATTTATCTATTAAAATTATACATTTGAAACTTAGTATTATGAGGTTGAAATAACGCAGCACTTATGATTAGTAATGATTAATACTGATGTAGATATATATGGAAAGGTGGAAAATGGATGAAATGGCTGTAACCCTCAAGACAGGGAATAAAATTGTCCATTAAGCAGCAAGAAAATTCAGCCTTTTTTCTAAATTTTTGTTATTAATTTTACTGTGATTTATTCATCAGTGTTTACTTTTTTTGACCTCGTCATTTTTATAAAAAAAAAATGGTAACTTGGTTTTCCAGTTAAACGGCAGACGTCACATACTAGACTTCTCCAATCCTTCAGTCCTATTAAACCCTGCCCTTTTCTTACAATTGACTGCAAGCTCATATTCAGATCTGCCTTGCACAATCTCAAAATTCAGTCCACCACCGAGAGCCAAGTCGTTTCACTCAGATAGACATACACATGTCTCTACTTCCATTTCAACGAAACTAAAACTAAAACTTTTTTAAAAGTAATATTTGTTGACGAGTCGACTACCATCTAAATATTTGGAAATATTAATGTCCTTATTGAATGAATCTCCTTATTGTATTGTTTATTGCTGGTTAGGGCAGTGATACTTTGGGCCACAAGGTGGAAAAAATATATTTCTTGAAATTTCAACAGTAACAACAAAGCAACAAATGCCACGGTCTCCTGCAGAATTACCCATATATAGTGCAAAAGTCATGCTTAGGACAAAATTCTGATGTTTTTGTAATTACAACAGGTTATGAATGAACGTTTTGCAATACAACACAAGAAGCCTGTCTGTTTTAGGCTCAATAATTTATATTTTACAGAAATAACAAGATGCTAAACAGCTCTTTTTACACACTAGTTAAAGCCGGCATGAAACTTAAGTTGTGATAGTCTTTTCTTCCATATTGTGACGTATATCCAAACGAGACGATGTCTTGAACAAGAAAAAGATGTAGGGCGGGACTTGATTTTGTCCATTGGGAATTGATTGGATCATGTTTGCTATTGCTGTGATCTCATTGTGATTGACAGGTTGTCCCGCCCTCACGCCAGTAAACGCGTCATCAGAGAATAAAAGAGATGTCGCTGCAAGAGAGAGGGGAAGTTGTTTTGATTAAAGATTATAAGAGCACATGAATTAAAAAAATATAAAGATGTGCACAGATAAATCATTTATAATAAATACTGCAATGTTCCATAGAAAATACAAAATTGTCCATTTTTAATTTCATGGTGACTTTAATCAAATAACTCACAGGTTATCTGAATATGGCCACATCTTGACAATTTATGGTCACCCACAGTCAAGCCTTTTTTGGTTAACAGGTACATTTATCTGTGTTGAGCATTTTGAGCACATTTTTGTGGAAAACTGTTACCTACTGTGTGTCCCAGGTGCCTTCAACCTCCTGAAAGAAACATGTTTTCCCAGGTAACTGCATACCCATTACAGGAACAGTCTTTCAGCCCCTTGAGATACAATTACCTGACTTTGTATCGATACTCAGCTCACAAACAAAGCTTTAACTTTGTTTTTCAAGGTGTTAACAATGTTTACCTGTGTAAAGAGCTGTCTCAGCAGATCACCCTAATTGTTGAGGTATCCGATGCCTATTCTGTGCTCTCACCTCGATAGAAATAGGCTATGAAAAGGAAGTTGACGGTGGGGTTGCCCAGGGAAACATTCCTTCTTGATACATAATATTTCCCCCTCAGTTCAGTTAAGTTTCCCACAGTGCAGATCAGGGAGTATTTGTGCCAAAAAAATATTGGATTGAGTTGCTACATTTTCTCCTTCTCTTTTTTCTTTCTGTGTATCAGGTAAATTATATGCACCCTTAAAGACCTGTATTTTTTATTATTTTATTTTCTTCCTTGAGGTCCCATTATAGTGTCAATCAAGGTTGCTGCAACAAACAGTCAGAGCAGTCAGATTATTTTCACTCATTATTTTCGCAGTGCTGCTCTCTGTAGGTCAGGTGGAGAATGGCAATAATACTGCGCAGGCGCAGTCTGCAAAACACAACCGTCGTTCATGAACGGTTTGAATCGCGTTGTCTTCGTTAACACAAAGAAGATTTAATGGTTGCTACGCACAACACATGATTAGCTGTACATAAAATAAGCTTTTTTAAATACAGGTTGTGCTGTAATTGTAATCAAAATAACTTCCTCTCCCTCTTGCGTGTTTACCGTCGCGAGGGCGGGGCCTGGCACTCACAAGAGATCACAGCGATGAACATTTTTCACATTTCCGGTTTAAGTCGTCATAGTTGGGTAAACTTTTATAGTGGTGAATGAGAGGCAAATATATTTTCTGTGTTCCCATTTACTCAAATAGCAAAAGAAAATTTTAAAAGATGGAAAAAAAACACAGAGAAATATGTAACGGCAGTCAGGAGAGAGAAAAATATGTCAATTTTGCCGTCACTCCCAGTCCCAGTAGAAACACCCTCCGTGCATCGTTAAGTAGTTTCTTGTAATTTGATGCAAACGTAATATAATACAAAGTATAGTGTTATAAATGTACATACATTAAAAAAAAAGAAAATATAAAAAAAGTACTATTTACTATGTGGATGACCGCTACAACTCGTCATCACAGTGAAAAGGGTCCATATCCCGCCTTATTTTTTTTCTTTTTCAAGAAGCCGTTTTCCCTCTCTGTTTTCAACTAAAAACTGAAAACTTTTTATGCATTTTGGCCGTTCATTTACACGACAACAATGTTTTGGGGGCCTGAAAAAGCAAACTTTTGAAAACGGGTTTGAAAGTGCAAGTTTTTGAAAATGATAGTTTTTGTCTGCGTGTAAACTACAAAAATGTGAATTTGTGAAAACGGTGACGTCATGCGCATGCGTATTACGTGTTCAGTATAGACGTGTTGTATTTCTTTTCGAAGTGACTTCGCTAACTACTGCCCTGATATGCATAATACAGGGTTTTTAGACGTTTTCACGGATCCGTGTGAACGGGGATCATTTTGACAATGTTGTCTTCTGTATGCGAAAAACGCAAAGGAACAACGTTTGCATTTTTAGTACATCATTGTAGTTTAAATTTACAATTTTTGCCCAATTTAAAAGAAGGACCTGCTTGTGCTTGAGTCATGAGATTCCTTAGGCTTTACAACTAGCACCATTTTTTTTTTAGCATAAATAACCCTCATTTCTCTTAATATTGTTCCTTTCATGACTAATTGAACCAAGTTTCTTAACTCAAATAGGCATTATGTAAACATGCACAAAAGCTACTCATCAGTCATGCGGTGATACAATACGAGACGTTTTTGCAGTTTAGCTGAACTGTAGCCTAGCCTATATGATGTTTATGGACTTGGGAGGAGCTCTAAAAGTTACAGTATGTTTTCATAGTACAACTCTTGATATGATCCTTTCAACAAAATGTACATGTAACAGAGACATATGCTTTGTTCTAACGCATGCTAAACTTGAATGAAAATGTATGCTCATAGGTGATCTGCACCCTTCCCCCCCGAATAAACACACACCAGCCCATTTTTTTTGCGAGGGCTCATCTGGTAGTGTTTAGGCTTTCGGAGGTGCTGTATCCCAGGCACAGAAATTGGATCATCCCGTTGGGGTTCGGCTATAGCAGAGGCCCCCACAGCAACACTTTGTGCCTAACAACCAGCATACACATTATTCATGTTAATTATACGCATTATGTTTGAACACCGTAGTAGGACACAACGCCTTGTTCTGATACTTTTTATACACCGACACATAAACCACAAACACAGCGGCCTTCTCGAGTCCTCAAGGTATCAGTGATGACTGAATCTGAAGGTCTTTGATCTGAAGCTGAAACTTTGAAAAAACACTTAATCCTAAAGGGTAAAACACAACCTTGTTTTAAAAAGACCCCTTAGGCATTTGTATGGCTCATGTAGCTTCAACACTGTTTCTGAGTGTTCCCTTTCTTTCCAAGAACCTCATTCCATCCCTCTTTTTTTTGTATCTCATCTCTCTCTCTCATTCTCATAACTTTATCCACCCTTTGCTGTTTTTCCAACACCATGTTTCACTCCCCCCCCACCCCCCACACACACTTTTCCTCCTGCCTTAATATCTGGCCCTTCCTGGAATCAGACACTTCAAATAAACAATCTCTCTGTACAGCGCATAAGGCCCTCTCTCACTCCACACTGACGTTCAGCAGACTAGGATCTTCAACACTGTAACTGGAAACACACTGAATCATAGGGAATAATGTGACTTTTGCATGAAAACTCATCTTTTTAGAGCTGCATTCTGAGGAACATTTCAAACATTATAGAATGAACAAAAAGGATGGCTGACCGCACACTGATCCACTCAAGACTGGAAAAGTCTACAAAATCATTTTTTATTTTATAAATTGCATCGTGCAAAAAGTGCAAAATGCATGTGAGTTAAAAACAAATAGACACCAGCAAGCAAACGTTTCAGCACATTGCTATCTACACCATTGCACATTGCTATCTTCAGTATGGAGCACTGAAGATATATGTGCTGAAACGTTTGCTTGCTGGTGTCTATTTGTTTTTAACTCACATGCACTTTTTGCACGATGCAATTTATCAAATAAAAAATGCTTTTGTAGACTTTTCCAGTCTTGAGTGGATCAGTGTGCGGTCAGCCATCCTTTTTGTTCATTCTTCAATTGGCTCTACGCACCTGCAGTACAAGGACTTTTTTCCTGTTTGGAGCGCTACATATTTTCTCTAGTTAAACATTATAGAATTAACATCAGAAAGATCACACACTATTAAGTTGTTCCGGTTGTTCATCAAGTGTCCAGGTCCGGTCAGAGTGGATCAGTCCCACAATAACACCGAGATCCTCAAAGTAATTGCTTTAGATAATAACATTGTGCTACTGTGGTTCTCAAATTATTTCTCCTGTGATCAAATCGGAATCTCCAAGTACCACATAGTCACAGCATTCACAAACAAAGAGCAACGTCATATTTTGATATAGATTTTTAGTAAATATAAAAATTTAGGATTTTGGTATTTTAAAATTGTATCAATATAAGTTAAGCTTAGTTTTACATTGTAAGGCCACATAATAATTTTTTTATTTGTACTGACAAAAAGTACCAAATAGAACATTCAAAACAAAATAAGGTCGCCTTTTCTAAGAGGAAGTGTTATTAAATTATATATTATATTTTATGTTGTGTATAAAAGTAAATGCATTTACATTTATAAACTGGTGTTCAAAAGCTTTTAGTTATTAAGATTTATGTTTTAAAAAAATAAGTTTATTCTGCTCACCAAGACTGAAATGATCAGATAATTAAAAAAAAACTAATATTGTGAAATAACTTTCTATTTGAATATATTTTAAAATGTAATTTACTTCTGTGATTCAGCGCTGAATTTTCAGCATCCTTAATCCAGTCTTCAGTGTCACATGATCCTTTCGATATCATTGAAGATATTTGAATAATTTAAAATATTTGTTTTATTACTTTAACTCTGTTCAGATTCCATCCTCAGACTGGTCTGATATATGAATACCAAAGTGCTGTAAGTGCATTAACATTTCTATATGACATTCCTTTTAAAATATTATCTGTTTATTGCTATCTGCTGTATTTCCCAACTGATATTATAGCTCAGCTAAGACTTGAAAGGTGTTGCTGCCATCTAGTGTTCATAAATGGAACATTCCCAAGATCATTTCCTATAAGATTTACATGTGAACACACTGTTTTATGACACATTTTATTTATTTAAAAAAAAAAAACAAGACAAAAGCAAAGTCATAATTCTTCTATATCCACAAAACCATCTGGACCAAACACCCTCGCCTCTCGCATAGCATTAAAAAAATATAAAATTGTAGGAAACGAAACATGAGTACAGTGACACTGTGGTCGTATTTATTGTGTGTATGTAAATGATGCCCCTGAGAACCAATCAAACACCATGGTTACCCATTATTTCCAGGCTTTGAAATCCATTATTGAGGTTAAAAGGGAGCCAAATATTCAAGACACGGCAGAATAGAAGGTGACAACACAGATCCAAACAGGGGCAGCACAAATTCTTATACATTAGACAAAACCATGCAAAACAAAACCCTACCTGTCATTTACAACAGCACAGTGACCTCCCTCTTGCAATATCCCGTAAGACACGTGCAAGAAAAGAGAAGAAACATTTTACAGTTTTCTAACATCAGACGACAATTGCACAAATAAACCACCTCTGAACATCTCAGAATAATGGCATGTACGTTCACTAGCATTAAACGAGTCAGTTTCGGAGATGTTCAAAAACAGTGAAACAGAACTCTTAACGATGGCCAAATACATAAACAGAACTGAGCAACAGGAACACTAAAGCTGCCATCAAAAATTTGTCTTGATTTGTTGATTGGATTTAACAGCACAATGTAAAGGTTTTTAGCATTGCTTTATGGATAAGCAAGACTGTTTTCAATCGGCTCAGGGCACAACACAACATGTTAACATGTGTCAATGCAAACCGTGACCAGAATCCTTAAAAAGAGGCGCGTGAAGGCAGGGATTGGTTAGCGCAAACACAGACAGAGAGGGGAAGAACATTCCCCACCCCAACTCTTTCAAACTCAGCAGTCCTACCAGATTATCTATTTGATCCAGATGGTTTTTGTCTGCTTCCCTTTGAGGTGACAGCAAAAGGAAACAGATGAAATACATGTCATACATACAAAATTATGATAAAAATAAAGAGCATGAAAAATAGAGGTCTAGTCATTCCGACAGCCACCGGTCTGTTCCTGATACACCTCGATCACGTCCTCGTCTTCCATTCCCAGCTGAAAGACAGACAGAGACAAACACGGTGAGCAGGATCATGACTGATTCCTCTTGTGTAGCTGAAAGGAAGTTTTCAGCAGTTGTGGTTATGGCCACCAGCTGGGCATCAATACTGTTGTAATGCATCATCTGTCAAAAAATGTTGTGTGTTTTCATTCAGTCACAGAACAGAAATGAGCTACTCTTAAAGTCCCCCCATTACACTTTTTCAGAACCTTTCATGCAGTGTGGAATATGGCTGTTTGTGAATGTAAAAGTTTTGCAAAGTTTCATAGTGCACGATAAATAAAGTTATTGTCTCCCAAAAGAAAGAACCGATTCTGAACTCCCTCAAACGAGTCGTCAGTGATTCCAGTCTTACTTCCTTCTCAAACCTAACAAATTTCGTAAGGTTTGTAACAAATTTGCATAATGCCAGGCTGAGGTCTTCATTTGCTGCCATTGAAAAACGTCTACTTTGACCCTCAAATGCTGTAGTTGTAGCAGATGCCTGGAAGAGTTTGCTTTTGTGTTGTCAACATGTCGAGAAGACACCGTTTTCTGCGCTGCAAAAGCAAATCCACTTTTTGTTGCGTTCTCACACATGCTGTAAGCGGTCAACCAATCACAATAGACTGGGCCATCTGACCAATCAGAGCAGAGTAGACTCACAGAAAGGAGGGGTTAAGAGAGACTGAATCCTTGATTGAACCGTTTCAGACACTGAGAGAAAAGAGGTGATGCTGCAATGTATATTATGAGAAAACTTAATGCTTTTTGCCTTTGGATGCATGTAAACCTATTGCAGGAAACCTGCAAAACAAAACTAGGATCAGAAAAGATCTCAGTGAGGAAAGAACTATATTTCAAGACCCAGGTTTTATATCGGACACCAAAACAGCATTCCAAGTTTATCCTCATTGAAAATAAACCCTTATCTATTGATCCCCTTATATATCATGAATCCTGTCCATGTTGGCATCTGCATAATTTGGCTAGCTTCTACAAAGGGATGGAAGATTTATGGCAAAATCCCACAAAGTCTTTAACTTGTTGCAGTTTTACTCATAGAACTGTATATTGTACCTCTTTGGGGGTCTGGTTGTCTGCAATTCTCTGTCCCTCAAAAAGAAACCTTAGAGAGTTCATGGGTACACCCTGCAAAAAAAAAATGCAAAACATACCATGTCAAAACAGGAAATTACACCTGCAATGAATAAACATTTTTCTAATACATATCTAAATGTATACCAGCAAAAACAAACACTAGCCATGTATAGCTGCAATATATTTTCCTGTGTACTGCAGTGCAGCTCTCATATAGACATACACTAGCGTTAAAAAGTTGAAGCCAGTAAGATTTATTGGATGCAAGGATGCATTAAATTGATCAAAAGTAACAGGAAAGACTTTTACAATGTCACAAAAGATTTCTAATTCAAATAAATACTGTTCTTTTAAACGTTCTAGTCATCAAAGAATCTTGAAAAAATGCAGCACACCTGTTTTCAACATTGATAATAATATGAAATGTTTTTTTGTGCACAATATTAGAAGGATCATGTGACACTGAAGACTGAAAATTCAGTTTTGTCATCATAGGAATTACATTTAAAAATATATTCTAATCAAATAGTTACTTTAAAAATGTAATAATAGGTCACAATATTGCTGAAGGGACTTCTTTTAAATTTTAGCAGATAGATGTTATAAATCCCTGATTTGGAAAAGAATTTGAGCAAATGTGTGCTAGTGATCACTGACCTGTCTCTGACTGTAGGATTCCTTCAGCTTCTTTAAATGTGTCGTCATCTTCACTTTGAAGTGAATTTCACTGTTGTCCTGCAAAACAAAACAAAATAAAATCTGCTTACTACTTTGCAGCTGTATTGGCAGCACATGTCAGCTTGGACAGCACTGGTGTTTAGATGACTTAATATGACCAAATAGTGATCTGATAACCTGAATTGACTCAACTAGAAAGCACCTCTATTTACCTGACCGATCACTTTCAGTTTAATATATTCTCCATCCTTCTTCTCGCCTCCATCACTTGAGGGCTTGGTCTCCTATTTAAGCAAAATGAGAGTCATTAGATTTTGCACGACATGTTGGGTTCAGTAAAACATTCCTTGGATATATTATACTCTTACTAGTTCTGATTTGAATAGGTTATAATAATCGTGCAGAACAACATTGTCAGCCTGATGTAGTTTGTTTGCTCAGTATTTCATTAATATATGCAGCAAAGAAACTGTAATAAGCAGTGTTTTAACAGTAAGCACACAACTAGCCCTATTACAGTAAAGCATCACGGACTGATAATGCGCCCACATAACAAAAAACAACATGTCCAAATGTTTCACAACTTTTCCAAATTAACATTTCTACAATGAACGAATAAACAATGACTCAAATGTTCAGCAAGGTCCATCAGCTCAAGCCTATATGAACTTTGCTTTCAGGGCCCAGAGCTGCTAACTATAGCACCCAGGCTAAGTGAAGGATTTGAGAAAGAAATTCGCCTCTTTTTCAAGTTTACAAACAGAGTAAACGGGACTAAATGTACGAAATTCCGGAAACAAACACAGTATACGGGTTTAAACACTATAGCTGTTAATTCAGCAAGACTTTCCCATCCACAGTCAGTTAGCTAGCTATGGAAACATACAGGCTAAACGATGGGCCCTCTTATTTTCATTTTCTACAAGTCCGTCTTTCTCTTCTGCTCTCCCAAACAAGTTCGATTTTACAACATAGGTTTAAACTCACCGTATCTGACATGATATTCCGCAATGTGCAGCCCTTCTTTAGATCGACACTGCTTGGTATAAATAATGAAGTAAAATGTGCAGTAATGTGAGGTTTTGCTACCAGCAGACTCACAACACAGCGCCGTTTACGTCATTGGAAAGGGGCGGGACTTCCTGTGAAATCGTTGACCCAAACAGCGTTGCTTTTCTCATCGCGCTCTTTCTGATTGGTTACATTCGCCCTCAAAGAGAATATTGTTGGATACTTCGGGGAAACGTGGGGGAGGCATGTACTGTGCGAAAGCAGAGAAATCTTATGCATTTTTACATTTTTACAAAAAGATACAAAAGCACATAAACACTGTTAATCCACTGGACAACCATTTTTATTTTTATTTTTATTTTCAACATTAACCAAAAATAATTAATACACAATATAAGCACATGGAGCTGGAAATCTTACAAATGAACAGTAAGGAGTTAGTTTTAAGTGCATAACATGTACACGTGGTCCTGTAAATTACAACGAAAAGAACATGAGAAAGATTCGGAAAGATTCCTCCAGTTCAGACCGTAATGCACATGCGCACCTTTCCATGGTAGTACTGCGCATGCTCACACTGTCCCCATGTGCACCTCGTGGTGATGAGCGACTCCTTGTAGCGGAAGGCTCTCAATGTGGGGAGCGCAGCCATAAACTTGATTTAGAGCAAGAAAAAAATATTTCATAATGTTAGTGTTATTTGAAACTGCGGCCGGCTATGCCATATTCAAGGTAAGCATATTTATTATGTTGAGAAAATGGATATCGTGACTTTTTATTTCATTAGTAGTCTCAGGTTTTGAGGTTTCTGTTAGCTAGCCGGCGTAGTTAGCAATGCAATTCAGAGTTTCGGAAAGTCTGAAGTTAAATATTCGAACTAGTTTCGTGAATACATGTGCTATCTTTCTTTGTAACTCTATACATGACCAATTTGTAAAGCGAGGTCAGTAAGTTACGGTTCAGCGTGTGTCATGTGGCCTGCACTGCAGATTAGCCACGTTGTGTCCTCAGGACTCGCTCACTGGCTGTTCGTCGCGTTTAGACGGTTTTCAAATCAACCAGTAGTGCAAAACGTTAATACATAACATTATAAATCACCGAAGAATGCTGTTGTACATGCATAAACGATTTTTAAGAAGCTATTTAGACTTTAAATGAGGCATGCCATCACTGGGGCAAGGGTCCACATGGTCTCTAGTGTCGAGAACTTTAGGGTTTGAGTAAATTTAAGCATCTCAGTCGTGACTGAGAAATTGTGTGAGTACATTTAAATCATCAACTGAGAAAAAACACTCTTCTGTTGTGCAGGTCCTGGATGAACAGAAACTCCAGCAGGTGGACAGCCTGTGGAAGGAGTTTGAAACACCAGAAAAAGCTAACAAAGTGTGAGTACTTTTGAGAATATATAATTTTCCCATGTTGTTTTGTCACTGAAATGCCTGTGATGATAAAGTATTTATTTATGGCAGAACTACATGTCTTAACCATTCCCACTTTCATGGGAAACCTGGAAATATCAGGGAACTCTAAAATGGTAAAAAGGACTGGAAAAAGCTTGGGTATTAAAGGCAATAAGGCATAGTTCACCCAAAAATGAAAATTGTCGTCATTTACCGACCCTCAAGTTGTTCCAAACCTGTATGATTTTCTTCTGTTGAACACAAAACATATTTTGAAGAATGTTGGTAACCAGACATTTGATGGCACCCATTGACTTCCATACTATTTTTTCCCATACTATGCAAGTCAATGGGTGCCATCAACTGTCTGGTTACCAACATTCTTCAAAATATCTGCTTTTGTGTTCAACTCATACAGGTTTGGGGTCAAATTGAGGGTTGAGGGTCAGTAAAGGATGACAATTTAAATTTTTGGGTGAACTATCCCTTAATAGAAATATTAGTCTTAGACATTTTTGTAGTGAGTTTTTGATGCGTTTAGATTTGCGATATTTTATTGGACAGTTAATTATAAATGTATTCAAAATCCTTATTCATTAACCACAAATTGGTAATCTCGCTGCATTTCCTTGTTTGAAAGGGGGGAAAAAATCGGTTATCTCACGGTATCCCAGACAGTCTTTGAATGTTTCACACGTTTTCCTTGAGTGTGCGTTCAGTAACAACCTTTTTGTTTTTCAGTGTAAAACTGAAGCACTTTGAGAAGTTCCAGGACACAACAGAAGCTCTTGCAGGTAACTATGCTGAACTGAAACATTGACACCTGTAGTCCTTAAAGGAGAACTCCGGTCAATTTTAACATTGAGCTCATTTTTTTGTACATTTGGAGTGCTGTCAATACAGAGAACAACGACAAAAATCGGTGTTGCCTACACCGAGTTATTCTATTTTTAAAATTTGCACCCTATTGACTTCAATGGGGCAAGTAGTAAGCCTGCTTTTTAGCCTCTTAACATCCTTTAAGTGTCATTACAAGTGCACAGAAAATGTGAGTGATTCCTTCCGAGTGAACACGGGTGGATCTGACTGCAGTAGATGTTAGAGATATTAATAAAAATGAAGTTAATTCAGCCAGCGCTCATACCTTTGTTTACATCCTGTTTTCGGTGGAAGGCCATAGTAATCGATTGTCGAGTTCACGCGCGTGATCATAGGTACTAAACCTATGCGCGTGAACTCGACAATCGATTACTATGGCCTTCCACCGAAAACAGGATGTAAACAAAGGTATGAGCGCTGGCTGAATTAACTTCATTTTTATTAATATCTCTAACATCTACTGCAGTCAGATCCACCCGTGTTCACTCGGAAGGAATCACTCACATTTTCTGTGCACTTGTAATGACACTTAAAGGATGTTAAGAGGCTAAAAAGCAGGCTTACTACTTGCCCCATTGAAGTCAATAGGGTGCAAATTTTAAAAATAGAATAACTCGGTGTAGGCAACACCGATTTTTGTCGTTGTTCTCTGTATTGACAGCACTCCAAATGTACAAAAAAATGAGCTCAATGTTAAAATTGACCGGAGTTCTCCTTTAAGCTTTATTCATAAATGCAAAGCAGTTTAAATGTCCAATAGCTGTGTGTCTATGATGTATCTGTATATCTGACTCAAGCATGAGGTCGTCAAACAGTAGTTCGTCACTACCACTGAGACCACAGATTTCCTTTTATTTATCTTAATCTAATTATAAGATTGAAAATTAAAGGTAACATGAAAATAGGAAAAGCTCTCATTCAAAATTCTTATTTTCTCATGTCAATATCAGCGGCCACGGCGATGGTGGAGGGGAAATTGGGGAAAAGTCTGAAAAAAGTTCTCAAGAAAATTGTGGCCAAAGAGGCTCACGAGCAGCTGGCAATCACTGATGCTAAACTAGGAGGAGTCATTAAGGTAAATATGGCGGGTTTTCCAACTTTTTGGGGGGGAAATGTGAGTAAAATTCCAGTGCGGTTTTAAATCAGCTCTGCTATATGCATTCCAAATGTACTGATATTTGCCCTATGAAACACTACAAGCTGTGATGATAATGACCATTGTGTCATGTTGCTGAAAAATCATGAGGCATTTTTGTCACTACCTCATCTGAGCTTGTTTATACCTGGAAAAATCATTTGGTAGTGCTAGGTTTATGGTTAAGCATCAGGTCTGGTAATGCAAAGATTGTAGGTTTCATTCCAGGAATTTCTAAAATGTGGTGTAAAAATCTAAAACAAAATATCTGAGACTCTCTGCCGCCCCCTGCAGGAGAAGCTGAACCTGAGCTGTGTGCACAGCCCTGCTGTGGCTGAGCTCATGAGGGGCATCAGAAACCAGATGGAGGGGCTTATCACAGGTCTTCAAGCAAGAGAGATCAGTGCCATGTCTCTTGGTTTGGCCCACAGGTTAGTTTGCATTTGAAAATCAAGGATAAATCTCAATTTAAACCATTGTTTGTTCACGTCAATGATTATTTTTGCTGACCGACTTCTGTGAGGATATTAATCAGCATTCGTCACTACCACTGAGACTTTCTGAGCGGATTTTTACATCAATCTCAACATGCATGCTTTTGTACAGCAATTGACTGGTTTTTGTTTGATCTTTCCTCAGTCTTTCACGTTACAAGCTGAAGTTCAGCCCAGACAAGGTGGACACCATGATTGTTCAAGCCATTTGTAAGGAATACTTTTGTTTATATATTTGCACATACTTGAGCACATGTATAGATGGCAGTGCTTTAAACAGCTGTACCCCTGGTTCCACTCTTTTACCTTGCCATATTCTGCAGCTCTGCTGGATGATCTGGATAAGGAGCTCAATAACTACATCATGCGCTGCAGGGAATGGTACGGCTGGCACTTCCCAGAGATTGGCAAGATCGTCACAGATAACCTGGTGTACTGCAAGACCGTCCGCAAGATTGGTTAGTACACACTCGAAAGCATTTGACGAGGATTTCTAGATTACATCTTATAGATGCTCTTCCCTTTTGTTGGAAAGAAAAACGTAATTTCAGTTTTCCTTGTGAACAGTGATGTACACTGAGGTCTAAACCTGGAACCTGGAAATAAACAGCTTATATAAATATATAAGCTTATATTGTGGTTTGCTATTGGTCGATCTCATGTGAGTGACTGGTTAACCTGCCCTCACGCCAGTAAACATGTCATCCGAGAAGAGATGTCGCTGCAAGAGGGAGCGGAAGTTATTTTGAATACAGATATTTTGGGGGAAAAACCCACATGAATTTAAACATGATGTGGCTGAGAAAGTCCTTTATAATAAATACTGCCCTATTCCATACAAAACAAGAAATGTTTATTTTGATATACTATATATTATTCATATTTCCACTGTGTAGGTGACCGCACAAATGTGGCAACAACAGACTTGTCTGAGGTTATTCCAGAGGAGATTGAGGCAGAGGTTAAACTCGCTGCAGAGATCTCCATGGGAACGGAGGTGTCCGAGGAGGACATTGCCAACATCATGCACCTGTGCGACCAGGTTTGTTGAACAAAAACCAAGTTTAGTATAAATGGCCTTTTAAATGGTTTACATGATTAGTTCTGTTGTAAACTGGAAATTAATTCTCATTCTTTAAGGAAACCTCTTGTGATTTTTATGCATTTACTCTCTCAACCTCTAGGTGATAGAAATATCAGAGTATCGCACACAGCTGTATGATTATCTGAAGAATCGTATGATGGCAATTGCACCCAACCTGACAGTCATGGTGGGAGAATTAGTGGGAGCCCGTCTCATATCTCATGCAGGTGAGCACTATTTGGTCTGTAACATGATGCCACTGGTCGCACAAGATGAAATGGTGAAGTAAGCCTTTGACTCTTAACTAGACAGTTAAGAGGTTAAGTTACTTGTGAATAAACCTCTACACAGTGTCTAATATTACATGTTTCTTTTGTTTGTGACTCATCAGGATCGCTGCTGAACTTGGCCAAGCACCCCGCGTCCACCGTACAGATTCTAGGGGCAGAGAAAGCTCTGTTCCGTGCTCTGAAAACCCGTCGGGATACGCCCAAATACGGTCTCATCTACCACGCCTCTCTGGTGGGGCAGACCACAGCCAAGAATAAGGGTAAAATCTCCAGAATGCTGGCCGCTAAAACGTCCCTTGCCATCCGTTACGACGCCCTGGGGGAAGACACCAATTCAGAGATGGGAATCGAAAACAGAGCCAAGCTGGAAGTCCGATTACGCTACCTGGAGGAGAAAGGGGTTAGTTGATATGGGATACGTTTTATCTTTGATCATGTCACAAGCAGTGATGAGGATGACTTTATGTCACAGTCCTGAAAATACCATGTGGGTCATTAAGTCACTATCTCTTCTGAGCTTGGTTTTGTTTGCTCTTTATATGTAGTTATTTTATACAGCACTCTGCTAAAGTTTCAGTGGGAATATTTGCATTTGCAGTCAGAATGATAAATCCTTGATAATTAGTTGTCTATTTTCTGACCTAGATCAGACGCATCAGCGGGTCAGGCAAGGCTCTGGCAAGGGCTGATAAATATCAACACAAGAGGTGAGTTTTTCTTCATCCACATTGTTTTGGGTCAGTAAGATTTTTTTATTTTTTGAAAGGAACAATTTATTCAGCATGAATGCTATAAATTGATAGTTGCTTTAAAGACGTTTAAGTTGTTACTAAAAATTCTGTATTAAAATGAATGCAGTTTTTTTTCCTTTTATCAAAGAATCCTAAAATAATTATCACAGTTTGCACTTAAGCATTAACATTAAGAATAAGAAATGTTTCTTGAGCACCAAATCAGCATATTAGAATGATTTCTCAAGGATCAATTTACACTGAAGACTGGAATGGCTGTAAAAAAACAAAACATTTATCATGGGGATAAGTTGCCATTTAAAATATATTAAGTTATATCAAATTGCTTTAATATCAAGCCATATGACTCTTTTTACTCTTATTTGATTAAAAAAATCTTTTATTTTAAATCCCTGTCACCTTAAATAGTTTGCTTTTTAGTCACTGGCATGGTTTTGTTTATTCACTCTCCGAACAATTTTGGCTGTTACAAAGATTGAATGAGTACTTTTTTGATTAGTTAATATTTTATAGTTTTTAAACTTACATTTATGGTATTAGTATAAAATATTTTGTTCATTATCATTCTGCTTTAACCATCTGTAACTGATACTCAAAGAAAAAATAATTGCACTTTTTTTGTATGACATTTAATCACCAGCCAAGCTTAAATTGTGACAGCCCTGGATTTAAGTCTCTTCTTTTTTTTTTACTTCCTGCCAGTGATGTAAAGGTATATGACCCATCTGGTGACTCAACACTCCCCACCACCTCGAAGAAGAGGAAGATTGAAGAGGTAGAGGAGGGTGATGAGGAGGAGAAGCCCGTCGAGGTTAAAGCCAAGAAAGTAAAGCGGGAAGCCCCCGCAGAAGGTAAACATCCATACAGCAGAACACTGAGCTGACTGGTTTTCCAGACACTTGTTAAATGCAGATGAACATAATGAATATTAATCACAGGAGAAGAAGCAGAAACAGAGACACCAAAGAAGAAGAAGAAAAAGAAGAAAGCGGAGGAGACGACTGCAGCCGACCCAGCAGAGGTGAGGGGGTGGAGTGATAAATTCATCTGTGGTTGACGGTGCATTTAATTCTCTGAATCATTAATATTCCCACATGGAATTTTTTTTTTTTAATTCAAGTTCAGCTTATCTACGGACTGAATTTTACTTATGATGTATGTTAAGTAGATCTTGCAGTTTCTTATTGCTGCATTTACTTTATAGATGCCAAAAAAGAAAAAGGAAAAGAAACGAGCAGCGGAGGAGGAGCCGAAGGAAGAGCTGGAAGAAGCAGCAGTCAGTCCAGTAGAAGAGGTAAGAGCCGTCATGACAAATGCATTCATGTTATATTTGATAGTTCTGTAAGTCCTAAAACACCATTTTTCCCTTTACAGACAACAGAAAAGAAGAAAAAGAAGAAAAAGGTTAAAGAAGAGGATGAATAGATGAATGGGACTTCTTTTCCATGAACTTTGTTGTATATAAAATTACTTTTATAGAGTTTTGGCCATCATATGATGGTCACATCCCTTTTTTGTGTGCCTGGCCCAGCTCACATTCAGCAGGTCAAACGGACTGTTGTCTTTTCTTTTTCTTTTTAAGCAGTTGATTTTTTTTTTTTTAATTATAGGACATTTTCTCTCCATATAGCTTGATTGAGAAAAGTTCATAAGATTTATATGATTTAATGCTTCTTGTGTTGAATAGTACTGGATCATTCATTTCAGTTTGTTAGTTTTGAGTCATTTGTGTCTCAGGATTATTAAATACTGTCTTTCTAGCATGTGGTCTCATTTTTTGGAAATTTTTTAGAAAAATATTGTCCATTGAACTTTTGCCAAAGGACTGCTTTTCAAAATCTGTAATACTGCACTTAACCTTTTTATTTTTTTTTATTTTTTTTATATTTACATTCAAATCCAATGTATTTGATTCAAGGATGATCTCCTTCCCAAAGAGGAAAAAAGATGTTGCTTATGAATTTAGTGGAGATGAAACTCTGGACAATGAGGACATTTAGCCAAATCTTAGGATGGAGTATTTCATGTTTTGTGTGTGTGTTTTACATTCCACTGTGGTTCCTCCTCTTTCCTTGTTCCTGTAAGATCAGGCAAAGTCAAGAAACTTGGCCAAAATACAGCATAAATTTAGGCAGCCATCAGCATGCTCTAGGTCTAATGAGCAGGAGATAGAGCAGCTATTTTGATTATCTGTCTAACATGAGAGGAGGTGACAGAATCTGGATATCTCTGAGCCAAGATGCAGTAAATCACAGTTCTTAAGGAGAAAGCAGTGCGTTTTTAATATTCGTAGGCAAACAGTTAAAGAACATTATGAGTGGCTCTCAAGATCTAGATCAGTGGTTCTCAACCTTTTGATTCATAGGCACCACATTGTCCAAAGTCACCATGACTTTTCTAGTTGTTCATGATTTACTGGATAAGGCTAAATATGTTGTAAAATATTTTATACTCTTATTTTTACCTTATAAAATGCTTCAGAGCTCAGCATAGCTAGAAACTGCATATCCATTATATATTCAAATAGTCATTATAGAAATGCCCATGGAGTTATAAGAATTTAAGACAATGGGAAATGTATGCACTGTGGAAATCTGAGTAAATGCAGACAATGCAGAGTAAAATTCAAAATACAGGTAAAAAATAATAAATATGGAAAAATTCTTCACATTGAAAGTACATTGTGGCCTATTTTTACAGATTTTTTTGAGTGTGGAGTGAATTTTATTTTGGTGTATTTTAATAGTTTTGTCTTATTTAAAAAAAAAAAAAAAAAAAACTTTGTCATCTTGAGGCCCCCTGACCAAGAACCGCTGATCGGAACTTGGCAAAATAAATTATATGTGTGTGTGTATATATATATATATATACAGACCCTTTCCAAAAAATTTGAATATCATGGAAAAGTTTATTTATTTCCATAATTCCATTCAAAACATTAAACTTCCATAGATTATAGATTCAGGGCCCACAACTTAAACGATTTCAAGTATTTAGTTGTTTATTTGTACATAATTTGGGCTTCCAGCTCATAAAACCCACGAAAACAGGATTTCAAAAAATTAGAATATTACATGAAATCACACAGTAATTACACAGTGATACCATGGTCATTGAACCAGGTTTTGGTTCTTTTGGCAGTGTGGGCAGGTGCAAATCCTGCTGGAAAATGAAGGAAGCATGAAGTGCTCTGAAAATGTCCTGGTAGACGGCTGCGTTGACTCTGGATTTAATAAAGCACAGTGGACCAAAGTCCTCTTTTCTGATGAGAGCAAATTTTGCATCTCATTTGGAAACCAAGGTCCCAGAGTCTGGAGGAAGAATGGAGAGGCACACAATCCAAGATGCTTGAAGCCCAGTGTGAAGTTTCCACAGTCTGTGTTGGTCATCGGCTGGTGTTGGTCCACTGTGCTGTCCACTCAACGCAGCCGTCTACCAGGACATTTTCAGAGCACTTCATGCTTCCTTCAGCAGACAAGCTTTATGGAGATGCTGACTTCATTTTCCAGCAGGATTTGCACCTGCCCACACTGCCAAAAGAACCAAAACCTGGTTCAATGACCATGGTATCACTGTGTAATTACTGTGTGATTTCATGTAATATTCACATTTTTTGAAATCCTGTTTTCGTGGGTTTTATGAGCTGGAAGCCCAAATTATGTACAAATAAACAACTAAATACTTGAAATCGTTTAAGTTGTGGGCCCTGAATCTATAATCTATGGAAGTTTAATGTTTTGAATGGAATTATGGAAATAAATAAACTTTTCCATGATATTCTAATTTTTTGGAAAGGGTCTGTATGTATATATATATATATATAAGATAAAATAAATGACCTCCCACTGCCAAATGCACTGTAAAAAAAAATGACATCCCCAAGTCAAAAATTTCTAGTGACTGGTCACATCTAAATTTTTCAATTAGTCTGACGTATTATTTCTCATTGAGCCAATGTTAACAGACTATTGCAACAAGAATTGCACTTGGGCCAATTTAAAAATTTTGATGTGACCAGTCACTAGAAAATTTTGACTTGGAGAGGTTAGAATTTTTTTACAGTGTGCTTTTTTCCAGCAAATTCTTAATTTGTAAATATTTGTTTGAACATTTGGCGAACAGAAATGGAATGAGTCCCTAAGGGGGGTCTATATTAAAAGTGGGAGCATCTGCTTTAATAACTGCAGTGCATATCATCCTCATAAACTGTAGCAGATTCACCAGTTCTTGCATGTGAGATGTACAGTACTCCACTCTTCCACCAAGGCACTTGCAAGTTCTCGAATACGTCTGGGAGACGGTTTGGCACTGCAAGGATGATCAGCTGTCCTTCCTGTCTCCTTGTAGCACTGTCTTACATTACGGACATTTCAGTTTATTGTTGTGTTCACGTGTGCCGTCCTCATGGCTCCTGCAGCAGGTCTATGGCATGTGGTCACACAGGTGATCAGGGACCCTGGACCTCTTTCCCCTGGTGTTTTTCAGAGTCAGTAGGTCTCCTTAGGTTATTGGAACTGTGACTTTAATTGTCTACCGTCTGTAAACTGTTACCCCTGGTTTCACAGACCAGGCTTAAGCCTATAGTCCCAGACTAAAATGAATGTTTAAGCTGTTTTAACTGAAAGCAACACACCTTAAAATAAGACAAATCTTAAAACAGGTCAGTGCCATTGTTTTGTCTCAAGATGCACACCAGTAATGTTTTCTTCTAAAGCATGTTTATAAAAGTTGCTGAAATGTCTTATTGAACGAAGGCCTAATCGTGGCTTAATCTAAACCCTGTCGGTGAAACCAGGACTGTTCCGCAAGTGCAATAATTGTTCATGGTTCATCGAAGAAGCATGAAAACATTGTTTAAGCCCTTTCTAATAAAGATCTGTAAAGCTTATTTGGGTTTTACAAAATGATCTTTAAAATACAATATCCTGAAAAAGGCACATGTCTTTTTTGTTTTGTTTCTTTGGATATTAAAGATGTTCTTGATGTTTCATTATTATAATCATCATGGGTTTTTGGAGAATGAGTAGGGTAGACTGTGTACAGTTGAGACATGTGTACAGTTGAGACACCTTAAATAACTTGCGTGCGCAGCATGCACAAGTTGTGATTTTTGCTGTGCACATGCGTATTAGTGTCCTCTTTTATCCTGCAAAATCTGAAGACTGGACGCGTCTCCGATCAGAAGATATCTGCAAAAGTTTTTTTTTCTAAGGTAAGGCTTGCATCGTTTTTTGCGCACTCAACTATGAATAACTTATTATCCTTATGTGACTGTTAAACGTAACTGGTACCATTACAAACGTTATTCTGTGCCCTAAAAATTGGCATATTTCATGGTATTGAGTCATGCAAGCTCAATGCAAAATCTAGAGAAATGTGAGAAGTGGCCAGCGGGGGATAGTTGAGACACAAGTGTACCAACTGTACCCCCGATAGAGTTCTATTACAAAACACGCTGTTTATTTGTTCAGTGTTATGATAACAGGTTAAACGTCATAATTGGCCAGCATAGGATGCAATTAAAAATACAATTTCATATTTATTATATTTAAACTGTATATTATTAATAAATATTGTTAAATATCTTGTTCATGTTTTATACATTTTAACGGTGCCAATTTACATCAAATTAATGGATTTAGAAAGGATGAATAAACAGACATGTTGCCCAATTGTTATTTTCTTCATTTGTCTTTATTTATTATATTTGCAATGAACATTTAGTTACATTTCCCTCATTAAAAATGGGTGTCTCAACTGTACCATAGTACTGTCTCAACTGTCCCGTACATAGGTACAGTTGAGACAGAGTTGACACAAAAAGCACCTTATTTTTATTCGCTAATTGTGGAAAATATAAACTACTTATGGGTATTATTGATTGATAATATATTAGTCTACAAGCTAATGTAATGTCATGTGGCATTTCATGAGAAAATTCAATTCTTTTCAGTATGTATTTTTGTGTGAAAAATCAAAACTCAAAAAGTGTCTCAACTGTACACAGTCTACCCTACAAAGGTTATTTTCATGAACATCCAAGAAAATAATGTTTAAATGGAACTTAAAAAAGGGCTGTAAAACTCGTTTGGCTCTAATTGGAGCCTTTCATTTTAAGCGTTGACATGTTTTCCCCATAGATCCCAGAATTTCCTCAATGTTTCATGCTGAGATCGCTCCTTAAATGGTGAGAACGAGTTGCGGTGGCAGAGATTCTAACGCAGCAAACGTTTGCCCTCGTTCTCTGGCTCCGTAACCCTTGCCTTAGTAGCGCAGTTCTCTCTGGTCCATTTTGGCTATTAACATGAGAAAAAGGTTTTATCAGGAACATAGACAGATTTATAGAGTTAGCCTTGACCATTTCTTATGGATGGGAGCCCAAAGACCTGGAGAGCTCTGGATATGAATAATTGAGGATAGGCATTTATGTTCCACACCACAAAAATACAACACACGTTTAGCCACGTATATGGTGGTTGACATGTTTTAACCAGTGTCTTCTCAGAAATGGCATTCATTTTGTAAAAATAACTAATGCAAGATCCTTATACATTGATAATTTACATCTATGACTGTTAAATCAGGCTTTTTTAAAGAACACTACCTACACATAAAATACTATAATAATAATGTGGGAATTTAATAACAAAGAATTAGTTTGTGAAATTTCCACATTATTATTATATTCCACATTATAATTATATTTTTTCCCCACATTTTAGTACAGTCATCAAAACTATTAAATAACACAACTGGAGTTATGTAGTGACCAATAAAAAACAAATTCTGTCTCGTATTTCATTTTCTTCTTGGTCTAGATTCCAGCATTCTCTGGACATTTTCTCAACCAGCTTTATGAGGTGCATCCTGGGATGCTTTTAACCCTCTGATGCACAGTGTTGGGGAAATTTTATTGCAATATTTCGTTACTCCCAAAAAAGTAACTAACTGTTACTTAGTTACTTTTTATATAAAGTTATGTTACTTTTGCGTTACTTTTTTTCACCTGGGCTGGGCTTGCTTGTTTGTTTTTTAATAACAAAAGTTACGTTTTTGGCACAAAAAGTGAAATGAATAAGCCTCAGGCTGAGAGAAAACAAAGTAACTTGCGTTACTTATTTGAAAAAGTAACTCAGTTGTCGTAGCGTTACTTTACTAGTTACTTGAAAGAAGTAATCTGATTACGTTACTTAATAATGTAATGTGTTACCCACAAAAATCCTGATGCATGTTTACTGTAGTAAGAAGCCATTTTTAACCATTCAGGTTCTGAAGTTACATGCAAACCACCATAGATGATGACCTTTGACCCCTACCCATAATGCTGCATGTCTGTCTTCTCTATAGAAGTTTTTTTTATTTATAACAACATAAATTCAACGTGACTGATGAAAGTGAAGTACATTTTCTATCTATATTGCAACAAACTCCTCGAAACACATTCTTTTGATAAAAGAATACAACATTGAGATTAGTTTTATTATAGTTTTGAAATAAAATGAAACATGAAGATGTTTTATCCATGCATGATTTAAACGTTGAAGAAGGTCCCAAATAAACTTCAAGCATTTAAGAATTAGCTTAGACCAAAATGTTTTTAAGATAACGAGAGACATAAATTCAGTGTGTGCAAACATTTGACTGGAAGTGCTCATTTCCCTCATTAAGAATTTAGACTATGTCACAAATGTTCTTGTTCTTCAAGAAAAGAGGGTAAAGCAGTGGACTTAAGGTTCAACTAAGTCAAAGCTAACAATCATAGAGTCTAATCAACCTCAATCTGTTCACAATAGCTGTCAAACAGATCAGTGGCCCACATGAGGGTACAGGAAGACGTAATGATGACTATACCTGCAGAACGTAGATGAATATTATCTTGAAAGACATGCATGCTTTATAGAATGCTATAGTTGCACAATACTATACATGGCAGTGCATCCTCATTCCTAAGTGCTTAGTAAATGGTTTGTTTTCCGAGCAAATACTGTGAACACTGTAGAGAACACTGTAACTTTTGAAGGGGAAAAATATTCTTGAATGAGTTTTACTGCCTGTAATAATTTTAAACGATCTGCTGAGCTAACCATGATTGAGGACATGGGGGTTGTCCACTCATGTGTGGTTACCAAATGTTCCCTATAACAATCCTCCCTTCCCACTAATCAAGACATTCATTTTATTACTATCAAGTGCAAAACATGCATATTAAACCCAAACACTCAGGATACGGACAGCCAGCAGAGATAAAGCGATTTGCAAACTTTTAGTTAAGCTTTGAATGGGAATATTCTGAGCTATCTAACTTTTCTTCCCAACAATCAATATAAGTTGTTCAAAATGATGGGATATTATCCCATGACCTAAATTATTTACTTCATCTCTTAACATTTTTGACAAATATGAGTTTTCAAAATTCTTTGTGTTCTTGCAAAATACTTGTTATAATTGTTTGTATTCCTATTATTAATACTTCTAATTTTCATTTTTATATTTAAAAAAAAATAACAATAATAATTGCCAACAAATAGTACAAATATTCGACATAATTAAAGACACCCTAATCGAGGAATTCCTAAAATTAAAAATTAAAACTGACCACAGATAATAATTTCTCTCAGTTTGTACAAACGAATACAAATTAGTTGACTTACTATGGAAGATTGGGACAAGTGAACAACTGACTATACAGTATATATGTGGGGTAAACAATTATATAGTGATTTATCAAAATAAAAGGTAAAAAATGTGGAAACATAACTGATAAAAGAGATCGTACTTAAAGAATTGTGCTCAAATCTATATTTTCCATTCACAAAAAAATGGAGCTGTCCAACAATTCTCAGACATTTTCTCAGTCCGTTAGTCTGCTTTCACCTTAGGTTGGCAAGATGCCTCCTGACTGATCTGTGCTCCTGCTAGTCGCTCTCCTATGTTCCCACAGTAGAGAAGAGAACGCATGGGCCATTTCTGTTGAAGAGGATACAAGTATATCACTTGGAGACCTTCAGAATGCTTAGAGATTGGCTTAGGTAATCAAAAATATCCAAATAAAAAACCTGGAAGAATGTTACACAATATGAAACTGTAAAATAATCTCTAGATCAGTGGATCTCAACCCTTTTTGTCTTCAAGGCAACAATTTTTGTCCATAACAATATTTGAAGCCTCCCCTCACTCACAGTCTCTACCAAATAAAATATTTTGAAGCTTGGCATAAATAGAAGGATGTATTTTATTTTCATTATAAAAATAACCAAATACAGTTTTTCTAAGTTGCTTTTCTCAGGTGCATTTCTCAAAACTACTTGTTCAACCTCCACATCATCTTGTGGACATCATAAAAGGGTCAACAGCTGGGAAGAAGAAGAGGAGTACGGATGTGTGGTGGAAGGGTACGGAGGAAAAACAGTGGAAGATGTAGAAGAGGCCAAGATTGTAGAGATGTTTCTGATGAAATAAGGCCCGCTAGTGAACCATGTTCTCAATCATGACCTTATGGTCGAGGCGGGTCGAAAGGTACAGCCAAATGTTGGGAGAACAACCGTGTCCTCAATCATTAAAACGTTTGAAGGCAGAACAGTTATGTATTCAGACAATGTTCACTACTGTAATACTGTATACTTACCGTAATGCTATATTACTGTAGTCCACTTGCATTTTACATTATACAGTAAATATACTTTATAGAGACATAATGTAACACACAACCACACACGTACATATAGTATGTGTGTGTGTGTGTATATATACATATATATACAAATATATTTAAATATATATATAGAGAGAGAGAGAGAGAGAGAGCACTTTGAATCATGTTCAGTCTCTTGCAATCAATATCCCATGAGTAATATGTAAATTTGCATTGTTGAAATTTATATATGCCATTCAGCTGTAAAGTCTTGTGCTTTTTTTAATCATTGTCATCAAAATCATAGTTTACATCTGAAAATACCGACAGAATACACTGTTATATTGACAACATCTAAGCATTTTGACTGCCTTGATTGTAAATTATTTTAGGTCATCTTGAGGCCCCTTAGAAGTTTGTTGAGGCCCCTTAGTGTTCCACAGCCCTCTGGTTGAGAACCACTGCTCTAGATAGATAGATAGATAGACAGGTAGATAGATAGGTTTTGCAAGTAGTGAATGAAGTGAAGAGTCTTTCACCTTCACGGGATGCAGGTACTCTGCTCTCTGCAGGATGGGATGGTCCCCCAACATCCCACCCTGGTCCAGGGTTTCGGTCAAGTGGGCGATGTAGTTGGTGGCCAGGACCAGCACGTCCAGCTTGGAGAGTTTTGTGTCGGGAGGGACGGAGGGTAAAGCCGCCTGCAGGCTGTGGAAGGCTTGTCTGAGGTTTCGAACACGACTCCTCTCTCTCGCTGCATTCTCGGGAGAGTTCTGGCTCTTATATGCCCTGGGTAGAGTTTTCGGCCCAGACTTTGCCTAAGACAATCCAAAGGAATGAGGATGAGGATGCACAATGTTTTGTGAGTGTTTAGAGGTATAGGTCCCACTTTATATTAGGTGTCTTTAACTTCTATGTACTTTAAAAATAAATAAAAAATCAGTTGTTAGGTACAATGTATTTATTGTTTTCATGTTGTATTGCAAAAAAGCTTTTGAGGTGCATGTACCTATATATATATATATATATATATATATATGAAGAGTTCAGATGCAAAAGCCTCTAAGTGCCATCTGAAATTTTCTTGTAGAATGATCCTTTTTATCAAGCTTGTATATTTAAGTTCAGTAATTTCACTTAAATGACAATGAAAAGGTCATTTTCATTGCCATTTAAGTGAAATTACTGAATTTAAATATACGAGCTTGATAAAAATGATCATTCTACAAGAAAATTTCAGATGGCACTTAGAGGCTTTTGCATCTGAACTACATATATGCCACACCTGTGAGGTGGATGGATTATCTCGACAAAGGAGAAGTGCTCACTAACACAGATTAAGACAGATTTGTTAACAATATTTGGCCTTTTGTGTACTTACAAAAAGTCTTAGATCTTTGTGTTCAGCTCATGAAAAATGAGGGCAAAAACAAAAGTGTTGTGTTTATAATTTTGTTCAGTGTATATATACAGTATATATATAGGTATAGGTATGTACACAATAAGTGCATTGTTTCTAATTATTCAATTACATGTTAGTAGTTGAAGACAACATAAATCTGTTATACAATAGGGTCCAAAAAGAAATCACTAACAAAAATGCTTCTATTTAGATTTTTTGATAAACTTTTTCATCACAGATTTTATTGTTAGCACTTAAAAAAAAGAAAAGGAATTAAACTAGAATAATATGCATTTTTTTGGTTTTTTAATAATATTAAAATGAATATTTATTTGTAAATTTTATTTATAATTTAGAATATTATTGTTTTTTATATTCATTTAATTATTAATGTGTATTTATACATTTCAATGTAAAAAATCAAACATTCTGCATTAAGCTATTTTGGGACTAATTTTGAAAACAGTCACACATATGTGAAAAGTCATGATATTCACTTTTGATGCGCATGTTAATACACAATACAAACCAATCGGATGATTTCTCATTACTCACAATAACCAAATGATTTAAAATCCCCTTGAGCGCAAACCATCCGCTACTTCGTTCACTCACCCACTTCTTTGGCTCTCGGTGTGTTGCCTGTTTTACGCATGGTTGTGTCCATCTGTGCGTCCTCACACTCTTTCCTCCCATCTCTCCCCGCTCCTGTGCCACATCCTCTCGTACCGCTCGCTCAGCCATGGGAACCAGCGGCGAGCCCCCCGAACCAGTCTCTAAATGACAGCACTTTAGTGTCTCCCTCGAGCTGAGTGAAGGGGCTCGGCCCTCTCTTTCACCCAAAGGCCCAATGTCCACTGCGCTCGGCTCCATCCCCTCCCTCTGCCTTATCTGGTGAGGTAATGTGGGGATCTTCAAGCGGTACGTTATCTCTCGCCCTGCCTCCCACGGGTGCTCACTGCCAAGGGAGCAGACTCAGGAGAGTTGCATGGTGTCCCCAGGCAGGTCGGCAGCAGCGGAGGGTCTTGGGAAAAACAGAGAGACCTTTTGCAGCTGCGGACCCACAGCAGACGCAAACTTGACCCCTCGGCCTGCTGGGTCGACGTGACCTAAAACAATGAAAAGTTACTGTGTCGGCTGTCAACGTGATGGGTGTTGATCAGACTGCATGGGACTAGTATGTCAAGGATGTCTGGATAAAGAGACGTGATGATACATTTAAACATGAGATATTGCTGTTACTCTAGACCAGTGATGTAGTAGAAGGACATGGGTATTATCACATCTGCTGTCTAACTGCTACTGGCTGACAAGACATCACGTATTTGAAAAGAATGCAGGAAAATGGAACAAAGTTCTTTTGTACTTGCACAATTTCTTGAACTATGGACTTGGTGTTTCTAGTCACAGAAGTATAAAAAAGACTACCTCCATCTAATCTATGTTATATAAACACATATTTATACTTTCATTCTTCTTTAGGGGAAATAACAATAGAATGAAATAAGAAAAAATGTCAACATATGCCTAGTAAGAGCATGAGAGAAATCACAAAACTTGCCAATGAGTATGTCTGGGTCATATTTCAACAATTATATATATATATGTTAAATGCAATGTTTATATTCGGTGTATGATTATAGCCTATTACTTAGCTCTTATAATAAAAATTAGTAAAATAAAATAGTTGGATGAAAATGCGATACATTGTTGAGATCTCTTCTGTAACACTAGACGTGAGATTATTGGTGCTTTAAAAAAAAGAAAGAAAAAAGATCTGAGAACCAGGAGAGAGCAGGAATTTTTTTTTTATTGTGCTGCATCTCATTGCTGTGTTGGTGGAACAACCGATATTAAAAATATCTACAGAAAATGATGTTTAAATGGGTTTGCACTGTAACAAACTCACTTTGAAAAACCTTTTACCATCTTTTCCTCACTGGAAATCCGAAGAAACTTCAGTCAATTTGGACTGGAGCTCAACTCAGACGTAACTAGTTGCGAGCACATTTGTCAGTCATCGACTGCTCTGCGAACGACTGTCATGTCTTCCACCCGCACGCATTGGGAACCACATGGTGGGAAAGTGTCTCCACACACACAGAGTGAAGTTCGCCTGTATTCAGATGTGTTTTCTATATAGTTTTGCCGTCTAATAAGATAAAATGTCGCAGGTACAGGCCCGGTTCTTTACCGAAAACAAAAAGTGAGTATATATGGTGTGTTTAACACAAATAGCTGAAACATTTAGCTGTAACGTTAGCTAGATAAGAGATATCCACCTGAATTTCCTTAGTAGTATTTACAGTGTTCATATGATGGTAGATGTGTATGTATCAGATGTAATATGCTCTTCTCTGTAGGTATCTGATAGATGATGTTCCGTTCTCCATCCCTGCTGCCTCTGAGGTGGAGGATCTCAGTGGTGTCATCAACAAGCTGCTGGAAGCGAAGAATGGTGAGCTTGTTTATTACCAGTCATTCATTTAGACGTGTTTTTATCTTGTTACGGTGCAGCATACTTGCCCACTATACGACTTCTTAAAAATCATTTTCCAAAAATTGTGTGGAATCTAATTATAATAACTGGTCACACTTTACAATAATGTCTCATTTGTTAACATTAGCTAATGTATTAACTAACAATGAGCAATACCTTTGTTACAGTATTTATTCATCTTTGTTAATGTAAGTTCATACAAATCCAGCTGTTTATCGATTGTTCATATTAGTTCACAGTGCATTAACTAATGTTAACAAATAGCCTACACCATATTTGATTTTAATAACGTATTAGTAAATGTTGATATTAACATTAACTAAGATTAATAAATGCTGTAGAAGTATTGTTCATTCTTAGTCCATGTTGTTCTTATTGTAAAGTGTTACCGATTCTCTCTGGTGATTTAATGATTAGATTCTGACTTTTGAATATTATATTTTTCTTGTATTTTTTACTTAAATTCACATCATTTATGTCTCTTTTTCCAGCTGGACACAAACATGTTGAGTTTGATTTTCTGGTTCGGGGACAGTTTCTCCGCACTTCACTGGCCAATCACATGGAGACAGAGAACATCTCAACGGTATGGCATTGCATTTAATGTAGTCCCACCAACACATATCTATAGACCGCCTACAGTTTGTTCACTGAGCCTTTGACTACGTTCAGACTGCAGGCACGAAAGTCTGATTTTTTTTTTTGCCCATATGTGACTGTCATGACAGTGTGAACATCACAAAACTACATGGAATCTGAACTTTTCAATTCCAATTTGAGCCACTTCCATATGTGGACCTAAATTCGATACAGGTTTAGATGTTTTGCAATGCGACCTCAATCTGAACTGTCAAATCGGAATTCATGCAACTTTTACGTCACTCGACATTCGTCACTATTCTGTGTTCATGGGAGTCACTTCAAAGATTTTACATACCCGAAGTTAACCAGACTGTCGCGAAAGGTGTCAGTGTAAAGACAGTGATGTGTTAGAACTTATTAGTATAAGTATGGTTTTTTATATTGCCTGTGCATAAATTCGCTGTCTTCCGCAGCAGATAAGACGATAATGAAATGTGTACTTTAATGTTCTCCGTGTTTCACAATCACATACTTCCTTCCTATGTAGCAGAAAAAAAAAAAAACAGTATGGCTGCATCCGACATCGCATACTCTCTTGAGTAGGTACTTATTTTGAATAAGTAATCACTTCACGACCACTAAAAAAGTATGTCCTATATAGTATGAATATGTGTAGTATAAATATAATCTGGACATACTACATTCAGCATGTTGTCATCATCATGTGACTTACCAGCATCAGTTGCGTTGCTTCATTGTCATTCACGAATCCTCTCCAGTGGCCTCATGGGATGTTAAAGTGTCCATCGTATGCACACTTCACACTTTTGCCTACTCTTTTATGAGTACTGGGAATTTGGACATACTATTTTTGTCACATACTGTTTTTCACCTACTATATAGTAGGGAAGTTTGCGATTTCGGATGCAGCCTTTGAGAAAAGAGTCCAAATTCATACTATACATAAAACAGTAGACAAAATATGCGATTTTGGACGTAGCCTATAGTTCACCTAAAAATTTAAATTCTGCCCTTTATTTTATTTATTTGCCCTCGTGCCATTCAAACCCATACCACTTCTGTTTGACTTGGGTACTCAAATGAAGATTTTAAAAAGTATATTCTCTCATTATTTTTATCCATGCAACTTAAAATTTCACGCTTTAAAAAGCACAAATACATTGTTAAAGTAATCCATATGAATTAGTGTGACGTTTAGCTTTTTTCAAGCTGTGTTTAACAGTTAAACTGCTATGAAAGTGATACAGCTAATCTGTTCAACATGCAAAAACATTTGATTACATGCTCGTGTGTGTTTACAGGAAGAAGTGGTGGAAATAGAATATGTAGAGAAGTTCACAGCCCCACAGCCAGAGGAGTGTATCATGCATGATGACTGGATCAGCTCGGTGGAGGCAGATTCTGAATGGTGCGCTTCATCCAAAACATTCTAAACAGAAGTCAAAAATGTCTTTGCTTGGACAGTTTTGTGGCTGATCAAGTCAAGTCGTTCTCTGCTTTGTGCCCAGGATCCTCACAGGCTCTTATGATAAGACTGCACGGATTTGGTCAATGGAAGGGAAGGCTGTGATGACTGTGGCTGGACACACTGATGTTGTGAAGGATGTAGCCTGGGTGAAGAGAGGTAAGAAACGTACAAGTGTTTATTTGATAGATAACCAGTATGAGATGCCTAATATGCGTTGTTATGTATTGACGTTTAAGAGAACTAATGATGCATGAGGTTTCTGAATTTGTCCGTTTGATGGTTCTGTGGCTTTTAGATGGTCTGAGCTCTTTGCTCCTGACGGCATCTCTTGATCAAACAATCATGTTGTGGGAGTGGAATTCGGAACGGAATAAAGTGAAGGCCCGACACTGTTGCCGAGGACACGCAGGAAGTGTAGACACAGTTGCCGTTGACCCTACTAAGACAAAGGTTTGTGTGTGTTCGTTAGTCTTTTTGTGTGTCTGTTTGACTTTACTGTATGATGTACAATTTTTAATTTTTTTTATAAATAAGTACTTTTATTCACCAAGGATGCGTTAGATTAATCAAAAGTGACATTAAAGACATTTATAATGTTACAAAAGATTTCAATTTCAAATAAATCGGTTTCTACAAAAATATTATATAATATTATATTTTCAACTGTTTTGCACCAAATCATCATATTAGAATAATTTCCTGAAGGATCATGTGACACTGAAGACTGGAGTAATGATGATGAAAATTCAGCTTTGCCATCATAGGAGTAAATTACATTTTATAATATATTAAAATAGAAAACAGTTATTGTACATTTTAATGATATTTCACAGTATTACTGTTTTTACTGTAATAAACAAACATTTATCAAATAAACAGCCTTCGTGAGATAAAAATATAAAAAAATTCTTACCATTCCCCAAAATATGACCAGTAGTTTATGTATATTTTTGCTTTTTTAATTAATGTTAATTATATATATATATATTTGCACCAAAAGTAACATCATTGATTTGATTTGCTAGTCATGTCTTTTTTCCTCTTCAGTTTTGCAGTGGCTCATGGGACAAAATGCTAAAGATATGGTCAGCAGGTACGTTTTTAGAAACCTTTTTCGGTGAAATGTCCTTTTGAATTACACAAGGAAAAACGTCCACCATCAAAAAAGGAAAACAATGAAAGGATGTATAGTAATACATTTATAAAAACCTGCTTGTATTGTTGTTGTCCTCAGTGCCAACAGAGGAAGAGGATGAAATAGAGGAACCCAACAGGCCACGCAAAAAACAGAAAACGGAGCAGATGGGGCTCACACGGGTGAGTATCTGTACAAGTTCATGACTCAAAGACTCTTGCTATCAGTTAATGGTTTGCAGTTTCATAAATTCTTGTTCTGCTCTAGACTCCCGTCATGACTCTTTCTGGCCATAATGAGGCAGTGTCCTCAGTGCTCTGGATGGATGCAGAGGAACTGTGCAGTGCATCGTGGGATCACACCATCCGTCTGTGGGATGCAGAGACTGGCGGGCAGAAGAGTACGCTAGTGAGTGACACCAGTTCTTCATAAAAGAGTAGTAATAGATAGAGTTTGGAGTCAAGAATTTTGCACCACTAGTGCAATAAACACATAATCTTTAAGGGCTGCTGGATTTAGAGACTGATGTTCTTGCATTGCAGATGGGCAGTAAGGTTTTCAACTGTGTCTCATACTCTCCTCTGTGTCGCCGTCTGGCCTCGGGCAGCACCGACAGACATGTGCGTCTATGGGACCCAAGGTCTAAAGGTGACTCTCAGAGATTCTGTATAAAAATGCTCTCTCAAACTGACAGCTATGTTCATTACTCATCTCAATTTTCATTTTCCAGATGGCTCTCTAGTTCTCTTGTCACTGACGTCCCATAATGGTTGGGTGACGGTGGTCAGGTGGTCTCCATCTCATGAGCATCAGCTGGTGTCAGGATCTCTAGATAATGTGGTCAAACTGTGGGATATCAGGAGGTGTGTGACTCACAGATACTTTGTACCACAACACCGTCCTGTTCCTGCATGCGTGTCCCTAACAGTCTTGGTTTCTTCTTTACAGCTGTAAAGCTCCTCTGTATGATCTTGCTGCCCATGAAGACAAAGTACTGTGTGCTGACTGGACAGAGAATGGGGTACGTCAAACCATTCAAATATTTGAAACTCTAAAAATAAAGATCTACTTTAAACTGACTTTTTTTTAGTTTATTTGTTTTGGTAACAACAAAAGTACCAGAGGTACATCAGCTTAGATAGCAGAAGATGGGAACATGGAAAATGGTTTAAATGCATGTAAACCATTTCATGGGGTCTTTAACTCTTTCCCCGCCATTGACAGAACCCTTTCACTGTTATATGGTAGAGGGAGCTTTAAGCGTCTTCTGAAAGAGTTCAGAATTTCTGGATCAAAACACAGGGTGCTCATTTCTTATTTGTGCATCCTCGCGTCTCAGCTCCACCCCCTGTAGGATGCAAGGAAAGAAAATGAGAACGGAGGAGTCGAAGGAAATCTTATTTGTATATTGGAATATTCTTGATCAGTCGAGCGTCACTTCAAAGCTTCATCAGCTGCGCTCAAAGGATCTGCCCATATGTTGTTAAAGTTTGGTTGTTTAAGAAATTAATAAATAATAAAGATAAAGCAAGATGCCCTGTTGATATATCTGTGATATATGGTTTATTTAAACTGCAAAGGTAAAGCATATATTAAAATTATTGTGACAGATGTGAAGTGGGAGGAGAATTTATACGTGCGTCAGGTTTCTCCACAAGAAAGACTTCCTTATAGGATACACCTGTGCATCCTCTCTCATAGCTCCTCTGGAAGCTTCCTCACCCCTCGTTCCTCGCGGTACAATTAGAGAATTGAGATGTCCTTTAAGATGGCTGAATTCAGTCGGTTTCCGGGTCAGGGGCTGGAGGACGGAGGAGTGAGGAAACGAGTATTCACCTACAGGCAAAAAAGTAGCAGAAAGAAGCGATAAAGGCATTGCTTATGCACGTTGTAGTCTTTGAAAAAAACTTGATTTTCTCTTTTTGTTCAAAATGTTCCTTTATTTTATGTAACTTTACGGTGGCCGAGAGAGCTCAATGCGCTGCAACTGAAGAAAACATGCAAATAGAAAAACACCTGCAAATTAAGAAAACTTCTTCATCAGTTTCACAAAACACGTGTGCTCCAAATACTCACAACACAACCAAATACAGAAACGCTCTGCAAATAGCACAGACCACAACGGAAATGTTTCCAGGGGACCCCAATAAGTGACGAACCCGGCTGGGACGTGCTTATTGCTCGTGAGCATCCCTATGCCCTACTGCATAAGCCCTTGAAGTGGGGACTTTGGAGTGAGCAGGGCACTTGTGTGCTATTATGTGGCCGTTTGGATCACACTTGGTGAGGGGAGCAACGAAAGACAACTTAATTTCCTCATCATTTTCACCTGGGATGTTCCCATGACAATGCAGCGCGGTGTCCACCAGCTGAATATCTGTTCTTACGACAGAAATTTCTTATTATTGCGGTTAACATTAATGTTGCAAATAAATATACATTTTATACAAAAAGGTTTTTAAAATATGCGTTGTATCTGTGTGTGAGTGTGAGTGTCTCAACTTTAAAACTTGCCTTCTCATCTTTGGACCCTGCATTACCTTATAAGATTATTATGAAACTTATTTAAACATAGAATGACTAAATTTTTAAAAATTTTGTATTGCTCAAATTTGTATTTGGAGCACACCTGTGTTGTAAAACTGATGAAGATGTTTTCTTAATTTGCATGTGTTTTCTTCAGTTGCAGCGCATTGAGCTCTCTCAGCCACCGCACAATTCAAGTGTTTATAATATAGAATGCATGAAGCTAGAATAAAATGAAAACAGGCTCTGTTCTTTCCTTTGAATATAGTGCATGTTCATATAATCGTACTACAAAATATTCTGGGGGCCATGACATTTTTGTGCATCAAAAATGCTGGCAGGGAAAGAGTTAACGGTGATTAAACTCAGAGGATATTTCTGTGGGTGTATCTCAATCTCTCTTTTCTTTGTCTGCTTTTCTCTCTAGTTGATCTTGAGCGGAGGAGCAGATAACAAACTCTACACATACAGATACTCCGCCTGCGTCTCGGATGCAGGGGCATAGAACTGTCTTCTCTCTTGCCAAGACCTCAGCGCATCTGTCATTTTACTTCAGGATCGCCATGGGAACATAAGCAGCGTCTCCTTTGCTTTATAACATAAATTGTACAGCCTTAGAGAGGCAAACACATCTGTGTAAATCACATGTAAAACCATTCTTATGCACGTTGTCGCATCTGATTCAGTGGGACAAATTTGTTCTTCTGTTTCATGAATAAGGCTCATTGTCTCATTCAGTTCTTGAGTAAATTATCTAATTAAATTCAGTGCAACAATTTACATAAGAGTGGGTTTACCAATGGTCTACACATAAGTGCTGCTCATGTTTTATATGTAAGGCATAGTCTTATGTTTTTGTTTGCTTTGATATTCAGTGTTTAATCCTATGATGCTCAATACAGTGTCTAAAACCAGTCATTTGTCTGTTTTTACTCTGTTGCCTTTTCATATAGAACAAATCTTAAATGACTGTCGTTGAGTTGTGTGAGATTGTGAGAAGTGTTCTATAGTTGTATTTACTTTAGAGGTTATATGTTTTGAATGTGAGTTCTTCCACACGTAACGTCCTGTTATTAAATATTGTACCTTTTCAGACAATGTTGAACTTTGAACTGTATTGTAGTGAAATAAATTCTAAGTTAAAACGTCAACGGTGTTTTATTCCACTGCATTTTAGCGCTTTGATAGTTTGCGCATTTACACGTGCAGCCTGCAGGTGGCGGTAGGCGTTCGGGGTTGGTTTACATTTGTCCATCGTTTTTTTCCGTAGAGAAAGCGTGCTAGACATGGCCGCTACAGCAGTGACGTCTTAATGAATCCTCTTGCAGTTTTATTATTAAAATGTGTTAAACCATCACTCAATTCACTATAGGTTAGTGTTTTCTAGGGCTGACACGATGGGAAAGAAAGATAAGAGTGATCGAGGTAAGATAGACGCCATTCTTAAGAAATAAATACATGAATTTAATCAAAACATTGATGGACCAATGCAAGATATGCTTTTATTGATATCTACCCATTTTTAACTGATGTAGCAGAGAACACTACGGTGGCATGATTGTTAAAAGATAACCACGAGCTTATTTTTGTTCATAAGTAATGTATAAACAAGTGTTTAAATACATGACATTCAAGTTCAATAGAAATTACATCACTTGAACCGTATTGCAAAAACAAAGTATATTATTTCCGTGTACTTTTTTCCACAAAGGTTACAGTGTAGATATTGCTTCTAAATACTATTAAAGGGATAGTTCACCCAAAATTGAATATTGTGTCAATATTTTCTTACCTGTATGAATTTCTTTCCTCTGTTGTAGACAAAAGAAGATATTTTGAAGAATGTCAATGGCCACCGTCAACTGTCTGGTTATTGACATTCTTCAGAACATCTTCTTTTGTGTTCAACAAAAGAAAGAAACTCATACAGGTTTGGAATAACTATCCCTTTAAACTATTACTATGGACACCTGAACCAGCAAGAACTAAAATCTGATCTTCAATAGCAGGATTGATCATCACATCACCTGTTTAAATTGCTGAAGTAGTTGTTTATTCACTTTAGATAAGAAGTCCAAGAAGCGTTATTATGATGAGGAAGAGGAGGATGAAGAGCTGGTAGGCAGTGAGTCTCAAGAGGCCATTCCAGCAGCTGCTGGGAAGCAGGTGGAGGAATCCAGCACTAAACTGGATGAATATGGAGCCAAAGACTACAGACTACAGATGCTTCTCAAGAACGACCATTCTTCACGACCCCTTTGGGTGGTAAGACTATAGATCCTTGATCGATTAGCCATTTACAACAGAAGCCACCACCATTAAGAGGGTCCCTATCCCTTTATCTGTGTGTCTGACTCTTGTAGGCTCCTGATGGTCACATCTTCCTAGAGGCTTTCTCTCCCGTGTATAAATACGCTCAGGACTTCTTGGTGGCCATATCAGAGCCAGTGTGCAGACCCATACATGCGCACGAGTACAAGCTGACGGCCTATTCTCTCTACGCCGCCGTGAGCGTCGGCCTGCAGACCTCTGACATCATTGAGTACCTGCAGAAACTCAGCAAGACCTCTGTGCCAGATGGCATAGTGCAGTTTATTAAGGTGTGTGTGAGCTGGCAGTCAAGTCTGTCTGAATTTTACAATTTCAGCAATTTCTATATATATATATATATATATATATATATATATATATACACACCAAAGACACTCACCTTCTCTCTCTCTTTGTTCTTCTGCAGCTGTGCACAGTAAGCTACGGTAAAGTCAAAATGGTCCTGAAACACAACAGGTCAGTTTGTTTTTTACACATTGTTCATTATTTAATTCTCACTAAAGTTAGTTATGTCATTGAAAACTCTGTTTATTGAATATATAGCCTATTGAATGATTTGCTGTCATTTCATTGGATAATGGGTGGTATTTTGAGTAGTTAAGTGGAAGTTTGTGAATTGTAAACCATTTATTGACCATAAACTCTTTGGATTTACTTGAACTTGAATGAAAAATTTTAGTTTTGAATCTTGACATTGGACGAACTTTTGACTTAATTGGTCCTTTAATGGTGAGAGATAACTTTATTGTCAACTATTACTTAAAAGCTTAGGATCAAAAATATTATTACAATTTGAAATTGTATACAATTCTATTTTAATATATCTTAAAATGCAATTTATTCCTCTAATGGCAAGGCTGAATTTTAGTCTTCAGTGTCACACGATCTTCAGAACTCATTCTAATATGCCGATTTTGTGCTCATAAAACGCTTATTATCTTCAATGTTGAAAACGGTTTCTCTTTTTAAAATTTTTGTGGAAACCGTCATTTTTTCAGTATGCTTTGATGAATGGAAAGTTAAAAAACAGCCTTTATTTAAAATAGAAATCTTTGGTAACATTGTAATGTCGTTACTCTCAGTTTTGATCAATTTAATGCATCTTTGCTGAATTAAAGTATTAATTATTAGTATTAAAAAACGTTTGAATGGTAGTGTATGCACTTAGTTGCCACCTATGAGTCCTTATAAACTAGACTGTGCAACAACCACAGGGCATTAATAGTGCAGTCAAGTTAAGACATTGGGTCTCATGCGCTAATTCGCGGATTTATACGCACAGAAGAACTTCTAATGAGTTCCAACGCCTAATTTACTATAATCCTAATTTGATGTCGTTCTAACGTTAATGAATTTGGAGTATTCTAAATGAGCAACAGCATTCCCAAGTTAACTCACTTGCATAAAACACACCCAAACCATGTCCGGGTACGCACAGTTAGTGAACGAGAACCTGTGTGTGTGTGTTGAGAACAGGTACTTTGTGGAGAGTGCGTTCCCTGATGTCATTCAGAGGCTGTTACAGGACCCTGTGATTCGGGACTGTCGTCTTCGGTCTGCTGATGGTGAGGAGACTGAGCTCATCACTGAGGTCATCTCTAGCAAATCAGCAGTGAGTATGAATGCATACACAGTCTCAATTTTGCATACAGCACAAAAACATGTTGACATAAAGACACTTATAGCGAAGCAGAAGGCTCATTTTTTATACCAAAACCTGTTGTGTCGTCCTGTCCAGATCTCAAAGTCTCAGCAGGACAATGGTGGTCCATCCACCTCCCAGCCAGCAGATGAGCAGCGCTCAGGAACTCAGGTGCCAGATGACATCTTCAGTTACTACGAACAGATGGATAAAGAGGAGGAGGAGGAGGAAGAGACGCAAACAGTGTCATTTGAGATCCGTCAGGTGTGTGTCTATGTTTGAATGAGATGTTACTTGATTGTGAATTTATAGTTTGTTTACCTTGACAGTTCCTCCATTGACTTAAGATATACAAAGACATTCATATCACTATGGGAGAAAGTGCAATGCGCAATATGGTGGAATAAGCCCCACCTTCTAAATAAGTCCCTCCTTCGCCCCCCCGAGTTTAAAAAAATTGTGTTAGCTGTCCAATCGTTAGATTAGAGCATTCAATTTCACGCGCAATAATCTAATTCCTTCTTTCTGTTTCTGCTGAACCTTGGTAGGAAATGATTGAGGAAATTCAGAAGCGCTGCATTCAGTTGGAGTATCCCCTGCTGGCGGAATACGACTTCCGTAATGACACGGTGAACCCTGACATTAACATGGACCTGAAGCCCACCGCTGTGCTGAGACCATATCAGGAAAAGAGTCTGAGGAAGATGTTTGGGAACGGTAGAGCTCGATCTGGAGTCATCGTCCTGCCTTGCGGTAAACTATCTCTGAACATCTGCACAGTGTTTGAATTATTTCTTTCCAGAAGCAGGTGATGCTTAGTCCTGTACTATAGCAGAGCGTGGCTCTGCATCCACAGCTGAATAAACAGACTAGACTTTGGAATATGTAATTACAAAATTAAATGATATTATTTGGCCAAAATAAATATGAAATTAGCAATTTTAGACTATTTGCTATCATTTTCTCTTTTCAGCAATTATGATAAATACATGGATATTCAGGAGTTCTGCCTCAGCCTGGATGGATATTTGTTATAATTATTAATGAAATATTCATTTTCCAGGACAATTTTACTTCAATAAAGTGTTTCTTTGTGATCAGTAAAAATGTATAAAAAAAATGTATAAACATATAAAAACTGTTGAATTAAGTACTTTAAAAAAGGTTGTCACGTTTAGTCTCTTCCGTTGGTTATCACTTTCAACCATCACAGTAGGGGTGGGCGATGTACCGGGACACACAAGTAACCGGTAGAGATTTTGGACTATCGTCTCTATCGCGGTTGCGCTCATGTGAGGTTTCTGTGCTGCATGGTCACGAAAGCTTATTGTTTGCATGCGTTTTTAAGCATTACGGTTTAAAAACAAGTGATTTTAAACCGTTGAAGAGCAATTCGCTGGGAAACATTCTCTTTTCAGTATATGTGCGCGCTCTCTGAGAGACGCGCGATTCTGAAGCCGCAGTTCATATAGCGCGCGAGAACTGAACTGTTTTTTTTTTTTTTCGCCTAATTGGACCTGAACGGTTAAAAACACATGCATATGTGTCTAAGTGACTATGCATTTGCAAGTAAACAGTGTCATTTATGTCTTAAGCGAACGTAAACAGTTGAGAAAGAAAATGTACGAGTATATTGGATCCATGCAGTTGGTCTTAAAGGGACAGCATCCAAATTGACCTGCTGTCGTTATTAATGTTAATCAAACAAAAATAAATGAGAAAATCTCTCACTGCTCTTGACTGAATCACTTTTGTAACTTTGATAAGAATAGATGTATATTTAATTTACACAGTAAAGACTATGCATTGTTTTTTTTTATACATTTGATTACTTTATACATTTTAGGCTATGTAGCATTTCTAGTGCTTGAAGTTTTTCAGTTAGGTCTATTTCATTTGTGTCTTTGTTTGATTGTAGTTTGTTTTCTTTGCTCTTTTTAATCAGTTTACCTGTCTTCAGTTAGCTTGAGAGATTTTTTTTTAGGCTAGTATTAGTTTTTTTTTAAATGATACTGAAAGATAAGAATTAATAATTGATAAGAATTATGAATTTCAATGGTATACATTTTTTTTGATATCATAACCTTATTTAAAGCAAATATAACTATATTGTGATATATATCGTTATCATGAAATAAAAGTACCCATATAGTGAAATAAGATTTTGGTGATATCGCCCACCCCTACATCACAGTTCCAGTTCAATTGCGCAATAAAATACGGCTGTCAATCTAGAAACTTTACAGTGTACTTAGTAGAATGAAAAACTCAAAGAATTTACAATTGAGTTACAAGAGCAACTCTGGGTTAGAAGCTAATGGAATTATTGAGTTAAAATAAATTGAATCTACAGTGACGTCTTTTGTTATTCTACTCTTCTTTCCCACAGGTGCTGGTAAGTCACTGGTAGGCGTCACTGCTGCCTGCACAGTGCGTAAGCGCTGCCTGGTGTTGGGAAACTCCTCTGTGTCAGTGGAACAGTGGAAGGCTCAGTTTAAGATGTGGTCCACCATTGATGACTCCCAGATCTGCCGTTTCACTTCAGATGCTAAGGACAAACCCATCGGCTGCTCAGTGGCCATCAGCACCTACTCTATGCTGGGCCACACCACCAAACGCTCATGGGAAGCTGAGAGGGTCATGGAGTGGATGAAAAGTCAAGAGTGGGGGCTAATTATTCTGGATGAGGTGCACACAATCCCAGGTAGGCTGTGTTTGGGAGTGCAACTTGACAAAATGTCAAGCAAGAAATCACATCTTCCATGCTCATTTTTTTGGTCACTCTGTTTTTTTTGTTTTCCTCACTTCACAATAGTTAGCTCCACCCACAGTGAAATTTCAAGACAGAAAACAATCCGTAATTCAGTCATCACTGCTGTTGGTTAGATTTTGAATAGCGAATATTTTAAACAATTTAAGTCAAGTTAGTTAAGTTAGTTTACCCAAAAAAATCTGTCATCATTGACTCATCCTCATGTTGTTAAAAAAAAAAAAAAAAGATCAAATAATTAAAGATATTTCTAATATTCAAATTATTTTTGTCCATCCATTGAAAGTCTAGGTAACCATTTACATTTCTGCATTTGGCAGATGGTTTTATCCAAAGAAACACACATTTGATCAGTTCTTTCTATCCCTGGGAATCAAAAGTTTTTAGCACCATGCATTATCAAAGATCTTCTGTTTGAGCTAAAGGAAGACTTTAATCAACATGTTCAAGCTTCAAAAAGTTAATAAAAACATGTTTATTCTAAGTGTTCTGAAAAGACGTGATCGCTTTACTGTATATTATGAACAGGTTTCATTTTGGCTATATAGAGCACATCAAATCAATTATGTGTGAACCAGTGAGGTTTGTTCTTATCCATAATTTGAGCTTCCGTTATTTGATGTGTTCTATGTGTACATCCGTGTCCATTTGAAGGCTTAGATTAAACTGCTTGATTCAAACTGATTGCGTGTATGATGTCTTTATGAACTTTTTGAAGCAGTTGATTGCCTGACTTTGATCAGGCAATCAAAATGTTGATTACTTACACTTTGAATGGTTGGACAAAAATGATGTGAATATTAACAGAATCTTCATTTGTGTTCTGAAGACGAACAGAAGTCTTATGGGTTTGGAACAAAATGCGAATGAATAAACAAATACAGAATTTTAATGTTTGGGCAAACTAACCATTTAAAGGGGTTATGTCATGAAATTTTTAATTGTTTAAATATGTTCCTTGAGGTTCACTTATAATATTAATAAAGTTTTTTTGCACAAAAAAACAAATGTATAAGTAGAAAAACAATTATTTTCAAACTTCATTCTGACCCTCTGTCTGAAATGGGTTTTGACCTTTAAAGCTTGTCAGGAAAAGGCCACTGTTATGATTTGCTAACATCACTGCATAGGAAACCGTATCAACGCCCACTCGCTATTGCACACGAGTAAGTGTTTTAAAAACATTGTTCATATAAACCCATCATTTGCATAAGGTTTGTGATGCAGCTGCTGTCAGATCCAGTACAGTTAACTGCTTCATCTTTCTACTAAAGTTTCTTTGCAAACTCTCCATTACACTGTACCTCGCTGACAGAACAAAATGCTCCGAACAAACATAATCCTCAGACGTGATCCGGGATGCCAATAAAATAAACCATCCACTTGTTTCCAACACTGGGATCCTTCTGAAGTCTGTACTGTTTAAACTGGACGCGTCAAAGCGATCGTTCTTTCACTCTTCCATTTGCCCTGTTGTCGACAGACTCAAGCACATGGAGTGTGTCAGAAACTGAAGTTGCATCTGTATACTGTATCCAGTGTAGACAGTGTCAGTAATTATAATAGACTAAGTCTAATGGGTTCTATTTGCCTTTGACGTGAAGCTCACATCCAGTGTAGGCAAATGTCTGCCGTTAAACGACCGAATGCCAGTGGGTGGGGCCTATGATGTATAACTATTGTCGATGTCTTGCTCTGGAGGCAGGCATATGCAAATGTTTATGACTGTGTGATGTCACAGGTCACCCAGTATCAAAACAAGCTGTTCAAGCTTGATTAAATAAATGCTTTGTTTATAATGAGTTGGTTTAAGCTATGAAACTTGGTACAAAGACCTCTTACATGTCAAAAGATCAATGCAAATTTGATTTCTCATGTCATGACCCCTTTAAATTTCTATCTTAGTTCAGAAAAACCAAAAGCAGCCACCTAATATCAAATTTACAGCAAAACAAAGTTTTAATGTCTGTATCTTCAAGCAGAAAATCATGGAGCAGCAAAATAAAATTGAATATTTGAGGAATCTTCTGATTGGCTGGAATTTTGTCATTTTGCTCAGCATGCTTTCAACGAGGACAGAGAAATTATGTGTTTAATGGAATGTAAATGAAAACCATACAGATTGTTGACTCTTTTGTGCTTGTCTTGCAGCAAAGATGTTCCGTCGTGTTCTGACGATTGTCCAGGCTCATTGTAAACTGGGTCTCACTGCCACACTAGTGAGAGAGGACGATAAGATTGTCGATCTCAACTTCCTGATCGGGCCGAAGCTCTTTGAGGCAAACTGGATGGAACTACAGAACAATGGTTACATTGCTAAAGTCCAGTGTGCTGAGGTGAGCTGTGAAAAACCATTGTGATCCTTTCTCCCCATAATACAAAATAACCAACAAATGTGCTTTTCATGTGTATATTCCACAATGTGAATTGTTAGATTGATCTCTGAAACGTGTTGGGAGGGTCAACAGGGTTAATGAACTTATTAAGCATTGCATTTTGAGGCTTTGGAGCCTGGTGCACAAACAAAATACAGTACTGTTATTCAATATTGCTTTGTAATTTTAGATCTTACTAAACAAAGCCACACTATTTAGCCACATGAGCAGAAAACCACATGTACCGACCTATGCATTGTTCACTGTGTTCTGAACACAGAAAGAGGTTCTCTAAAACTTCCAATGCAAATCAGGCTATTTATCACATTTTTGGTAAATCTTTTAGCATGGTTTGTTTAACTAAAAGAATAAATATTGCAGTCAAGTCAGTCAGTGAGGCAAATATATAAATTAGATGTATAGCCTAAAAATATACAAAATTACTACAGACTTTAAAAAAAAGTATTTTCATGGAAATTTCTATATTCATTGTAAATGTTTCTTGTTACGCTTTTTTATTCTAGTGAAGTTAAGTATTACTATGCAGTTTTAGGCTATGTGAATAAGAGTGTCTCGTTAATCTAAAAACAAATATAGATCTTATAGATCTTAACTGCAGAAAGTGTTTAGAAATGTGAATCTAATATAAAAAAAAATGTCTTCCTTTTTTTTATATTAAAAGATATATATAAAATGTATAATATAATAAACTCCATATATTCTATATACTTTTAAAATGTTTAATTAAATAGAAGCTTCATGGATTAGTGACAGAGTTTATCGGATAAACCTTGTGAGGAGCTCATCCATGTGGCTAATCCACTTTATTTTATTGGTAAAGTAATCCTATATGTTCTTAAAAGACATGATCACTACTGTAGACTATTAACAGGTTTAATTTCGGCTTTTATTCACATACATAGAGCACATCAAATGTAGTAAACAGCAGCTCAGATTTGCATGAACCAGTGAGGTTTGTTCTTATCCATAATTTGAGCTTCCGTAATTTGTACACGTGCTCCATGTTATGTGCATTTGTGTCCTTTCAGAAGACTTCTTGGGTGTTGTATAGAAAATGTAAAAAGTGCTGCGTGTGCTTTATTCATTTCCCTTGAGTGTTCACAGTCCCTGTATCTCTAGGTATGGTGTCCCATGTCTCCTGAGTTTTATCGTGAATATGTGGCCATAAAGACGAAGAAGAGAATTCTGTTCTACACCATGAATCCCAACAAGTTCCGTGCATGTCAGTTCCTGATCCGCTTCCACGAGCGGAGAAACGACAAGATCATCGTCTTTGCCGACAACGTCTTTGCTCTGAAAGAATACGCCATCCGTCTGAACAAGTAATGCCTTATTTTATTTGCACATGGTCACACACTCGTGTGTGCACCAGCGCTTTTACCCCAACATTGTGCTTGCCTATTTATTTATTTATTTTTACAAAGTTTGTTGTAGAGCTCAACTTTTTCATTGGCCTCTTCTATTATGTATTTTCCCCTATTTATTTGCTTTATAGGCTTGAAATGTTTTACATTATAAGCCATGAACCAAACCAACCTGCTCTATGAATCATGACATAACAAAACTTAGAATCAATTAGGGCTGGGCAATATCGAGTTTGTATATCTTATAAACAATTTAGGATGAGGCGGTACCGTTTTGATGTTACGAGCGCATTGAAAAATAGCAGAGGGCTGCTGCGGGGAAAGTGCATAATCCAATTTGTCCTAAATATGAGACATGCTATATTAAGGGCTACAAAATAACTCGTGAGATATTGTTAACGCGTTTAGTTCCTCTTACCAGTTTTACATTTAGTCTGTGCTTTTTTTGTTTCTATTTTAATTTTTAGTTTAGTGAATTTAACTTTTGCTTTAAAAAGTATTCTTTTTGTTTTTGGATTGTAATGTAGTTGTTACAATGTTAGAATGTATTGTGATTTTAACCTTTTTTGTACATAATGTGTAGTATAACCTAGATGGTTACATTCACTATATTTGTTTTCATAGCTTCAATATGAACATTGTTTGTAGGATAACACTGGGCTGGTTATATAAAAATATAATTTTCTTTAAAAAATAAATACAGAATTTTATCCAAATAGATAAAAGTAGAAATATCACCCAGACCTAGCCTGACAAGCCAGACCCACATCAAGATCTGGGAACACACCATTGGCAGGGCTCAATCCGAGGGGCGGGATAAACGGTTGTCTTTCAAATTCCCTCTGCACGCAATAGGATAGCGCTACAACCAACCAGAGCGTTTTCCCACCAGCGGAGCTAGTTGATAGATTAAACTTTTGCTGTATCCGGTCGGCAAAACTCCGAACTTGTCTTCCTTTTTAAAGAATGACTTCAGCGCCGTTCTTTGTTCTTTTCTCAAAGTAAAGCTTAACTCCAAGTCCTCCAGAGTCACGACCAAAGCCGATTCGAAAGACCGTTGTTCGCCAGCAACAGCAGCCATCTTCTTTGTTTTCAAGTAGCAGGGAATTCACGCGGAACTCTGTCGTCATTATGTTAAGCCCGCCCACCGACTTTATACACGATGTGATTGGCCTGACTAGAGTTCGGTTTTTCCAGCTCGCAACCCAACGGAGAGTTGCTAGACGACACCAGCTGCAAAATAAAATTAGCTGCCGCTAGGGTCCGTCTAGATTTCTAGGCTAACCCAGACCCATTCAATTCAAAAATCGAGACAAAAATACTACTACATGTATTTCAATTAATGTATGCATGAATAACTACTTGTTATTGGTTTTCACACATAACAATTTTTTTACTGTAAAATTGCCAGATTGAAAATCTGCTGTTCATCCAAGTAACAGCTTTTTTTTTTTTTTTGGTTTCTCTTATTGGTGGAGCTTTTAAGTGGTGCAGTTTTTCATTGAGAATTCAGCAATTAAACATGATTTTTAATAACTCTTTTACAGAAGCATATACCATCACCTAACAGCCTCAGAGGTCATGCTATTTCCATTTTGAAAGGTTTAAGCAGTATTGCTAAATGAAATCTCTATTGAGAAAATGAGGAAAAAAAAAATTCAGAGCTTTTCTTTAGGGTCTTTTGAGGACTAGTAAAAGATTTGTACTAGAGTAATATCAACAAAGCCATAGCTTACTAAAAGCCTGGAAAGGAGAAGCTTTTACGAAAGAGATCTACACACTGGATGAACTGAAATGTTCCAAACCATGTCTTAAACACCTTTCAAAAGGATTTTGAATGTATGTTGTAAGGCCATGATGCAAACCTGAAAAAAAGGTGCTCTAGAAAGCAGCAAAAATTATATTAGACTGTCCCTGGTGCAACCTGTAATCAGCTTTGCTTTACTGTTAATCACTTTAACTTTGCCAAATGAATGGGATTTTCCTGGTAAAGTTCTTTCAAAGAAATTGAAAGGCTAGACTCTAAATCTCTTACTCTACTGAGAGGTTGTTCTAGGACTTAGCAGGAGCCTGAGGGTTTTTGAGGTGAAATTTGCAAACTTTTGTTTGGTTTTATTTTAGAATTTTATAGTTTATATTGTATATAATGCATGTGTATATACAGTGTGATTCTGCTAGAAATATGCTGTGCAGTGCTATTGCATTGCATAGGTCTCTAATCAAATTTAAATACATTTGTAAGCATGTGAACCCCTTTGTACACTCTTAAAAATATATATATATATATATTTTTTTTTTTTTAAGTGATGCCATAGAGCAGTGGTTCCCAAACCTGTCCTGGAGTACCCCCAACACTGCACGTTTTCTTTGTCTTCCTACTTAAACACACCTGATTCAACTCATCAGCTCATTAACCTATGTGATAACGAGCTGATGAGTTGAATCAGGTGTGTTTGATTAGGGAGACAAGGTTTGGGAACCACTGCCATAGAGACAGAGTTCAACGCATCATAATCTGAAGACCACGCCCACCAAAGGGGAAAACAATCCAACCGTCTCCATTGACTTTGCATTGCGAGAGACTGCCTCCTTGTCATTTCTTGCTTCTAACAAAAGACAGAATAATGCCTAAAAGCTGCTATGTGACAAGATGTACAGCAAACAAGCTAAGAAACCCAGAAATAAGTTTTCATAAGCTGTCGACCCCAAAAAACGAGCGTTTGAGGACATAAAAGTGGATACAGGCTGGAACGAATGGGTAAATTGTGGGATCCTGACACTCCGTATGCACTAAAATACACCACGTGTGCAGTAGGTTAAACATTTGGTCACTGGTGAGTCAAATATCCAAATGTCAGTTTTATATATTATATTTCTGTAAGATAAACTATCCTGTGTTGCCGATTACGGTCTCCTCCAGCGGGCGTACGTTAGTTCTCAGAGTAATGAGACACGTGACGCTCTGTCTCAACTGCCTGTATCCACTTTTATGTCCTAAACACTCGTTTTTTGGGGTCGAGAGCTAATAAAAACTTATTTCTGGGTTTCTTAGCTTGTTTGCTGTACACCTTGTCACACAGCAGCTTTTAGGCATTTTTCTGTCTTTTGTTAGAAGCAAGAAATGACAAGGAGGCAGCCTCTCGCAATGCAAAGTCAATGGAGACGGTTGGATTGCCTAAATGCGCTCTGTCTCTATATAAGAACCTTTTTTTTTTTTTCTGTGAAGAACATTTTAAAATTCCGAAGAACCATTTTCCACTATAAAGAATATTTTGCACAGTGGAAAGGTTCCCTGAATATTAAAAGTTCTTCATGGAACCATCGATGTCAACAAATAACAATTTTATAATTGTTGGATCAAAGTGTCCTTCAAAGCACAAAATATGGCATGTATGATTTATGTGTAAATGCACACATACCACCAGCTAATTACTCTTCGACAATGATGCCATAGAAATATAAAGAGCTACCGCAAAAACGGAAGTACATCTCTCTTTAAACTCTCTCTTTTCAGACCGTATATTTATGGACCCACATCTCAAGGAGAACGTATGCAGATCCTTCAAAACTTTAAACACAATCCCAAAATCAATACCATCTTCATCTCCAAGGTAAACTGCTTTTCTCTGTCCATTTCCTTGTGAAACTGTGGATAAGTATTTTTCTTTAAATTTTTGAGGCGTTATTCTTAGCATCTTTTACACAAGTAAAACAGTCTGCAACAGATGAAAATCAGTAATGCTATTCAATTTAAATGGCATCTAATGAAATATCAACAACCCTTTTACACAGTCAGATGTTGCTGTATAGGAGAGTTCAGCAGAGGTGACCGGCACTGTTGTGACGCTTTAATTCCTTTCAGATCTTGACGTTCCACCCATTTACAAGAAAAGTACATTTCTGCAGTTTAGGTGATTTAGAAACGCTAATAACATTCTTGTGTCTAAGATAATTTGTCATGATGACCTGACAAAGCTCAGTACTGGACAAGCTTTTTTTTTTTTTTTATCATACTTACTTCTATCTAAATCAGCCAACAAACTCTCTCTGCTGAATCTGATGTCCAAAACATCATGAATCTAAATGTCTTTAAATTTTAAACAAGATTAAACCCCATATCCACAAGTCATGGTAAAGTAAATCAAGCAGTAAATAACCTGTCATTTTTGGGGCGGATGCTAATGTTGCAGAAATTACACACTTCAGCTTGAATTTATATGGAAATATGCATTACTCATTTTGAGTAAATACAAAGAGATCAAACATCCAACAAAATGATGGGCATCAAATAAAATAAAAAGCATTGTCAGAAACATGCATGTGGGTTACATGAGAGACTGGTTTTGGGGATGCTGTTCTGACCTTTTTAACTTTACGTTCTACCTTAATGCAAATGATTTAGTGGGAAAAGTGATGCACATGTGCTGATATGATTGTCCTTAAAAGTCAGGCTATTCAAATAAGATAAGAGTATCTGCATAGGAAAGGGCTGTATGCTAGGTGTTTAAACAAGGCATGTAATAGACCTTATAATAGCCGCCACTGCACTCTTTGTGTTCTGTCTTCCGGTTTGTATTTCCACAGCATGAAGGTAAGATCTTACAGATTTATGAATGAACTACTCGTTCAGAAATCTTCCCAGTCTACTTATATTTATGACATCTGCTTCAAACATTACAATGCTCATGATAACTTTTGTTGACTCCACAATAAGTAAATCCACTTCACCAGCTAATTACTCTTCGACAATGGATGCCATATAAAGAGCTACCGCAAAAACGAAAGTACATTTTTATGGATGTCCTTAAAAGCCTATGAATAACCAAAAGCACAATTATGAAGAACACCATATTTATTTATTTTTAACCCCATTAAATGCCTTTGACTTGTTCTGCAATAAAGTATAAGCTTGTTTGATTATGATTAGTGCTGCACGATTAATCGCAATTGCAATCGCGATGTCAAGCCTACGCGATTATATGACGCAAAATTGTTAATTTTTGGCATCCTTTGGTTAGTTACATGATCCCGCTCTTATTCATGCAAATGCTTTTAAACCATTCATGCGCGATAAGACAAAAAAGAACGCGCTGTCAGTGAATGTCCTGACTGTGACACAGAAAGACTCGCGCTAATATCGTGCGTGCGCACAAAACAGCATGCCAGAATACAGTTCTCTTTCGAGCTTGAACGAACAATAACACACACAATTATGCCAAAATGTCTTTATGTCGAGTATCTTCATAACATAAGAGTAGTCTTACGATGAACGTGAAGAGTTGTGACTCGTGAGAGAATGAGGCGCGTGTGAGATCCGCGTCTCTGACAGCAGCAGCTGGTCTTAAAGGGACAGTACACAGTAGCCACTAATTATATCTGTCGCTAAAGTTAATCAAAGAATAAAGGGAACAGAGAAAAACACTCACTGCTCTTGACTAAAGAACTTTTTTCTTTAGGCAGATTATCACTAATCTGTGTGTGCATTTATTTTCCTTGAGAACCAAGCAAGTTGACTCATGAAACCATTTGTTTATTATATCGCAATCGCAATATTGACCTCAATTATCGCAATATGAAATTTTCCCCAAATCGTGCAGCCCTAATTATGATAAAGCATTCTATCTTGTAGACAACACCAACAAAATGATCAAGAAACTGTGTGTTGACTTTGTTCATATCACAGAATAACATTTATCGCTACATTTGGCGATACAAATGCTTTTTAGTTTTAGCTCCAGGAAATTAAGGATTTACTTGTGTATTTACTGAACTAACTGAAAGGCTTTGACATTTATTTACAGTGTTTTACATTTTGAAATGCAACAACATACCAAGTTGAACTTGTGGAGCTAGGTCAAGGATGTTTTCTCATACTCGTTCCCTTTATCTAGCCCTTAAAAAGCCATTTTGACTCTTGCGTATCTTTTTGGCTGGTTTGATTGTTATTCTTAGAGTCCCTTCACACAGAACTCGTTTCTGCGGTTAAAAACGTGAGACGCAGGTCAGTGGAACGAAAAACTAAAAAAAGACAGCTTTCGTTTTAGAATATCATGCGCGAGACTCTGCAAAAGACGGTCAAACACGTCCGTCTAGCGTATTTACCTTGAAAAACAATGGGAAAGAAGCGCAGTGGAATGGAAAACTGCGTTCTGTGTGAATGGACCCTTATTCTGTCGTCTCTTGTTCTCTTCTTCTGTCAGGTAGGAGATACTTCCTTCGACCTGCCGGAGGCAAACGTGCTCATCCAGATCTCCTCTCATGGCGGTTCCCGTCGTCAGGAAGCTCAGAGACTGGGCAGAGTGCTGCGAGCCAAGAAAGGTAGCAACACTTCCACCATCATTATGGGATATCTGGGTAGACCATTTAGACGGTCTAGTTCTAAATGGTTAGATGTTGTATATTATAATACATATTTCTGAGATCTTTTAGAATTTATAGTAAAGGAATTGCATAAAAGGAATAACCATTTAACCAATCGTACTGCAAAATGTCAAACAAAAGCTGTATATAAAACTTTTTTTTTTTTTACAGGTATGGTTGCGGAGGAATACAATGCTTACTTCTACTCGCTCGTCTCTCAGGACACACAGGAAATGGCTTATTCCACCAAGAGACAGCGCTTCCTGGTGGACCAGGGATACAGTTTCAAGGTTTCAAGGCTATACGTGAACTGCAAACACATCAGTTTGATTATTCTGATTGGGAATGCTAGCCAAACAGGAAGTTAAATTGGGTCTTGGTCTGTCACGTATTCTTTTCGTCTCTTTTTAGGTGATCACAAAGTTGGCTGGGATGGAGGAGGAAGACTTGATGTTTTCCTCTCGTGATGAACAGCAGCAGCTCTTGCACAAGGTTCTGGCAGCATCTGATCTTGACGCAGAAGAGGAAGTGGTGATAGGAGAAGTGGGAGGGAAGCTGCAGGTATCTCCACTCGTTTTTGTTTCTTTCTGCTGCCTCATTTGTTTGCTCAGTGAGTGTCGCTGTTTTGAGCCCGGAAAAACTTGTATTCTTGGCTCTGCTGATCTTGATCATTAACCATAGAAACGGCAAACACTGGTCTTAATGGTTTGAATCGAGATTGCGATCTTTTAACGATTAATCGTGCAGCTCTATATATTTTGTATAGAAAACAACTTTCTTCCAAACTGTGCCTTGAGCGAATTAAATGTTTAGATCAACTGAGAACAGGTTTATAGATCTTATGTAGCCCCGCTCCTTTTCAGCGCTACGCTTTTTGTCTTTTGTCTTCTGGTTTGTATTTCCACAGCGATCTTAAGAATTTATGAAATTTCTATTTTAAATTTAAATGTACTTAAAACTGCCCATTTTAAAATCTTCCCGGTCTACTGACATATGTAGTTAAGACATCTGCTTTAAACATTACAATGCTCATGATAACTTTCGTTAACTCAACAATAAGTAAATCCACTTCACCAGCTAATTACTCTTCCACAGCGATGCCGTAGAAATATACAGAGCTACCGCTAAAGCGGAAGTTCAAAGACAATATTCTAAAGATGGCTGCGCACTTGTTTCTCTGGCGCATAAGGTCTATAGCACTGATGTGCATTTAAGCATCATAATGATTGTTAATCTCTAAATGCGTTAAGATGCTTTGTTAACCTGCTTAACGTGCCAGTGAAGATTATTTTAATGAACTGTTTTCTGCAGTTTTCTCGGCGTTTGGGAACTATGAGCTCCATGTCTGGTGCAGACGATACAGTCTACATGGAATACCAGGCGTCCCGCGGTAGCAAGTCTTCGGGAATCAAGAATATTCATCCACTGTTTAAACGCTTCCGCAAGTGAACATATTCACGGACCGAATGAAGCAGTGACAACATCTGGAGGCACCAGGACCAAATAATGAACTTCCAGCAGCAGGACGACCGGCATATTCATAAAAGACATGTTATGGCTGACTGTCTCAGACAGAGGCATTTAAAGACTGCTGTAGTTTCAGAAAGATTCAAGAATCTAATATCGTTAGTATTTCAAACAGGATTTTTGTAATTATACAGTGATTTGTTTGAATTTGTTATGAGAAATTTAATTGCAAAGAAAGAAGAATTTTGTACAGTATGTAAAAGTCAAAACAGAACCAGTTGTTGAAATGTACAGGTAAACTTTTATCAATAAAACATACTTTGGTAGCACTAATAAGATTTTATGCTTTTACATGAGTGCATTAGATTACTTCAATGAACAATATTTACAGCATGTATGAATCTGTATTCATTTTTTTTATTGTTCCCAATGCATTAATTACCATTATACAATGAGATAGGAATAATTGATGGTGGTGTGCATATTTTTTTAAATCAACGGTTTATTATTCCACATATTTTGCAGGATTTTGTCCATATTAACACTTTTTCTTATGCATCAATTACATTTACAAGAAAAAAAAAAAAAGCAATTTAATCCATTACAATTTCATATAAGTAAACATGTCATATGTCATCATGACTTTAATATTTCTTTAAAAATAGTATATTTATAGTGTAATCTATCATCCTCGCATGAATGTAACATGAATGTAAAAAATACAGAGGCTGCGTTTTTTAGAAGAATGGCTCACCAAAATAAGTAAATGTCATAATTTCCCCAATTTTATTGTCATTCCAAACCTGTATGACTTGTATTACTTTAATAGATCACAAATTGAGAAGTCTTGAAGAAAGAATGATTTTCCTTGACCATCATGAAAGTGGATTTTTTTCATCAAGTCCATAAGTCATGTAGCCTAGGCTACTGTATTCCTAGTCTTACGAAGCCATATGAGGCATAAGGAACATTTTGACATTTATGTTGATTTTTCACTTTAAATCTAGCTTGACCACATTACTTTCACTGAGAGCCTACTCCTTTTGTACTATTCCATGGAAGTCATTCATGCTTTGAAAGATGAGAGTAAACGACGACGGAATTCACATTTCATTTAGTGAAGTATCCCTTTCATACTTATTTTGAACTGTAGTGTTTCAATGTGTTTTATAATAAACATCGCTGTAGATGGATTATTAGTCTAAAAATCGCTAAATGCAAAACCACTGTAAAAATCATTATTCCTATCTCTTGTTTTCAAAACTCAATTTAAAACGCTAACTTTTTACTTACTTTACTTAATTCATTTTACTTGGACTTGACGCAGTTTAGGCTATATTTTAACGTCAGTAGGCCTACACAACCAATCAAACAAGCATTCAACAGCTCCGTAGTGGTATGATAAAATGCATTCATCCATTTTTAATGTATGTAGATATGACAGAGATAGTTCACCCAAACAATTATTTGTTCTGTGGAACCCAAAAGATATTTTGAATAATGCTGGTAAAGTAGTTTTGGCTACCATTGACTTGTGAACACAAAAACAACAACACTAAGACATTGCTCAAAATTATTTATTTTTATATTCCAGTGAAGCAAGAAAATCGTACATTTTCGGAATGGTACGAGGTTAAGTAAATGATTAATATGTTTTTTGGGGGGCAAATTATTCCTTTGACATTAATCAAGATTAATAAATGCTTTAAGGCTGCTCTTCATTGTTAGCTCACATACATGTTAACTATGTTTATAGCCATATTGTAAAGTTTGCACCTGTGTTGATGGAGTGGACTCTGTTGTTTAACTGTATGTCTCGTGAATGCCGTGTTATTTCACAATGAGCTTTGTTGATGCCTGCCCACATTTGCTGAATCATATAATCCTCCTCTCGTCTCCCACACCAGGAGGACTCCGGAATCCCTATTCATTTTAAAACCTGAAAAAATGAATGTTCTTGCCTTGCAAATCTAAGGTGATTCATCATATATGAAATATTGCACATTACTAATGCCATCCTGCCAGAAGTTGTTTCAGGTTCCTTTCCTGTGGTTTTCCCTCAAAATTAATACATACTTCTGCCGGAAGCTAGATATTTTAGTCGATAAACTTTCAATTTTTCTTACACGAACACATCGCTTCACTTCAGAAAGCCCTTATTTACCCATGGAGATGCGTGGAGCACTTTTATGATGGATAGATGCACTTTTATCATGGATGGATGCATTTTGATGGACCATTCACTGCCATTATAAAGCTTGGAAGAGCCAGGACATTTTTTAATACAATTCCAATTGTATTTGTATGAAAGAAGAACAACTATCCCTCTAAAAGTTGGGATTAAAAAAAAGGATAAATGATATACTGTATACTTAATGGGACATGGATTAAAGGCAGTGTAGGCAGGACAGATAACTGACAATTAATCATGCCTTTCCACTTTTCCCTGTTGTAATACTTTTATTGTTTGGTTTCATTCAGGTATGTGATATTGATGAAGCTTGGGCACAAGTATCTGTTGGTGTGCTGACTGCCATTGATGAAGGAGAACTCCTCTCTCTAAATAAACTCTACGTTTGCCCAGTGTCTACTGCCATCATTGTTGAGCGAGGTATTGTAATGGATCATCTGCGGAACCTGCCTTAGGCAGTTTGCATCTATTTTGGTCTGTCTTATGCTTTAAATTTGGATTACCCAAAAGACATGAAAAACACTTTTAACTTTAAATGTGAGTAATCAACTGTGCAAGATTGATGATGTTTGGCATTAGATTACATTCGTTTATGACAGTGGAATTAGATTAGTTGATAGAAAAATAAAAGGGAAGCTGAGGCACTTGTTTAAAATTGTCAGCCCATAGGTTCATGAGCAAGTTAAAGGGTTAGTTCACCCAAAAATGAATATTCTGTCATTAATTACTCACCCTCATGTCGTTCAAACCCTGTAAGACCTTTGTTCATCTTCGGAACACAAATTAAGATATTTTTGATGAAATCTGAGAGCTTTCTGTCCCTCCTTTGACCGCAACGTCATTGCAACTTTCCAGAAAGGTAGTAAAAACATCGTTAAAATAGTCCACGTGACTAGTTCAACCTTAATATTCTGAAGCGACGAGAATACTTTTTGTGCGTAACCACCCTGAACCACCCTTTACAACTTCTACAGCATTTATTAATCTTAGTTAATATTAATTTCAACATTTACTATACATTATTAAAATCAAAGGTTGTATTTGTTAACATTAGTTAATGCACTATGAACTAACAATGAACAGCTGGATTTTTATTAACTAACATTAACAAATATTAATTAACACAATAGCAAATGCATTGCTCATTGTTAGTTCATGTTAGTTAATACACTAACTAATGTTAACTAATTTGTTTAATTAAATTTTTTTTTATTAAAGTGACTATTTACATACATTTTATAGCCCAATGCAAACCACCCGTGTCAGTTGTTAAGAAAACAAATACAATAAATTTACCTTTGAACTGTATCATTGCCTTAAATTTATTCGTCCAGTTGTAAATGTTATCTTTGTAAAATTGTGAAACCATTCTCAATGATTTGTAATAGATGATTGATAGCACTAAAGTTATTGATTAATGCTACTTGCTCTTTTTAAGGCAATCGGTTTGCATGGTTTTAACAAGTAAACTGGATTGCTTTTGAAGTAATTCCAAGTTGTATGCAGAAAACATCAGAGTTAACACAAGTAGCATTAATGAGTAGTTAGGAATACTCACAAAGTGTATTTCAAATGATTTAGTTGTTAAAAATAGTATTTCTGAGTAGTCTATAAGACAAGCACATCTAAAGTAAATGATCAAGTATACTATACAAATGAGTTTTAAGTTACTGGAACTCTCTTGTAAGTGTACACTACTAGACAGTTAGTATTACATACTATTCCTATTTCACTTTACTCGTTTTTTTCAAGGCAATAGGTTTGCATGCTTTTTAAAGTAAGGTTTACTAATTGGATTTTACAGTGTACATTAATTATTTGTAGGCTGCTAATAGGCTACTTCATTTGTCATCGAAACATTATTTGGGAACTGCAAAAAAAGGTAATATATAATTTCGTATGTATGCTATATGGTGTAAAATAAGCTTTTGAATTTTATAAACCTTCATACGTGTGTGTGTGTGTGTGTGTGTGTGTTTGTTGTTTGGACATCATATCATAATTCATGGGCCAAGTCTCATTCTTCAGATGGTATTAGAACAAATGGGGTTTTTTGCAGGCTTTTGAGTTCATGTCAGTCCAGGCACTGTGAAACAAGTGTGTTGTTTGGGGCCACCTGGGGGTAAGAACCTCTATTTTACACAAATACAAATCTCATCGGAACATTCCTCAGCTCTGGGCTGGACACTGTTGGCCACTTTCCCACAGGCTTTTGAAATCCTTGAATAAAAGGTGGTTCATCCCCTTGGAACTGCTTTGGGTTGTACTGAGGAATTCAACAGAATACCAAAGAATATCCCCCCTAAATGTTCCTTCTCATACCCATCTATACACTGATCCCCATCCTCCTCCATCTTTTCTTGTAAAACCTTTTACATAACCATGTATTGTTCCTTTTCTTTTATTGTAACCTACATAATCTAAATACCCCATTACTTAAGTGTTTCCAACGTACATTACTTAAAGTACGCAACTTAAAACTGCATGAAAAGACTTAAAGTCCTGCTAAATGATTGAGGCCTTTTATTCTAGACCCTCTGTTTGATCCTCTTTGAAAGAAAAGAGAGAATCAAGCACAAGTGAAAACAATTTTTTATGCAAGATTCTCATCTTAATAAGAATTAAACCTGAACCACCAATTAAAATGTTTACGCTTTCAGAAAAGACTATTGCACCTACACATGCAAACACGCAGAAGGAAAGCCTGCTGCTTATCTTTTCTAATAAATTCACATGATTTCTAGGTGAAAACCGACGACTCTGAGCCAAGTGGATATTTACTTATAAGGGAAAAGCCTCAAACACCACAATCTCAGCAGAATCAGTTTTTGCCAACACAATTAGTTCTCTCTGAAAAATTGTTTTGCCTCTGTGTTCTAATACCAGTGTTTGGCAACCATATGCGGCTTCTGACCACACACTTAACCATAATCATATTAACACTTATAATCCCTTAATCTACCTTCATTGTTTTATCATGTAGCGTTTTCATTGTTATGTGCGCGTGCATGGAGCGGAGTTTCAACAAGCAGTTCAACAATCTGTTCAACAATCTGCATGGCACACACTAAACAGGGAAGGAAATGTGGAGGTAATGAAGTGGAGCAGGTAAGATTAATAACAAGGTAATGAGGGGGCAGAGCCTAACCTGAGACCAACAGAACAGCACATGGCAAACGGCAACAAACAAAAGTGTTCCACAAACACAAGTCAAGAGAACACATGGCAAATGGACTCCATCATCATGTGCTCAAGCTGAAAACACCTCATGAGGGGAACAAGCTGTAGACCTAATTTGTGAACATACGTTCACCAAGAAGGCTACAACACATTCCAAGCAACCAATCAGATTTGAGGGACAAGTTTATAGTTTAGATTATTCCAAGTTTAGGCTTAAAACCAGGGTTAGGTGCTTCTACATCAGTGTTGTTCACCAATAACTGATCTCTGATTTTAGGGATAAGTTATGGGTAGGGTTAGTTTAGGGGTAAAGATATGGTTAGGACTAGATTTTCAGAATGCTGTTCCATGTCTTGGCAAAATCACGGTGACCAGCTATAATTGATTATCCTAATCAACCCCTAACCCTATATATAACTGGTAGTTCTCTTGAAATATTTAACCTAATTTGTTTCAATATATGACATGAGCCCCTATATTCTGGTTTTAAACATATTTCTTGGAAAGAAATACCTTAATTTTGAATACGGAAGTAAGCTATTTTCTGTGTGTGTGCCCGAGACTTCCGTTTCATTTGCCACCGCTGGTGTGGCGTTTCTCGTCTGGTGTGCAACCGGCTTAACAAAGTGCAGTAAACGGTGAAATTGTTTGCGTTAAAAATTTGTGTGTATTACGATAATAAATTAAAATAATAGGAAAACATTAACAAATACCAGTTTGTAACATTATGCAGCATGATGAACTGTTTTTGCACAGCTAAAATAACTGAAAGCGAGTTACACCGAAAGTATCGCACATTCGAGTTTAAAATGGCCACGCCCGGTCTTATGTTAAAAATAAGGTGGAAAGATAATTGTCAAAAAAATTAATCATTTCCATCCCAGTCAGCAAATTTGCACAGATTTGGCCCAAATAAACAGCTGAGCTGTGGTCCAGATTAGATTGTGTTTGTTGGCCCAAATATGCCACATCTTCTTTGCCAGAACTGAACCAAAGCAGTGCGATAACTCCACCAAGCATGAGCCAAATAATAAAATTGTATCTGGCAATGTGAACCTTGTATGCAATTTTAGTATGGTTGCGATCTGTTAAAATCTAACTTTAATTAAACCCCTATGTGGCCCACATGCAATGACAGTATCTTGGGTTTAGTCTTTGGACTTGTTTGTTTCATTTTTGAATCAGGTCTTTTCTGATGTAGTAGAATTTGCTAGGTGGTGGTGCATGGCGCTGTGGATTATACAATTGAAATAGTCCATTTGATATTTGCTAATATCCTATTTGTACAATCTTAATATATCTGCTAAAATCCACTACACACCTCCCTGTTTGCTAGGAGAACAAAAAGTTTTAAGTTAGGATACATTTTAACAGCGCTCTGATATAGCATATCAGATCAGAGAAAGCAGGTTTTACTGTTTACAGTGCATTGAAGTCATGTCGTAAAGATCATATTTTACAAGTTGAATGCACCTATAAACAAGGTGCATGGCAGTGAGAATGTCATAAAGGTAGGCTAAAATAAGCTAATTGTCTGAACTAACTATTATAACAATACAATAACAATAAAGTTTAGGTTACATAAATTAATTAAAAACATAAAAAGCAAAACACACCCAATGCACATTCTTTGTTCATTAGAAGGGCTATAGTTTAAAAACCGAACGTGCTGTATTTTTGTGTGGTTAATTAAAGGTGCTCTAAGCGATGTCACGCGTTTTTTAGGCCGAAACATTTTTTGTCACATACAGCAAACATCTCCTCACTATTCGCTAGCTGCCTGTCTCCTGAACACACTGTAAAAAAGCGCGGTCTCTGTAGACAGCCCAGGCTCCACAAACGGCAACAAAAACAAACTGGCCCAGCCTGGACCACGAAACATAACAAACAGTGTTCCAGCCAATAACCGACAAGAATGATTTGGGAGTGGGTGTTGGGGGGTTAGTGCACGTGAACTTGAAGGGGGGTGTGGGGAGTGGAGGAGAGAGAAGCATGAAGAGGGAAGTTTGCTAAAGGAGAGATGTCCTAGACAACGACAACAACTAATGTTATATATTCTCTTGAATTTTGAAATGGCCGACACACGACCAAAGAGACGACGTTCCGATGAACACATAGCAAAGAAGAGGGAAAAGGAGAAGGAATGCGCGAAGTCCCGAATTTACAACGGAAAAGCCTTCGACTCCTTCATGACTGTTTCAAGAAGCACGCGGGCGGGAGGGGAAGGGGATGGGATGAGGAGAAGGGAGGGTCGAGCTAGCCTCGGTTTTGTTTGACAATACTTCGAAGTCAACAAGAAGTGACGTCACTCAACATCGCTTAGAGAACCTTTAACAGAAACTAATTTCTAAAATATTTAATATTTTAACTTCTTGATTAAATAATAACTAAATAATTAACTACCTACCTACCCCCCTAACATTTGTAATAATTTATAGGCTAAAACATGTCACTGGGTTAAACGAGGCTAGAGTCTGGCTACTAATGCGGTCATGCAGCTTAAATGCTTCCAGCCACAAACGATTTATAGCTAATATCCAAATTAATTTTGCAACAATAGAAATTCCTTCACTCCAGCTTTTAATCGCACATGTCCAATGCCTCGTGGGGACTGTTCATCCCAGTGCCAAAATCCAGTGTCCAATCCCCTTCTCTGATCCCGCAGATCTCCCGTGGACCTTTTAAAAGCCGCTGAGCACCACTCATCAGTGCGCACTCACTCCAGTCTGCGAGCACTTCCACACCTACAAGAACCTCCTGACTTCAACTTGGTGGCACAGTCTTTGAGATGGCTCTTCAAAGCTCTATTCTACACTTGGCCCACAAGAATCTTCTCCAGGAGTCATGCAAGCAGTTTCTCCGCCAAGCCCGCGGGCTGCACAAGTCCACGGCGAGCGGCTCTCTGGAGATCGCGGCGCACAGTCAGGCGGAACTGAAGGAAGAGAACGAGGTGAGCCCGGCCGCGGAGGCGCTGAAGGAGACCACAGTGAAGACCCTCCAGGAGATGCCCGGACCCAGCACTTTCTCGAACCTCGTTGAGTTCTTCTACCGGGATGGATTCAGCCGCATCCATGAGATCCAGGTGAGTGGAGACGGTAGATGTCAGATGGGACGCGTTTTAGTTGAAAAGAGCCCTTTGTGTGTTTGCATTTACACCTTCAATACACGTTCAGTGGAACATACCCAGACGCAAGCATAGACTCGTATGTTTTCATTTACGAACAGGCTTATTTCATTCTCTTCGTGTGCTCTGTATTAACTGTAACTTTACCCTCTGTAACGTTTTATTTTACGAGCTGGCAGAAACAGCATTCAGTGTCGGCAATTTCTGTTGCAAGAATGATAAATAAACTTTGATTTGATTGGAACATAGCCAAAATTCGGGGTGTTGAATTACTTTTGGAGTTGCATAAAACAGCAAGTTAGTCTCCACCCCACCATGAGGGACAGTTACAAAACTGATATTTTCCCAAACCCAGACTCAGTGTAGTAGCCTACCCATAGACTGAGCCTACCCCAGAGTGAAGTCTGGACGATGGGGCGGGGTGACACGTGTCACGTGTCGCTCCGCCTACACCCAGTTTAATTTGTTTATTTTAGGCTACAGCAATATTATTGGCCTAGACGATTCAAGCCTGAGCATGCCCATTCTTTATGTACTATTTTGTGAATGATTTGGCCGTATTAAAGAACTATTAAAATGCTAACTCTAATCGTATCTTATTATCGGTTTACCATGGTAATTTTAGTTAAGATCTATTGGCTAATGTTTTAGTGTAGGCTACTTAAGACACAGAATATATTAAGTTATTGTTTAAAACCGTAACATCTGTTTTTATATATATATATTTTTTTACTTTTCAGCACTGCAGGGTTTTTAATTCCCATTGTACGCAAAAATAAATAAATAAATAAATAAATATGGCCAGGCCTTGTATCATTTGGTAGCCTTGTCTTATTTGCCACGCGTGGTTTAAAATAAAATAAAACACACTTTCGGAACTGTGTCTTACTGAAATACAGTGAATTATCATCATTTGTGTAAAATCCCGAGTTTGTTTTTATTCACCGATCCTTATGGAAAAATGATGAAGCATAAATTAATGATGTAAAATTGCAAACAAAATGATTTTCCAGCCAAAATTACTGAGCCCTGCATGACATTCGGAAAATATTGTCTACTATCAGCCTAATAGGCTATCTCTCCTTGCAATGCTAGTAATTTAATGCAGTCATGCTCATTGCTCACTTAAAGTGGCACTGACTCGTCTGCTGGGTAAATTCATAAATATATTATAGCTCAATCTCAAACAGTGTATCATTTATCAGCAACATATTTCTTTATATCTCCCAGCCCTGAACTGCTCAATATTAAAGCTTAGGCCTATATGTCTTTTTGTAAAGCTGCTTTAAAATGATGTGAATTGAGCGCTATACGAATAATTTTGACACTTGATATAGACCTATATAGGCAGCCTGTATATCGTGGCCACTAATGAAGAATTCGTTCCCCAGATTTAGCAGCACGTAGGCTATATTACACGCCGGTCTGCCAGAAGGGATTGTTTGTACAGTAACTTCATCTTATTAAGTCGTATCAGCTGTTTAACTCGTATTAAGTTATATATATATACACACACACACAATGAAATGAAATGAAACAGAGGCATATGCTGCCAAGCACTATAATGCAATGATTGGCATTAGTTTACATGTAGGCTACATGAGGGATCAGCTATTTTGTGCCTCTGAACATTTAGAAACTAGTCATCTTTGGACAGTGAGAAAAATCAGATCGCTGAGGAGACACAGAGGTGCCTTTGTGCTGTTTTAGTAGGAATGGTACAGGGCAGGCGACTTGAGAAGGGGGTGAAATTGGGCAAGCTCACATTGAAGGCTGTATTTGCAAACAGCTTCAAGTATTTGCAAATGGGCCATCTATACCAGGAAATGTCTTCCCATGCATACTAAACAGTTGACGAATAGCCATACGGTCTTTGTGGAGATATTGTCAGTCAGGAAATGACTAATGTGAAATGGGAAAATATATTTTAATGCTGTATCACGGTTGTGTTGTCTCCCATATAGCTGTTCTTATTTCACTAATGCATTTAGAGATTAAAGGAAAGCCAGCATTAGAGTACATAAAGTACATCAGTAACAGTATGTACTCAAACTGATAAACAAATGACCGTTAGGACCCAATTACAACTCTCCGCTCTCTACTTTGACTATTTCTGAGGTTTATATTCATCATGTGTCTGTGACAAGGTTCAAAGGGTGGAAGGAAGAAGATAGGGTCAGCATGTTTGGAACTCGTGGTTTTATTTATCTCCAAACAAAACAAAAACAAAGTCCAATAATGACTGCTGTCAACCCTCCCGTGCAGCACGAGTTCCCAGTCCTCTCTCTCTCTTGCTTCCTCCTCTCTGGTGGTATTTATGCGACTGATGCACAGCACCGGCCGTTCCTCACCCCCCACCTCCTGAGACAGGACTGCTCCAAGCCCCTTGTCCGACGCGTCCGTCTGCAATAAAAAGGGGAGAGAAAAGTGAGGAGAATGCAAGCGCGGCCCGCCACACAGAGCAGCCTTTACCTGGGTGAAAGCCTGCTGGCACTGCTCCGTCCACTGGATCGGATCTGGCGCTTCCTTTTTAGTGAGGTCAGTCGGCGGGCTGGTGAGGTCAGAATAATTAGGTACAAACGTTCTATAATATCCCGCCAGCCCCAGGAACTGCCTCACCTCCTTTTTGGTCTTGGGTCTCGGACAGGTCGCAACTGCTGCCGTCTTGTCAATTTGGGGACGCACCTATCCGTGCCCCAAGTGGAAGCCCAGATACCTGACCTCCACACGCCCAACCGCACACTTTTTCGGGTTAGCCGTTAGTCTGGCCCCTCTCAGCGACCTCAGAACCGCCCGTAGATGCTGCGTATGACGCTGCCAGTCATTACTATAGATGATAATGTCATCTAAATAGGCAGCGGCATATGCAGCGTGGGGCCGGAGAATCCGGTCCATGAGGCGCTGAAAAGTGGTAATCCTTGATTATCCTTGAGCCCCGAACAACCCGAAAGAAAGAGTAACGAATTAGTGTAATCCAAATGGTGTTGTGAAAGCTGTTTTTTCTTCAATAAAGGAGATCTGCCAATATCCTTTCGTTAAATCCAGTGTCGAGTAAAATCGAGCAGTACCCAGCTGATCAAGCAATTCGTCAATCCGCGGCATTGGATATGCGCCGAATTTCGACACAGCATTTACCTTACGATAATCCACACAGAATCGGATCAAGCTGTCCGTTTTACCATTACTCCCATCTCTAGCATCGTCTCTAATTCAGACTGAGCTATACCTTTTTTTTGTGCTCAGGTAATCGCGCACTACCACACCAGGCTCTGTCTCAATGTGGTGCTGAATGAGGTCCGTTCGACCTGGCAGGGGCGAGAACACATCTGCAAATTCTTCTTGCAACTTGGCTACATCAGTGAGCTGGGAGGGCGAGAGGTGATCTCCTCCCGGGGCCAGAGCAAGAGATTGGTTCTTAGTGCTCACTTCTGGCCCGAGATCCTCCTCTCACCGCCATCGCCAGCATCACTGACTCCGCCTCATTCCAGTTTTTTAAGGAGATTGAGATGGTAAATCTGATGTGGCCCGCTCCTGTCTGTTCATACCACCTCATAATTGAGACTTCCAACTTGCTGTGTGACCTCGAAGGGTCCTTGCCACTTCGCGAGTAATTTTGAACTAGAGGTTGGGAGTAATACGAGCACTTTATCTCCCGGTGCAAACTTGCGTAATCTGGTTCCCCGGTTGTATAGCTGGCTTTGTTTGTCCTGAGCCTGTAACAAATTCTCCATGGAGAGCCGCCCCAAAGAGTTTTGTTCTCAGTTCCAGGACATACTGAATTTCGTTTTTACTGTCCGAAGGTCCGTCTTCCCAAGCCTCTCTCAGGACGTATAACACCCCGCGGGGCTGACGCCCATAGAGAAGCTCGTAGCTCATAGTTCGCGCACAGCAAACAAGAGGGGTTCCAGCCATTTGTCCCACTCGCCACAGTGTCTAATGTAGATTAGCCTAAACTCAGCCTTTAAAAAAAAATCCACTGGAAGTAAAAAAAACATTTAAATGACTAGTGCAAGCTATAAATGATTCAGATCCATGTTAATCAAGTTTACACATCTTCTTGTAGACGGAGCATTCGCAGAAGTATGGGAAGATCTTTAAATCTCGATTTGGACCTCAGCTGGTGGTGTCCATCGCTGACAGAGACTTGGTGGCACATGTTCTCAGGTCTGAAGGTGTGACTCCTCAGAGAGGCAACATGGAGTCCTGGAAGGAGTACAGAGATATGAGGGGAAGATCCACTGGACTCATCTCAGCGTAAGTACTGACTGCTTTCTCAACGGTAGAGGTTCAAATCTGGGCTAGTAACCGTTTGTCACTTTGGATTGAAATGTTACACTCCTTTCAAAAGTTTGGGATCAATAAGACTTTTGATACTTTTATTCAGAAAGAACAGATTAAATTGATCCAAGTTGGCAGTAAAAACTTTTACATTGTTACAAAAAAAAAAAATCTATTCCAGTAAATGCTGTTCTTTTGAACTTTCATTTCATCAACGAATCCTGAAATAAAGGACCACGGTTTCCACAAAAAATATTAAGCACCACAACTTTGATAATAATAAGAAATGTTCCTTGAGCACTTAACCAGGATATTAGAATGATTTCTGAAGGATCATGTGAGACTGAAGACTGGAGTAACGATGCTGAAAATTCAGCTTTGCATCACAGGAATTTATTATCTAGCTAACACGGAACGTTGTGGCAAGGTTTTCTCAAAGTTAGGAACAAATGTTTTTCCAGTAATATTAAGAAAACATTTGTTCAAAGTTATCTGGCCTTAAATAATGTTCTCAAAAAGGTGTCACGCAAAAAACGTTTTGGTCACAGGCAAAACGTAGATTAGGGTCCAATTCTCACTATTAACTATGACTTTTGCCTCAATAAACTCCTTATTACTGCTTATTAATAGTTAGTAGTTGTTACGTTTAGGTATTGGGTAGGATTAAGGGATGTTGAATATGGTCATGCAGAATAAGGCATTAATATGTGCTTTATAAATACTGATAAACAGCCAAAATCTTAGTAATATGCATGCTAATAAGCAACTAGTTAATTATGAGAATTAACTAAGACCTTAAACTAAAGTGTTACCCTTTTTTTACATTGTTCATGGATTGTTTTTACCTGAAACATTAGGTCGGGTGAACGTTTTTTAAATGTTACTAGTTTCTAAATGTTCAGAGAACACAGACAATGGAATGTTCCCTTAACGTTTGCATAACCAAGAAAAAAAAGTTTTTTAAATATTTAAAAAACTGGATATTTTAAAGAAATAACATTTTTATAACTTAATGGGAACGTTAGCAAAACGTTCTTAGAACATATTTTTGTTAGCTGGGTACATTTTAAATTACATTAAAATACAAAATAGTTATTTTAAATTGTGATAATATGTCACAATATTACTGTTTTTACTGTATTTTTAATCAAATAAATGCAGGAGATTTCTTTTTTAAACATTCTTACAGAGCCCAAACTTTTAGATGGTATTATAGGTAAATGACACATTAGTAATGTCAATATGTTAATATTGATTCCTGTCTGTGCTAACAAATATCTGATGATTTCTCTGTCCAGCGAGGGTGATGAGTGGCTGAAGATGCGCAGTGTTCTGCGACAGCTGATTATGCGGCCCAAAGATGTGTATGTTTTCTCATCTGATGTTAATGATGTGGTGGTCGACCTGGTGAAGAGAGTGAAGACACTGCGCAGCCAGCAGGACGATGGCCAGACTGTCCTTAACATCAATGACCTGTTCTTCAAATATGCCATGGAAGGTGAGCTTGAGGGCATTGTGTGTGTGTGTGTGTGTTTTTGTGCAAAAATCTAGTTGTTATGTACTAAAGGTGCCCTGGTCTGATATATTACATTGTACACTCATGATTTGATTAGAGGACAGGATTTGGATTTCAGTCAACATCAGGGTTTTCCTTTCATAGGGGTTTGATTTCCTGTACCCTTAACTTGTGGATTTTTTTTTTAATTAAGAGGAGAGTCAGGTATCATATTGGCCTTTCTAGAAAGGAATATGAGGGCTTTGTATAAATGAAATTAGATCCAGCTAAGGGGTTTGAGTCTTGGGGCCCTATTTTAACGATCTAAGCGCATGGTCTAAAGCGCAGGGTGCAAGTTCACTTAGGGCGTGTCCGAATCCACTTTTGCTAGTTTAACGACAGGAAAAATGGTTGGCACATGGTCTAAAGCGGTTGTCCCTATTCTCTTAATGCAAACGGATCTGTTCGTGCGCGAGGTAAAAGTGCGCAAGCAGACCATCTACGGGACTAGCCGGATTCCGCCATATCTTTATGTGCACAATAATAATCTTTTACATTGTAATCCTTTTAATTAAATTTTTTTTGCCATGTTTGTGTGCTGCTTACATTAAAATACAAAATAGTTATTTTAAATTGTGATAATATGTCCCTGTGTGTTTAATAAGCAGAATGTACGCGTTTTGTGGACCCGCCTATAGGCGCACATTACTAACGCGCTCTTAAATAACAAAAAAAGGCTTTAGACCAGGTTTCAGTTGGTCAATGGCGCAGTCTGTTTCTGTTGCCTCAAAATAGCAACGTGCCGACAATGCGCCAGAACACACCGCGCAAATGCATTTGCTATTTAAACAATGTGGCGCAGGACGTGAAAATGATAACTGCGTCAGACTGAAACTAGCAAAAAAACACTTGCATCGCACTTGGCGCTGCATTGCGCCGGGTGAAAGATAGGGCCCTTGGTGTTAATCAGATGTTCCACAGACAGATCAGGGTTTTGGGATTTGGAATTTATAATACAGTGTTTTTTGTCATATTTTCACATTTATTTAAATAGCGCTTTAAATCTATCTATAAATTACAGAAACGTCTGTCTGTCTGTCTGTGTGTGTGTGTGTGTGTGTCTGTTCCTCGCATATCTCTCGAACCGTTAGTCCGATTGATTTCAAACTCGACAGGTGTCTCGCCACGGGCACGAGTAAGTGCAGTGCCAAGTTTGACATTGTTTGGATGAGAAATGCAAAAGATATCGTTAAATATATCATTTTTAAAAGGTTGTGGTTTAAAAATAAACATTCTGACACTAGAGAGTTGTATCGGTCAAAGAAGCCCCGAGAAGGTTGTGGTTTAAAAATAAACATTCTGACAATCTGTCAGCTACACTGTTTACTTCTGAATATTATAGTTTGGTTCCAAAACGTGATAAATCCATTTTGATTAATTTGAGTAAAAATGTGTTTTCTTTACCAAGAAAGTGACAAGATGAAAACCACTATTTTCTGTTTCAAACTTTCACATAGCATCTTTAGGTTATAATATCATAAAAAAATTCAAATCCAGATTTGGATTTTCAAAGATTTATTATAAAAACTTATTATTTTTCCCCAAAAATGCAATAAATTCATGACACTTTTTTCTTCAAAATGCTATCATATTGAAACTGTTGAAATCAGCCGTCGCTAAGAAATATCTCCTGAACTTTTTTGACGGCGATCAGCTCACAAAAACTGATTTTGCACGGGCACTTTGCACTGCTCCCTGAATCGCGACGTGCTTATTCATTTGTGGATGTTAACTGAATCTATATGTCAGCTATGCTGTTTACTTCTGAATATTATATTTCATTCTGGTGCGCTTAACGTTATCGCTACTGTGTAATAGTAGCCTATGCTATTCACCAACTAAACATATCCTATTCAATGCGTTCACAGTCTCTTTCACGGGCATCATTTGTAGTTGCCTATTCACAAACTGTTTGCTCAAAAATAGCGTTTTCTCGGAGTTCACTGTGTGCTTTCTACCATGCACAAATAAAAATGTCACTGCTCATTGTTACAATTACACAGCAAAAGTTCATTCAATCACACCAAACCAACAATTACTAAAAACACACAAGAACTGATTTTGCACGGGTATTTTGCACTAGTACAATAAATTGTAAAATAACTGTCAGTTTTGCAAAGTTAATCAATGATAAAAACTTCTATTTTAACAATAAAGCAGCTCTACAAAAGACAATAGTGTAAGGGGTTTTACAGTCAAAGACCCAGAACCAGATATGATGAATGAATGCCCAGAGTCAGAATTATAATAAATTAAAGAAAAGATTTACTGAAGATAGTTTGCAGTTTCATCAGCAGAAGTCAGCTTCAAGACTCACACAGGAGTCCGTAGGCCGCCCCCCCTTACAGTTACAAAGATCACAGCAGTTATACCCTTCACCAAGGTCTAAGCTACATCTTTGCTTCAGGTTGCAGTTTCTGATTGGCTAAGAACACATAGTTTCATAAAAATGAGGTAGCTCTCTCTGGATAATTTGGATAGTGACTCAGCCAATGTGCCACTTTGTCTCTCTGCCCTCAAGTCTATAATTTTTATGTTTACTATTATGATCCCACCTAGTTATCTGTTTAAATGTAGACCCTCAGTTGAATTTAGACAAGAGTTTTTACCCCATAATGGACGACAATCTTCAACTTCACAATTCCAATTTACATAAATACTAATCCAGAGAGTAATTCAGATCAACATCATAAATGACAAAATGAACTCAATTCAGTTCATTATTTATTCAGTTTAGTTCAATAATAGTGTCAATGTTGCAAAGTTCATCAAGAAATAACTGCGATTTCGTTATTGATGAGCTTTGCAACATTGACACTATTAGTGAACTAAATTGAGTGTCACTGAATCAATAAATGAATCTGCTGCAAAGTTCATCAATGATGAAACAACTTCAATTTACAATAGTGTCATTATTGCATTCTGAATATTAATGGTCTTTTATTTGTCTTTTGTTGCTATTAAAGAAAACCGCCAACTAAATTCTTACATAGCCCTCTGATCAGCCCTCTCTAGTTTGAGAGTTTGTAGATTTCACCAAAACAGTAGACTGAAGATTCAGGTCAGATTCAGATTAACGCATGAAAACCTTAGCAAGTAATTTATTTTAATTGTAGGTGATCATTTTCAATAGGCAAAGCACATACATGTGAAGCAATATGATACAAAAATCACCCAGTTTAAATGTTTAACTCTTTCCTAGGTGTTGCAACCATTTTGTACGAGACTCGCCTGGGCTGCTTGCAGAATGAAATTCCCACGATGAGTCAAGAGTACATTGCTGCACTGCACCTCATGTTCAGCTCTTTTAAGACCACCATGTATGCCGGTGCCATTCCTAAATGGCTGCGTCCCATAATTCCCAAACCCTGGGAGGAATTCTGCAGCTCATGGGACGGACTCTTTAAATTCAGTAAGAGCAAGAGGGAACCGTGGTGGGGTTCAGTGTCACTGTGACAAAGTTGGTCTTCTACAACTCTGTTCACTATATATTTTTAAAAGTTTGTACAAATGTGTGTTTTAGGCCAGATCCACGTGGACAAGAGGCTTTCAGAGATCAAAAAGAAGATGAATAAAGGCGAAGAGATTAAAGGAGGGTTGCTGACTCACATGCTGGTCACCAGAGAGATGAATCTAGAGGAGATCTACGCAAACATGACTGAAATGCTTCTGGCTGGAGTGGACACGGTAAGAACCTGTCCAAGGGCTGCTGGGAACGGGATAAGAGGTCAGCGCTTCTCAGCTTGTGGTTCATGACTCACATTTGGGCATTCGAAGCTTTTTACTTCTGGCTTTTTAAAATCAAAAACTGTTGGTAGTAACAGAGCTTATTTTCTGCAATAATCCAAAAGCCAATGGAAAAATCCCATTGGGTTTTTGTCGAGGGAACTTCCGAGTTTGACTACAAAAATATGTCATCACTACTATGTCACACTCATCTGACACTTGGTAGACACTTAGTTCCAATGTTGGCTGGCCATATTAATCAAGTGATACACTGTTTCTCATGCCTTCAGTAAAGTAATGCTGCAATATCTCCAAGCAGTGAATGTGTGTGTGGCGATTCAAGAATCCAGAACACATTGTGTTTTGAGACAGCTGGAAAAACGGTTGAATTTAATTTTGATGATAAACAAACCTTCAAATGAGTCTCAGGCGCCTCTTCCTCTTCCCGTGAACTCTTTTCAAATGGTCAGATCGCAACGGGTGTCCATGGTCTCCATGGAAACCTCAGTGTTCACCTGACCTCACGCTAACCTCTCCCCATTCGTCTCACCCACAATAAACAAGACCCGCCAAGACTCTCCCATTTCGCTGACGTGTCTGCTGGCGTCCTCTTCCCTTTGATCTTTCCCTATCTTTTTCTTTCAGCCGTAGGATCAGATTAGCAATCGTGAGCCAAAACCTGTCATGTAATCGTTCCCTTTCTGCCTGTCTGTCTCTCTGTTCACCTCTATGAGGCAAGGTGCCTGTTATGGGTTAATGCTTAATAAAGGAACCAGTCACCCAAAAAGAAAAGGGTGAGCTTTGTGATCACTGGAGCTGAACACACATGACAGCAGCATTTTTAAGCATTTTTAATGATGAATGGAGGGAAGCATGGCAGGTGTTTCATTACAGGATGAAGGAGCAAAGTGTGTGTGTGTTGCGGGTTATGGTATCAGTGGTACATTTACCTTTTTAAGAGTCCTTTTTAACTTTTTTTTTTAACTGTGACAATGTCTTTATTATTCTCTCAATTATTCTAATTGAATGTTAACAATCAAATGAAACCAGCATCAACAAATTCCATCTTTGCATTGCCGGATGTAAAGTGGCACAGAAGCTGCATCTGAATTGGCATTTAGATGAATTTTCACTCCAATTACAATTTCATAATAAGTAATGTTATGAGGTGAATGTACTAAATATAAAATTGTGAATGAAGAAATATGAAATTATGGGAAATAATGTATGGGGAAATTAAACTAAAACTGCCCATAAGTGGTGGCAAGTCACTGTCTTAATAAGTGAGTCATTGAATCATTCATTCAACCAATTTGTTTAAAATGGCTGATTCATTCTATTAGGAACAATGCAAGTGTGAGACATTAAATAAGTCATTAAACTGATTTGATGAAAAAAGTAAATTCATTCAGTAAAGAAACACCGTGCAATTGACGTGTAACAGTGCTACTGTAGCTTTGGAACTATTGTAGTTGCTGAAATAGAGCAAAAACAAACAATATTGTGTCTAAAATGTGACTTCTTGTTTATTGAACTCTTGTATAAATCAATATCAAATATGCATCATGCTCATACTTAGAAAAAAGAAAAAGCTTATCATATGTTATAAATAAAACAATAACTAAATACAGGGGCATTTTCCCCCATATCTTGAATTATGGGGGTATTTTTATTAATTTTGATGGCATTTTGCACCAAGCCCCTGTTAATTTCCGACCCTGTAGTAGAGACATTCTTCAGCAGATAAAGGAATTACATAGAGTTGATATTACTATTCTCTAATAAGTCTTGAAATTTTGTACTCTCTTACCCTCTGCAGACCTCTTTCACACTGTCATGGAGCACATACCTTCTGGCAAGACATCCCACAATACAGCAGGAGATTTTTGAGGAAGTGGACAGAGTGCTGGGTGGGCGCGTCCCAACTGGAGAGGATGTTGCTTATCTGCCCCTTATTAGAGGGCTTGTCAAAGAGACGCTTAGGTAATCTATGCCCACCACTGTTAAAAGGCCCAAAAATAAAAATTCTGGTTATTTATATAGTAATCAAGAAATAAACACTATCAGATCAAGAGATCTGCAGAATGCATGGTGTTGTTACATAAACACTTTTTTTAACCCCTCCGTCTCTTTAACACATGCAGGCTTTTCCCTGTTCTCCCTGGAAACGGACGCGTTACACAGGATGATCTGATCATTGGAGGTTATTTCATCCCTAAAGGGGTAAGAGCATATATCATTTGACTGTATGTGTATGCATATTTTTATATGCCCGTGCCATAAACATGTCAAAACTTGCCCCTGTAAAGTAGAGAATTGCTTCATGCCTTCATGTCTTTCCTGCAGTTCTAGATTTATAAATTACCCTGACCTAGATAGGATGTGCCTAGAAAAAACACACACACTTGACTTGTATTTCACTGTGTTAATCACGTTAAAAAGATGACACAGTTGTTCTACAATAAGTGAATAACCCACTAGGGGGCCTCAGTAAAATGCTAAAATCACAAACTATCAATAGAATAGCTATTAAATCATTAAATAAAAATCAATAACCAACAACTTCCTTTGTTCGCAGACTCAGCTGGCTCTTTGTCATTACTCCACCTCAATGGATGGGGAGAACTTTCTCCGTCCCGGAGAATTCCGTCCAGATCGCTGGATCCGCAAGGATGCCTCTGACCGCGTCGACAACTTCGGCTCCATCCCGTTTGGCTACGGCATCCGCAGCTGCATCGGGAGGAGAATAGCTGAGCTCGAGATGCATCTGGCTCTCACACAGGTGTGTGTGTGTTTGTATATGTGTCTCAAAAGTCAGCATCAAGCAAGATCCAAACCATAACAGTACTATTGTTCATGGGCCTTACCAAAAGAAGGGGGGGCGGGGGGATATTTTTAAGTCTATTTATAAATGTCTAAAATGTTACAATTAGTCTATTCATTTTTTTTATTAATAAAATGAATTCATAATCTAAAAAATCTGTGTTTATATCTATAAACTTTTATCCCAGTACTTCTGTTATTATTTGATGTTTGCAACACAGAAATAGCAATATAGTAGTTGAAGCTGTTTGTGAAGCTGCTCCAGACATCTTACATGACCACTACTCTCTCTGGCTCAGTGCAGCGCGAAAGCAGGTTTAAATATTTCGGTGTGATCGTAATTTCCAAGGTTTAATATACATACTGAAGCGGAATCATTGTCATTTAGGAATAAGATCGCATGTGTGTTTGAATTGAGATCGCAATCTTTTAATTATAAATTAGGCATACATATGGGACAATAGCCTATGTATTTTTGTATGTTCTATCATGTGTGTACCAGACCTAAAAAGTTACTCCTGTCATATATGTGAATTGTAATTCCCTTGTCTAATGGTGTACTGATGTTCTTCTCTATCACAGCTCCTGCAGAAGTTCCACATTGAGGTGTCTTCCCAGACCACTGATGTGCGTGCTAAGACTCATGGCCTGCTCTGTCCAGGAGCACCCATCAACCTTAGATTTGTGGACCGAAAGTAATCTGTCATTACACTGTGTATTTGTCACGGTGACACAACCGTCTATCAGCCCATCGTCACCAGATCGGCACGCTCCGCCCACTCGTTCACTCTCCCCGGACTACTCCCACTGCGCAATGTGACGTCGGAGTGACGTCTTTTCTATGTAATTTTTGGACATCCGATTTCGGTCCACTGAAGGGGTTGTTTTGTAAAGCCAGGCGGCGTCTTTTTTCGACGTCTACCGCACGTCTAATGTTGATGTTCGTAGGACCTCCGTGTAAGGGTTATTTATAGTCCAAATGTGGTCGTTTGTGGACGCCTTTTCAACATCAAATTTAGACTAATTTTAGATGTTGTTTTTATACAGCTTCTGTAACTAGTCTCATGTTTCAAAAGGGTGGAGGACATGTTTTCTGTACCATGTACGTCTTTCTGTACCTTGCAACATTTACGTTGCAAGCGCCAACGCTCTACTGTTTGAGCTACAGCATTACACCTTTGTATGCGTCTCCAGTTATCACCTGCTGCTGAGACAATCAAATGGAGTGTTTGGAAAATTATCTTAAATAATTATAAATAATCTGTATTCATATGTATTAATCATGTTGATAACAACAATGTTGATATTTGTAAATAAAACAGTATTACATATTAATCATGTACATTTCCTGCACCTGTCATAGACGTCCAAAAAAATTTGTTCAAAGTTCAAATGTTGAATTCAATATGACGTCCAAGTTGGGTCATGGTTGGACGTTCAAATAGTGGACCTAGTTTGGACGTCGAATAGATGTCCAGAATTGGTCATGGACCGACGGACCCAATATAGACATGATCTGCACGTCTATCCGAAGTCCAATGTTTAGTGGGCTGATTCAACGCACCTGCACCTCCTCATCAACCTGCACACCATTGTCTGGTCTCGTCTAACCACGCACAGCCTCATCTCTTGCTACAACTCCCGTTATCAGCCTGAGACTTACCTGCCTGAGTGACTACCCGTCTTCGGGTGCCCATCTTCTGTCGTCTGATCCCGAGCCGTTGTGTGTGTTCAGCCTGTACCATCCTTCAACCACCTGAGGGTTGTTCGTTCAAACTCAGTTACTCTGGCAACTTATGCTGGGAAACTAACCTGGTCCGGGGCAGGCTAACTGTCAGCCTAAGTCTGAGTTGATGCTTAACCAGAATACCGTTAACACTGACCCGCTTGGAATGTGATGATATTACATCGGACTCTCTGGCATGCTGCCATTTTATTTCATGTAACCACTATCAGTCCAAAAATGAAAGCAAATGCACTTTAATAATAAATGTAATAAATCTGAACATGAAAAAAAAAGTGTAACACATGTAAAGAAGTAAAGTTACATTTGTTTAGTTGGTGTGATTTTTGTAATGAATCAAATAAATGTCTATAAATAGGGAGCTCAACCCATATGTGTCGGACACATAATCATGGCGTATCCTTTCATTGATGAGGTGGTGGATGAGGGAGTGATAATCATACGCAGGGCATTTCAAAGAGAACGTACTTTCAGGGACAGGGCAGACCCGTTGGCTTTTTCTGACAACTACCTGCATGAGCGGTAGGCCTGTAGATTCTCGAGGGAAGGGATAGCATTTATTTATAGATTACTTAGCACACACATCGCAAATAGCACACGGCGCAATAAAGCGCTCACAGTCCCGCAGACTGTGTGCATTGCACTTCGCTTTTTTGGCAGCGGATTGTGTACCTGTCTTTAAAAAAAAGTGTTCATCACCTTCCCTGGCCACAGAGCGATTCGTACTATTAAACAGGGCTTTTAAGCCAGTTAAGACCGTAAGCCCGCTCTTGTGTCGGCTTGCTGCGCCATTCCCCTCCTATGGACTGGATACGTGCGCCATTCTTGCTCCAGTTGAGTTCCCCTTTAGCCAAACCCTGTTGAGTTCCTCCACACCCCTTCGGCATTGGACGTGGTGGAGCGTCCGATGCTAGGCCTACCACTCATATGCACTGGTGGAACTTGTACTAGGCTGGGTCCATATGTTGTGATCCCTATGGCGATCCCATATGTGTATTCTCCACGGTACGGCACCCTGAGGCGAGCCCGTGTCTTTCCCTTGGTAAAGCTTGCCCTGCCATCGCTGACGGTTGAGTCTCCCCCTGTTATTAACCTCAGTGACATTCCATATGTTGTACTGCCGGGTAATTCGTCCAGTCCATATGTGTATCCTCCACATGTTACCTCCCTACGGGCTGGATGTGGCTTCCATTGCATCCCTCCTTCCATCGAAAGGGCACGCTTTCCCAGTGTTATCCAAGTCTAACTGAGTGGGTCTTGCAGAACAGCTGTGACTTCCCTGGCCTAAGCCCTGTCTTATCTCCGCCTCAATAATGCAGGGGGTCAGGAGGCTTTTGTCTAGGCACTGGAAGGTGGCAGCACTAGTGGCGTTTTAATGGGGATCCAATCAGTAAGGTACGTCACGGTTACGTATGTAACCCTCGTTCACTGAATGAGTGAGCGAAGACGTAGTCACGTTGCCACTACTGCTGGACCACCTCTGACTCCGGGCTCTGCTCAGCTCCACAGCGAAATGCAAATCTCGCACGCCAATGTGCATTGGCTCATTTTATCATTACTCGAAGATGACAGGCTCCCTAAGCGTGATCCCAATCAGTACGGTACGTCCGACTACGTCTCCTTTCCTTCCTTCAGGGAACGAGGGTTACATACGTAACCGAGACGATCTTCAATTTACCGTTATGGAAACGATTTAAGCGCAGCTGATCCATTCAAGTCAGGTGCTGGACTTCAATCTCCACTTTTCTAAGTGGCCTTTATGGAACAACCCTCTGCACCTGTGATCATCATATTCCACCAAGCTAAGTCACAGTGCAACTGCTTGAATTTCACATTCACCCTTCCATCGACCAGTGTTTGTTCCCTGTATCCTATTAATAAACTTTGTTTATACGATCACCTGTCTGTTCTCTTCCGTTGTGTGACAGTATTCATGTAAACCATAATTCACACTTTGCTTCTTGAAGTCCAAAGATGTCATTGTGTATAACAGTGCCTCTTCTAGCTTTTATCTAACAAACAATGTTTTTCATTTTATTTGTGTGGAGTAACTTTTTATTAGATTATTGTTAGTTTTCATGTTTGAACATTTATAGCCAATCAGCTGACCAAATATTTTTTAAATATTTAAAGAGACACTATTTTATGGAGTCGGATCAACACAAATTACTTGGACAATTTTCTTCATATGCATTTACATCATAATAGCAGTGTAACTTTTTCTTTTTCTTTTCACTCCGCCTTAAAAATCATTGTGAAATATGGTCAAAAAGACCTTGTGTATAGTTGTTTTAGCTTTAGTGCTAAGCTCATTATTTAACATTGTACACTTATGTACAGTCAAAGACTTCTAGCTTACAAGCAGGAAATTCCTAAAGCAAACATGAGTGAGTAGCCTAAATCCTATTACAACTACAAAGCTACTTTACAGTAGAAGATCATGCTAATATCCTGTCCAGTGGATACTAATATTACATATTGTTAAAAGAAAACACATCTAATCACAACAATGCCCATCTTTATTTCAGTATGGCTATCTAATTTGATAATCAAGTGATGATTTTGTGTTGTGTCCACTAAAACTCTGTGATGGAAAAGATTGGAAGTTTTTGATATGTGGAAACAAGCTTTTGAATAAGTTACTGAAATGTGTATGAATAACTTACACTTAACTAATTCATATGTTGTTTGTTCTGTTCAAAACAAAAACATAATAATCTGTCACGACTTACCTGAACTACACAAAGTGCCTCTCAGAAACTTAACACTAAAATACTGTATAGAACTTTGAGTCAGTAAAGATTATCTTTTTTGACCTTCTAATTGAGAATTAATTAATTAACTTAAAAATTGATATACTGGTGATGACACATGACTCTTCAAAGTCAAACAAAGTAAAAAAAAAGTTCCCCATTTATACAACTCTATGTAATCTTCATCTTTATCCACCAGATGGCATAATGGTTTGATTAACATGAAAACGAATGAGAAGGTCAAATAATTAGCGTTTATATATAGACTTAAACTCGTTCAAAATGCGACGTTTGTCGTTTTGTCATAAAGACTGAATTATCAATATTACAAATTACCACCAAAGCCAAGCGAGTAGGTGGCGGTGCACTCGCGCACGCAGCAAACATGTGCCTGCAAATCAAATGGGAGTTATTATTTGAGCATTCATTGTTTTGATTGGTCGAGAACAAGCGAACCACGTTCTCTGATTAGCTACAATTTGACACTGGCGAGTCTCTGGCCATGCGAAGCATTAGATGACAGTCGACAGATGGCGCTGTGGAGACACGTGAGTTGATTGAGTCAAAGGATCGCGGTGCTGTTCCAAAGTAGTGTGTGTCTGCGTGTGCACTGTGTAGTGTTTTTAAGTGTACTTAATACGAAACATATTTAGCTAAATGTGTCGTTACGCTCTTTTGGATTAATTTTCTGAACAGACCTTCTCAGTGTGTGCATTTTTATCGTCCTAGTTCGTGATTCTCAAAATTCTTCTCAGTCTAATTGACAACAGTTGATCTTAGTCAGGTCCAGCGCGTAGAACCCAATGTAAACAAACCCCGGTCCGCGGTCGAAGATTAGCTGTTTTTATCCACAAATTCGCCTGGAATCATCCCGTCAGCGGCTTTCACTGGCCTTTAAAGTGTGTTGGAGTCAGCGCGAGATGATTTGGCCGCTTAGCCAGGCCTTGGACTGAAGTTAAAGCCATTTATTTGAGTGTCAGAGTGTCAGATTCGTATCGAGGCCTCATATCTGTGGATGAGGAAGTGAACGGACCGAGCTCACCCAGGTGATTAAATGCTCTTTATTTACATGTTTGATTAGGTGACTGCATAACAAAGACATTTTAATCAGATAAGTCTGTAAGAATCTCTCTTGTCAGCTGTTAAAGCGCGAAGCGGTTCGTTAGCATCCTGCCGCAATGCTAATTTGGCCTAGAGAGCTAAGCGGCTAACTGTGTGTTTATACATATAATATAAGTTCTTCTTAACATTGTGTCGTGCTCCAGACAAGGCTAAATCGAATGCCTAAATGCCATTGTGATCTTAATTATATATCAGCATGTCATCGCATTTGGTTACTTTGACCTGCCATAGTTTTGACAGGTAACGTTATGTATGCTATCTAACGTTAGTTAGCTTGGTTATTAGCTTTGCGTGCCGTTAGAGTTTTAACTGACATTTCCTTTTACTGTTTGTCATATTATGTATAGATTTTTTGGAGTTGCTAATATGTTTTACTCAAACTATCATACATAGTCATAAATGTGGTAAGACAGTGTCTTGACTTATGACATGCACTGATAAGCTATTTATCTGAGCTATTGATGTTTAACTTACTTGCACTTTAGTTGTCTTGAATTTAGGAGTTTAATATAGATATTTATATGTGTGTAAACACCTCAGTGTCAGACAAGCTGCTGCCATCCTGTCCTATTCAGTTCAGATTTTGACAGCTGCCTGCTGAAGGACACTAGCTGGGTCTTTTAATGAGAGATTGCGCATATTGAACATTTGTAATTTCTTGTCCCAGACTAAAGCATTGGTTTCTAATGTGCTGCTATATAAAGATTTTTTGCTGTTTTATGGAAACAAAGAACAATATAGTGCCAGTGGTTTCACCAGTCTTAAAGGGATACTCCACTTTAAAATGAAAATTCTGTCATCATATACTCACCCTCATGTTGTTTCAAACCTGTATGAATTTCTTTCTTCTGCTGAACAGAAAGGAAGATATTTAGAAGAATTGTCAGTAACCAGACAGTTTCTGGTCTCATTGACTTCCTTAGTAGGAAAAAATATATACTATGGAAGTCAATGAGACCAGAAACTGTCTGGTTACTGACATTCTTCTAAATATCTTCCTTTCTGTTCAGCAGAAGATAGAAATTCATACAGGTTTGAAACAACATGAGGGTGAGTATATGATGACAGAATTTTCATTTTAAAGTGGAGTATCCCTTTAATAGATCATCAATGGTTTATTGTCACTTAGCACAAATATTTGAATTATTTCATTATTAATTAATGCAATTATTTATGTAATAAATGGATTGTTCTCTTGTACAGGAGAAAGGATCCCATTTCATGGGAGAATCCTCTTTCCTTTACTCCTGGGTGAACCGGTGATCTGTCAAAATGGGTATGTACTTTATTTGTAAATATTAGACAAAATACAGTTTATTTTATTTTATTTGTTAGTAGTACAATTGATGTAATGTCTTTAACTGCTATATATTTGCATCTAAAAAAAATGGCTAATGTACTTATTATGTTCATATTTTACTGCAAAAAGGGTTATGGTTAGGTTTAAGGGTGGGTCAACAGTGTAATTAATTACAAGTAGGAATTTTTAAATATATATGCAATGTAAAACACAAGTGCATTGCATCAAATGATTAATTTAAATAGTACAAAGTAGTTAAAGACACTTACTATAAAGTGGGAGCATAAATAATACTTATTTTTTATCAGAATTTGTAATACTATTACTAATATGTTGCAGATGACCAGGAGGCCTTGAATTCCATCATGCAAGACCTGGTGGTGCTGCATCGGTCCAGTCGACCATCTGGTCTGTCTGACCTGAGCAAACCCAAGGCCTCTTCTCCAAAGAACCAGGTTTGCATTGCTTCTTTTGTAATTCACATCAGCACCAGCTGCTTACAGTGTTTTTTCCCCCCAGAGAAATTAGTTGGAGCTAAACTTCAACTAAACATTGCCTAATAAGTCATTACTACTCTCTTATGTCACTCGCACACATGCAAACAGAGCATGTACTGTGAATGTGATCACAGCTAATTAAGGGTGATGATGATATCAGTCAGTGTGAACAGGCAAACCACTTACACATACTATAGCATAAGGTTAAGCCTGGTTTATACTCGCCACGTCCGTATTGTGTGCACTGCAAAAATGACGTCATTGCGGTGTGGGCGGCTGCGCACGTTGAGTGCACGATACCCCATTTCACGTGGCGCGCGGATGCCATTTTTTTGCATCTTTGCGCGTGGCTCCGCTTCTGAAGATACACGACATTGTGTCGATTCTGGCCGAGCAAGTGTTTATTATAAGGGGGCAGAATCCGAATCTCATCTCATTACTTTTAAAGAAGCTACTTTTTTACTCTTACCTTTGGACAAATTCTTTTTACTCTACTCGCACTACTAATGGTACTTTTACTTGAGTATATTTCCACCCCTGAATATCCTCCACAACTGTCTGCAAAGTGGCATTCAGATCTGCTTCCAGTTAGTTAATGACACCCAACTTCCTACGAGACAATCAATAAGTCCCACCCTTCGCTTTTCTCATTCCGGAAGCTGTTTCACTCATATACTTCTCTATAGGAAGGAAAAGACTATGCCAATTTCCATTTCATGCTGACTTTAATATATCTCTGTAATTTGCAGCTTTTTAAAAATGTGCAATAGTTTTCTCAATATTTATGTACTTTTTTCCATCTGAGGAACTTTTCATTTAAATCAAACGGACTGTGTTGAACAGCCTAAGTAGATTCAAAATGTTTAATGTAAGATGTAAAATACTGAAAATAAATTCAGTAACACAAATTTAATCATTCTGTTTCAGGGGTGTGACAATACACTGATTACACAAACCGATACAAATCATGATATTGAACTCGCGATACGAAACTAACTTTTTTTATTATGATTACTTTATTATTCTTAAAGTATTTTTATTATTATTATTTTATTATTGTCAGGGCCCACAAATATTACCCCATTGCATTATTTTACATTATATTCAACATTATAGATAGTAGTTTAATAGAAGGACAGAAATCGAGACACATCGTCACATTTTTATATCGCGATATCGTGATATAACAATCTATCATTACACCCTATATATATATATATGTTCACCAATTTGAAGTGGCAAATTATCTGATGATTTTTTTCAAAAACATTTAAATATTTTAAGTATACTTTTTACACAAAAGTAAATAATATATTAATATACCACATGGACAATTCAAACTGATTCATGGAAGTTACCTACTTTAATCCCCTTTTTATACTGAAGTTTCAATAAGATGCATCATTAAAACATCATTGTATTCACAGAATTGTGGAGTTGTGAGAAAAGGAAGGAATGTGAAACTGATCTAATGATGTAGTCTCAGTGGGTTTCCCAGTTCTATATATACTGTTGTGAATATGATTAATGTGCATTGAGATGCGTGTAAAACTGTGTTTGCTTCTCCGCAGAATGACGTGCGGGTGAAGTTTGAGTACAGAGGAGAGAAGAGGTAATAAAGTCCTGCTTCTGCTTTTCTGCTCTTCACTTCCTATTTTTATCACTTCCCTCTTGAGGTTTCTCTTAATTAAACCTGTCCGACCATGCCCTGCAGTCTCTGTGTAATGGATGTTGTTTTAGTTTGTCCAAACCTGCGTTTTTATTCCCAGTCCTTGAGGATCACTTCACACAAGATGTTTTGCTCTAAGCCAAATGAACTAAAGAAATTAGTGATGTAGTTTGATTTGTCACGTGGTTGTGTGCATCTGGGTTGGTGTATACAAAGGCCTCGACTCCTTGAGTTGGAATATGAGTTAATAATGTTCTTTTTTTTTTTCTCTTTGGAATTGTCATGTAATCACTAAAACTTCAATGCGATGCTAATGATGTAATTATTATAATTACAGAATGCATTTGAAGGAACTTTTTGATTGATTCTGGTAAAGTAGCATATGATGGTGTGATGATTTATAATTTATTATCTGTTACTCAAGGATCCTGCAGTTCCCTCGACCTGTCAGTCTGGAAGATCTGAGCGCCAAAGCTAAAGTAGCGTTTGGGCAGAGCATGGACCTGCATTACACCAATAATGAGGTAACAGAATCAGCAGCTTTATCACACTTAAAATATACTGTATTTATTCGAATATTTGGATATGTGGCTGCCACAGTTCTTGTTTTCCTGACGATTGACCTTTTCTCTTTCCGGTAGCTTGTGATTCCATTGCGTACTCAGGATGATCTGGATAAAGCTGTGGAGCTGTTGGATCGTTCAGTGCATATGAAGAGCCTAAAAATCTTGCTGGTGCTCCCCTCCTGCACTCAGGTCAGTGATCATTATAAACCATGCTCAGAGAGAAAGTGTTAGTCTGAGACCTGTGATCTAATATAAAAGCTAAATGCCTTAAATGTAATATAGATGTTTACTACTTGCGCTTTTAGAATTCTGTCTCCAGTAAGGACCTGTTGCCTGCTCATGAGAACTTGGACAACACAGACTTCAGTGCTGCAGATAAAAAGAGCATGCTGGCACTCATAGGTGGGTTGCATTCAGTGTTTCTGAATTGCATCCTTGTCATGAAGTCAACATAAATTGAAATTTACTTTCTTCATTTTATGTTCTTGCCTATTGTGCACAATTTATTGGTGAATTTTATTCTGAAGGAAAAAATTCTCCTTTTCTCAGTCAACATAAAATCACAATTGACAATAAAAAGTTAAATTCATGTTCCCCTTTAATCAGTAATCAAACTAGTTTCCCCTCCCACTTGCATTGACATCTCTTCTCTGATGACGTTTTCTGACTTGAGGGCGGGACAACCTGTCACTCACATGGTAGCAAACCACACCAATCCAATGAATGATCCAATCATATCCTGATGGACAAAATCAAATCCTGTGCTACTTTTTTATTTTTTCTTGGTCGATAAGCGGTTTCACTTGTATATAAGTCACAATAGGAAAGAAAAGACTGTTGCAACTTGCGTTTAATGATGACTTAAATCTTTTTTCAAAATATACCGGACTGATACTTTTTCAATCCCACTGCTCCAAATAACTGAACGTATTCTATTCAGATTATTAAACTACATAAGGTGTTTCTTCAAAAAGAACCACAACATAAATGACATTTTCAACAGCATTCTGTCTTTGTCCTGTCCCTCTTCAGGTTCTCAGTCAACCGATCGTAGTTCTCCTCCTCCAGGCTATATTCCTGATGCTCTGCAGCAGGTGGCCAGAAACGGCTCTTTCACCAGCATCAACAGTGAGGGCGAGTTCATACCAGAGAGCATGGACCAGGTACATGGTCTGATAACACGTCTGGTTCGGCTGATGTGGATGCACTAAAGCAATAGCATAATCAGTGTCCTGATGGCTTGTTTATCGGTTTCTGTCTTTCTCTCTTTAGATGCTGGACCCTCTGTCTATGAGCAGTCCTGAGAATTCAGCATCAGGCAGCTGTCCTTCCCTGGACAGTCCACTTGATAGGTAAACGACTAACTGATACGTGCCTGCAGCCATGATCAAATTGTTGCAGAAATCAGTGCCTTGTCGATAGGCGTCTTGTATAGGTGCATTACTGTAAATGCAATTTGTGTTTGTTTACAAACTCAAGGATGAGTTAATGTATTTTCGGTGAAATTTTGTTGGTAGATTTGAACTTGTATTAATAGCATTCTTTTAACCTGTGTCAGGATGCCACATGACATGACCAGGCATCCAGTGACAATCACAGAAACTTTTGATCTCACAGACATACCCTACCGTTCAAAAGTTTGTGGTCAGTAAGATTTTTTTTTTTTTTTTAAGAAATGTATGCTTTTATTCAGCCTAGGTGCATGAAATTGTTCAAAAGTAATAGTTCTACTTATAATGTTACAAACAATTTAAAATAAATGATGTTATTTTTAAATGTATCATGGTTTCCAAAAAAACTATAAGAAATGTTTCTTAAGCACCAAATCATCATATTAGAATGATTTCTGAAGGATCGTGTGACACTGCAGTAATGGCTGCTGAAAATTCAGCTTTGCCGTTGCAGGAATAAATACAATTTTGATATATATATTAAAATATTATTTATTTCGAGTTATTTTAAATTGTAATAATATTTCACAATACTACTGTTTTACTGTATTTTTAATTAAATAAATTCAGCCCAAAATCTCACTGACCCCAAATTTTTGAACGGTAGTGTGCAGTTCACGTTTGTACTTGGATTAATAATACTGAGTGACTCTTTCACTGCATCTCTTACAGTGAAACCTATCCCAAATCTCGTATGCCTCGAGCCCTGAGCTACCCAGATAACCATCAAGAGTTCCCTGGTAAGCTCTTGCTGACCATTCTGCTTTGATGTCACATGAGAGCTTACATTAGGTTGAATTCCTCAATCTATCGTGTTTCTGTGCCGCTGTTTCACAGAGTATGATATACCAGTGTTTGAAAAAACAGGGAAGGGAGGAACCTATCCTAGGCGATATCACATCTCGTTTGGTTTGCAGGACTACAGCGACGGTGAGGTTATGTTGTATAAATGGATGCTTTAGTCATCTTTCTAAAAAGCAAATCCGTGCATCCTCGAACTTGCTTGTGCTGTTCCTAAATTAGATCTTCTTTCTCCACTCAGGACGGAAGACCTTTCCAAGGGCGCGGCGGACACAGGCTCATGGTTTCCGTTCTCCGGTGAGCTTCAGTCCTACAGAGCAGCAGAGCCCCAGCACTAGCAGTGGAAGCAGCATCTTTACCCCTGAGCTAGAGGAACCAGGGCGCAGACGCCGTGGCAGCGATATAGAGCCCAGCTCTAACCCTACTCTATCAGTCATGGACATCAGCCCTCCCAGCCGCTGTGAGTGGATTTAGGGCTGAAAGGATTTAGGGCACATGTTGTGTTGTACCAGTTTGCTTCGTACTAACATTGTTCCCATTGTAGGTGATCTTGGTGTTTACATGCTTGAACTTGTCGGCCTGTGATCACAGAGTGATGTTTTTTATAAGCAGATGAAACTTATTCTAGTTCTGATTTGTCAAATGTGACATTACGAAATGTCCTTGAGTTTGACAATAACACATTTTGCATTTATAATTTGCTCAAGTGCAAATTTATTTCGCTTTCCAATAACCCAATAATTTAAATGTCTTCTTAGCACAATGTATACACTCCTATTAAAAAATGTGGGGTCAGTAAGATTTTTTCAGCAAGGACGCATGAAATTGAACAGTAAAGACATTTGTTCCAATTGTTTTGTAATGCTGTTCTTTTGAGATTTCTATGAATCAGAATCTTGGAAAAAAATATAATGTTAGAAAAATATTTTGTCAAAGTATCATGGGTTTCCACAAATGTACAACTCTTTGAAATGTAGCAAAATAGTTATTTTAGATGAAAAAAAAAAAAAAAAAATTTTGTTGTTGTTTTTTGCTGTATTTTTTTTTATAAAATAAATGCAGCATTGGTCAGCATAAAAGAGACTTCTTTCAAAAAGATTAAAGACATCTTACCAACCCCAAACGTTTTAAATGTGGTGTACATGTGCAACCAACCAGTAATATCTTAGCCTACTTTTTTAGTCCTGTCCTACACAATTTCTTAACCTACTGTAATCAGCTATAAATTGCTTTTTGAAAATGTATAGTCTTTTATAAATTACAAATCCAGTAAGCATGGAGAGCTAGAAAAGTCATTTAAATTATTTGGTTAAAAAACGGAGGGGGAATATATGTATAGTGTGTTGTTCTTGGTTTAATCTTCTCTCCTCTCTGTGTTTAGCCCCTCGGGCTCCTACAAACTGGCGTCTAGGGAAGCTTTTGGGGCAAGGAGCGTTCGGGCGAGTGTTTCTATGCTACGATGCGGACACAGGCAGAGAACTGGCTGTTAAACAGGTTCAGTTTGACCCGGATAGTCCAGAAACCAGCAAGGTGAACAGCTTTTTCAGGCTATGTAAGATAAGACACCTTTAAATTTGGTGTCTAATGAACTTTTGCACTTTGTGTGTGTGTTCAGGAGGTGAGTGCTCTGGAGTGTGAGATTCAGCTGCTGAAAAATCTTTTCCATGAGCGCATTGTTCAGTACTATGGCTGCTTGCGGGACACGCATGAAAGAACGCTTTCTATCTTTATGGAGTACATGCCTGGGGTAAGTGCATGTTAATTCACTGACTTGGAGTGCACATTCTTGTTTCCCCTAGAGGTTTTGCCTTGTGGAAGCTCCTAAACTAAACAATAGTATTTTTTTTAAATTAAAATATAATTTTGAATGTTAATGTGTAACTATATTGTAGTGCCTAATTACAATGTTGTTAATCTCAAAAACAGTAAATATACATAACACACTGACAGCTCTTGGTTCTTCACAAGTCGGACATGACTTGATGAACTCACTGAATCTATTGGGGCAGTTAAATTAACATCTCATTTACTGATCTTTTCATGAGATGAATGAATAATTTAACTGCCCCAATAGATTCAGTGAGTTCATTTAGTGAAGGATTTGTGCAACCAGTCAAAAACATTTTTTTTGTGAGAGAAATTGACAGGTTACAGTCAGGATGCTAGTAGATACTTTGTCTTATTTATGGAATGTTGAATATTTGTCCATAGGGCTCCATTAAAGACCAGCTGAAGTCGTACGGTGCTCTGACGGAGAATGTCACTCGTAAATATACACGCCAGATACTAGAAGGCGTGTGCTACCTGCACAGTAACATGATTGTACATAGAGACATCAAAGGTGAGCCAACTGCATGCCCTGACGTTGTCAGTTATGACAAGCTGAATTGCATATTCTGCAATAATGAAAGTAAAGCACTCAACCTTGTTTTTAACTAACTAAACTTTCTTTTTTATGTCTCAATCTTCCAGTGCTTCTGCATTGTACATTAGCAGAATATTCTAAATAAAGTTTAAAGTTATTTTAATGCTAAATTCATTTTTATATTGTTTTTGAACATACAGACCCTTTCCAAAAAATTAGAATATCATGGAAAAGTTTATTTATTTCCATAATTCCATTCAAAACGTTAAACTTCCATAGATTATAGATTCAGGGCCCACAACTTAAACGATTTCAAGTATTTAGTTGTTTATTCAGTGTTTTCGTGGGTTTTATGAGCTGGAAGCCCAAATTATGTACAAATAAACAACTAAATACTTGAAATCGTTTAAGTTGTGGGCCCTGAATCTATAATCTATGGAAGTTTAACGTTTTGAATGGAATTAAGGAAATAAATAAACTTTTCAATGATATAAATTTTTTTTGGAAAGGGTCTGTATTTACGTGTCCGTAGTGTGTACACACTACCACTCTATTGTAAAAATCCATCCACTCCGTTTTTTATTTTCCCCATAAATCTGAAACAAAAATACAACGCTTAAAGTTCAAAGCAAAGGGAGACATTTTCTTTTAAAGAAATTGCCTTTTAAGGACTACAACAAACGACTAGTAGGGTCTACAACAAGCTTCTTCACGAGTCAGTGACATCACTAACCATAAAATTTACATAAACACCACCCCCGAGAACACGCAACACTGTTCTATCTTCATGGAGATAGATTTCTCTGGCTCTGTATGCATCTCACAACAGTTCCCACACAATCGATTTACTGATAATCATGACAGAATGTGCTAAGCAGTAGGTACTGTACATTCGACTGCTGCCACTTTAATACGCAGCTCTAATAAACACATGCGATTTATTTCCCTGCTGTTTACATTCACATACATGACCGACTGTGTTTGTGAATTTGTGTTTTTGACATAGCCTTGTGTGTATTTGACAATATGAGCACAATAAGAGGCAAAAGAGAAATTAGTTTAATACTCACGGGATGCGCCGTCTGACAGCCAGCTTTCTGTGCTCTCAGAAAACCATATATCAGAAGTTTAAAATGAAATGGCATTAGAACGCATAAACTTTCATGATGAAGAACTGCAAAGTCACGTGGCTGCGATAGAGATTATAATCAAAACTAGAGTATCCAGGCATGAGGTGTAAAGGCACAGTGGGTGGAGAGCAGCAGCTAATTTGCATTTAAAGATTAATGCTCGAAAACAGCATATTTTTGCTTTCACTGAAAAAGGTACAACATGGTATAATAAATGATCTGTGGATTATTTGGGTCACATTCTGGGGGCACCTGAGACTTAGGCCTATATTACATCTATATTACATTACAAATCCTTGAAAGTTTGTGAATATGAAAAAAGATTTCAAGGCCCTGGAAAGTTTTTGAAAAGATACATACATAGATACGGGTCCTTGAAAGTGCTTGAATTTATTTTGTGCAAGAAGTTTTATGTAAAAAATTCCATATTATCCCCTCCGGTCCGCTAATGTGTTATTTCGCCAACACTTCGTGGCCTGTGCGCACTAGCTTGCTTGATTTTGCGTACGTTAGTTACACGGATTTATGCGTTATGTTAAGCGTTTCCCACGTGAGGTACTTTGTGTTGTACGTTGCCATGACGTGCGCAAAACTGTAACAATGTATCTTACAACGTAACACAATGTAACCTTGCTCTCATTTGAAATGTGTCCCCACATTAAGTCCTTGAATTTGAGGGTATTGGACCTGGAAAGTCCTTGAGAAGTCCTTGAATTTGAAGTTAACCAAGGAGTGGGAACTCTGTTATAAATATTATATGTTCAGGTCAAGATACACCCACCCCTCATAATGATTTTTTTCCCCCCCTGTTCTTTTATTCATGTAGGTGCCAATATCCTTCGGGACTCTGCAGGTAATGTGAAGCTGGGTGACTTTGGAGCGAGTCGGCGGCTTCAGACCATCTGCCTCTCCGGTACGGGCATCAAGTCAGTGACAGGTACACCGTACTGGATGAGCCCTGAGGTCATCAGCGGAGAAGGGTATGGCAGGAAAGCTGATATCTGGTAAGCCCTTAAAGTGTGCATGAAAATTCCTCCACATCGTGTTTTTTTTTAAATTTTTTTTTATGTTATTGTAAACAATTCATCCATACACGTTTCATCTTTTGTGTGTCTCATGTTAACGATGGTAATTCCGCCCTGATTCCAGGAGCATCGGCTGCACCGTGGTGGAGATGTTGACTCAGCGGCCGCCCTGGGCGGAGTACGAAGCAATGGCAGCCATTTTTAAAATCGCCACACAGCCCACCAACCCCACTCTGCCGCCTCACGTGTCGGACCACTGCCGCGATTTCCTTAAACGGATTTTTGTGGAGTCTAAACAGCGTCCCGCTGCTGAGGACCTATTGCGGCACACTTTTGTCTACTAGCCACTCCACCTTCCATCTCTGACCAATCAGAGACTTCCATATAAGTGTCTGTAGGAGCATTCCCCTTTTGAGACTCCTCCCAGCAGGCCTAAGAGCCCCCACTGGACCAGAGCGCATAGCGAAGAGGGCAATGGCCTGATCTCACACCTCTGCTGGGGCAGGACGGTGATTTGGAGCAGCTTGATTCCGTACGAAAACATTGCACCTTAATTTCACTCTGGGGTAAGTACCCCTAAAGACTAATGGATATCGGTACCCCAAAAGACTAAAGGATGTTGTCTTTTAAAGACTCTCATTTCTTTGTTTTTAATGTTTTAAAATCCCCCTTGATTGTGAGCCTTGGCTCTGGGGAGTATGGTTGGGTTCTGGATGCACTGGGTTAATGCAGGATGATCTCGGAATGTCAACCCCAGAACAGGTACGCCAATACGCTGCTAAAGGGTAAAAGGAAAAAAAACAAAAAAAAACAAAATGAAACAGAATAGATGACAGGATGTATGGGACTCTCCTGCTCAGCTTTCATGGCTCCTAAAAGTTCTCATTTTCTTGCACAGTCCTCCTAGAACCTACACACATGAACTCTGATCGAAGATCTTACTGTAGAATATTTACTCACTATGCTGTAAAAACATTTACATTTGCTGAACTCTCTCTCACCTTCCGATAGCAACCACATATACCGGAGTGTATTCACTCTCTCCAGCTCTAGAATTCGTCAGGATCTCTTGTGCCCGTTCCTTTCTACCTTCTGCTTCGTTTCTGTTTTTACTGTGTGCCTTTTTACAAACATCTCCTTCCTCTTTTTGTTTGTTTGTATTCTGCTCTGTCTTAAGTGTCCAATCATTTTTCTAGAATTTTCTAGGTTTAATGCACAGCTACTCACAAGTCTTTCTGACTTTTGGTCTGTACAGGAATTATTTAGAACAGCTCGGCTCTTCATACTGTTTCTAGATCAGCGTAAGCAGCTCCGCTCTGCCTTTTCCCCTTTTGGTCCCTCTGCTGGCAAACTGATCTCGGGTCAGATTCACCTGTGCATTCTTTCAACACAGTGCCGTACACTTCAATCTGATCAGGTAGGCAGGTTGAATACACACACACACACACACACACACACACTCACCAAAGCGAAAAACCTGAACCACACAGGCAGGGTTTAGTGCCTGGACATTAGTTCACCAACATTTTACAGTATGAATCGCTCCGATTCCACTATAAATCTCAAGAACATAGAGCGTTAGATTGGAATAGAGAAATAGATTGCTCTCGAAAAGAAAGTTGAAACTGCAAGTGCACTTCCAGTCGACACAACACAACGTGGATCCTTCCTGTTGATATTTTCCATGCAAGAAGTCTGATGTTGTAATTCATCAGCAGTGTTGTTCTCTTCAGAGTTTCTCACTCTAATGTGTTTCTGCAGGTTTCAGAATGTGCAGAATTTCACAGATCGTAACAACACTCAGCACTTGACAGTACTTAACGAACGGTTTTGCCTGTAAATTAACCTCGCTATCCCACGATGCCTTGGGACTTGTGAAGCACTTGGTTACACACTCTCTGCTAGTGCATTTAAGTGAGCAGTCACGTTGCTGTTCAAGATCTCTCCTTCACGTAGTGCTGTAGTGCCTGCCTTCATGTAGGTGAATACATGCATTTTTGGGGTTACCCTTGCTCCTCCCATAATCCATTGGGTTTGTCTTCTTTATTCCTTGTCACAAACTGCCGTTCCTAATTCAAAGGTTATAGATTTCCCCTCCCTCATAAATATGAGAGTACGGTACTTGTAATTTAACATTCGCGTCTGTTAATTTAATAGTCGTATAATGGAAACGAACATTTAAAGTTCAAGCAGTGATTTCATATTGCTTGCTTGTAGTGACCTGAGTATAAGAATAAAAATAAGCTCCGTACTTCCGGGACACGTTCGAACAGGATACGCTCTTGTAAATTATTGGTCAAACTTGCACATTTGGTTCAATGACATACGGCATATATTACATTAGCACATACTGTGATGAGAATATTTTTAACTTCTGAATTAAAATTATTTTGATATTTATTTTTTGGAGAATACTATCAAATATGTCAGGGTGATACACATTAAAATAAATGCGTCACTGCTTTTTTAATATTTAATAACGGCTAAATCAAAGTCGTGCTGAAATCAACATGCGCAAAATAAGGAAAGGATATCACATAGAGGGAGATTTGCCATTGACCCACGTGTCCACGGATCATTGTTAGTTTTAAAACAATGGACCAATGAGCATGTCTTAAAACACATTCTGGTCGATTGGGATCTGTTGTGTCGTTTTAACACAAGAACGTGTCCTGTATGAACGCCAGGCCAAAAGATTGTGATAACATGAGAGAAACTAGCTTTGCTGTCAGTAGGTACAGCTACAGTAACGGGACTCAGAATTACACTCCTAGCAAACGTTTACAGTTTTGTTTTCTATTGGTGACTAAGAGAGTCTACCTCCATAGTGTTGAGTTAATTTGGAATGATTCCAGATCGGGATATCTGGGAACGAAAAGCATGGAAGACCCGCTCGCACGATAGACAGCTGAATTAGCAGTTCTCTATTCCGAGTCCAGACTTTGGCCTACAGCCATTTAAAAAGGGGCAGGCCCACTTTGTAAGCCCCGTGCAGCTCTTCTTTTTCTTTCTTTTGGTTTTCTTTTACGATGCCATGTGATGCCAACCTTGGGTTGCTGTGGCAGTATTTGAAGGAATTTCTCCGCACCCAGTATAATGAGCAAAATTTCTGCTCTGTATAGGTTTAAAGTGCCAGTTCGTAGAACTAAATCCACATTTATTTTCATTTAAGCAGCGAAAGCATTACTATTTCAAATGGTTGTACAGACATACTACAAGAAAAGTAGGCAGTGTATGTTTGTAATGTATGTACTGTTAATTTCTTTTGATGCTGAAATGTTTGCACATTTTGAGACCATGATTTTTACACTGATTTTAATACTTTTGCCAGTGTTCGTCAGTCATTTTGCGTGTGTGAGTCTGAATGCTTGTTTTTTGTTCAAGAGAATCTGAGAAAACGGTTGCCCTGGTTACCAGCTTTGTTGGCTAAGTTGGTCACATGGTCACTCTCTGATGCTCACGTGTCTGTGGTAAATTCATTGCCACCGTAATGCCATTACCCGTTCCTCGTGAAATTAACACACACACACACACACACACACACACACACACACACACACACACACACACACACACACACACGCACGGTGTCTGGTTCTTTTATGAATTCAGATTTAAATAATGAGAGCCAAATGTCTAAATGCTGACCAGTGCCAAAGAAACTGACTTAGACCAACATGACTGGTACCCTGGTTAGAGGATGGTTTAATGCAAATCGGGAATCTTCCTACTGGAATGTAATGTCAGAGATTTTTTTTCCACCACTAGGTGGCATCATATGACTATTTCCCTGTATATAAAATGTTGGATTTTTGTTTTCCTTCAAAATATCTCTCGACTTAACAATAGAGTTCCGTAGCTGCAGAATGCATTCTGTTTAATTTATGAAAATAATAAGTAATCACGGGAAGTTCTCCGTCAACTCAAACACGCCACTGCTGCCACTCCAGGGTCATGAATGCACTTTGTATTTGTTTGTGTGTGGGTGTTATATTGTCTGAGTGTGTCTGTGTGTGTTTGTCTGTGTTTCAAAGAGACTCCTTTTCTGTGTGCCGATTGAGTGAGATTATTGCCAGCGCACTCAATGCCTTGCGCCTTGTACAACTGATGACAGAAAAGTTATTAAAAAAAAAAGAGAAAAAAAAGGAAATACAAAAGAAGATAAGAACTCTGAAATGTACGTTTTTGTAGACAGTACACTTATCTGGTACAGAACTTGTATCTGTTGTTTGTTCTCTTTGTCTATTGTATGAGAAAAGCCATGTTTATAATTCAATTTGGTTTGTGACCAATAAGCCTGTTTATATCAAATCTGTATATCAGTGGTACGCATATTTTTTTTATATATATATTTTTATTTTCTCTCTTTTTTTAACTCAAATTCTACGCATGATTGGCATCTCTGTGGTCTGCTGATGGCAGCACTGATCGGGGTATTTGCAGGATGACATTATGAGATTGTCTATGACGGCTGGCACTTTGTAAAGTGTTGCTAATGATGATGAAAATAAATAATAAAAGATATTTATTTCACATTTCATGGTGCTATATTGATGTTGGTCTTACGATTATACAGTGCGCTGTGTCTCAATACAATTATCAGTTAAGTTTAGTTCTCAGTGAAGGGCTAAAATTATCAAGGAAAAGGACAGAAAAAGTCTTGGAAATTTGGTGCATGTTTCAGCTGTGAAGTATTTTTACAGCTAGAAATTGAGTGCAATATCTATAAATTATATTTTAACATCCTTATCTCATTTAAAAAAAAAATATATATAGATATATATACACTCACCTAAAGGATTATTAGGAACACCTGTTCAATTTCTCATTAATGCAATTATCTAATCAACCAATCACATGGCAGTTGCTTCAATGCATTTAGGGGTGTGGTCCTGGTCAAGACAATCTCCTGAACTCCAAACTGAATGTCAGAATGGGAAAGAAAGGTGATTTAAGCAATTTTGAGCGTGGCATGCCATGTTGGTGCCAGACGGGCCGGTCTGAGTATTTCACAATCTGCTCAGTTACTGGGATTTTCACGCACAACCATTTCTAGGGTTTACAAAGAATGGTGTGAAAAGGGAAAAACATCCAGTATGCGGCAGTCCTGTGGGCGAAAATGCCTTGTTGATGCTAGAGGTCAGAGGAGAATGGGCCGACTGATTCAAGCTGATAGAAGAGCAACTTTGACTGAAATAACCACTCGTTACAACTGAGGTATGCAGCAAAGCATTTGTGAAGCCACAACACGCACAACCTTGAGGCGGATGGGCTACAACAGCAGAAGACCCCACCGGGTACCACTCATCTTCACTACAAATAGGAAAAAGAGGCTACAATTTGCACGAGCTCACCAAAATTGGACAGTTGAAGACTGGAAAAATGTTGCCTGGTCTGATGAGTCTCGATTTCTGTTGAGACATTCAGATGGTAGAGTCAGAATTTGGCGTAAACAGAATGAGAACATGGATCCATCATGCCTTGTTACCACTGTGCAGGCTGGTGGTGGTGGTGTAATGGTGTGGGGGATGTTTTCTTGGCACACTTTAGGCCCCTTAGTGCCAATTGGGCATCGTTTAAATGCCACAGCCTACCTGAGCATTGTTTCTGACCATGTCCATCCCTTTATGACCACCATGTACCCATCCTCTGATGGCTACTTCCAGCAGGATAATGCACCATGTCACAAAGCTCGAATCATTTCAAATTGGTTTCTTGAACATGACAATGAGTTCACTGTACTAAAATGGCCCCCACAGTCACCAGATCTCAACCCAATAGAGCATATTTGGGATGTGGTGGAACGGGAGCTTCGTGCCCTGGATGTGCATCCCACAAATCTCCATCAACTGCAAGATGCTATCCTATCAATATGGGCCAACATTTCTAAAGAATGCTTTCAGCACCTTGTTGAATCAATGCCACGTAGAATTAAGGCAGTTCTGAATGCGAAAGGGGGTCAAACACAGTATTAGTATGGTGTTCCTAATAATCCTTTAGGTGAGAGTGTGTGTGTGTGTATATATATATATATATATATATATATATATATACAGTGCTATGCATAAGTTTAGGCAACCATGCTAAAGTTGACTAAAAAGAGGAATAAAAAATCATATTTTGCAAATTTAACTTAATGCCTTATTTAAAAAAATTAGGAAAAATCCAACCTTTAAGGACACCAATTTTCTTTGTGAATGAATAATGTATCGTAAATAAATAAATGTTCTTCCTTAAAAAACAGGGTGCATAAGTTTGGGCACCACTATGTTAAATTCCCATAGAGGCAGGCAGATTTTTATTTTTAAGTATTTTTTTTTTTATTTTTTTTAGGATACTATGCATCCTGATAAAGTTCCCTTGGCCTTTGGAATTAAAACAGCCCCACATCATCACATAGCCTTCACTATACCTAGAGATTGGCATGATTTTATTTCAGTTAGCCTAATAGCTAGTTTGATTTGCATTGAGAGATGATCTTATGGAAAGTACTCCATGCCAATCTCTAGGTATGGTGAAGGCTATGTGATGATGTGGGGCTATTTTAATTCCAAAGGCCAAGGGAACTTTATCAGGATGCATAGTATCCTAAAAAAAAAAAAAAAAAAAAACTTAAAAATAAAAATCTGCCTGCTTCTATGGGAATTTAACATAGTGGTGCCCAAACTTATGCACCCTGTTTTTTAAGGAAGAACATTTATTTATTTACGATACATTATTCATTCACAAAGAAAATTGGTGTCCTTAAAGGTTGGATTTTTCCTAATTTTTTAAAATAAGGCATTAAGTTAAATTTGCAAAATATGATTTTTTATTCCTCTTTTTAGTCAACTTTAGCATGGTTGCCTAAACTTATGCATAGCACTGTATATATATATATATATATATATATATATTACACACTACTGTTCAAAAGTTCAGTGAGATATATTTTAAATGTTTTTTAAAAGTCTCATGCCCGCACAGGCTGCATACAGTACAAACAGTAACAGTCAAATATTATTACAATTTAAAATAACTATTTTCTGTATTAACATATTTTAAGGTTGAATTATTTTCCTGTGATGCGAAGCTGAATTTTCAGCATCATTACTCTCAGATGTCAGATTACAGTCACATCATTATAATATGCTTTCCTTTATGCATTCTTTTAGGATTCCTTGATGAATAGAACGTTTCAAAGAACAGCATTTGTTTGAAATATATATATATATATATATATATATATTTTTTTTTTTTGTAGTAGTATATATATATTCATTTTTGACCACATTAATACGTCATTGATTAAATAAGTGTTACATTTTTTTTTTTTAAACTTACTAGCCATAAGCAAATATACCTTAATAGTAGGATAAACAGTAAACAGCTAAAACGCTACCACTCAAAAGTAATAAACCTTCAAACAGTTACGCCTCCAGGTTTATCATTTTTGACAGTTACTTATTACATTGTGTCAAACTCTGTGTTTGTGAGCTGGGGCTGTCCCAAAACCTAGTGAACTACAACTACCTAAATAACGCGCCTATGATGTCCAAAAGCCCTGGCGCGTTTCAAGATGTTGTCTAGGTAGGCAGCTCACTAGGTTTTGAGCCACAGCTGAAAAGAAATCCCGCCCAGTGTTTTGACATGAACTATGTTATGGTATGCGTTCGACCAGTTTCATATCGCCTTTGCCAACACACGTCAAACATGTTGTCTTCTGCGCTAGTGAAAGCTGATCGCATCGCAGCTCATGTTGGTAGAAAATATGCGCCATTTCAGGAGTTGATCGCACGAACCCTTAAGTCTCAAACAGGCGATGTTGACTTGCAGAGCGCAACAGCTGTGACAGGAAAATACAAAACCATCGATGATCTACCGGGACCCAGTCTGGCCACTACCGCCTACTGGCTCTTCGTTAAAGGATACGCTGATAAAAGTCATGCAATGCAGGTAAAATACTTTTTTGTGTGTGTGTGTGTCTGCAAAATTTGTATGCATTTGTTTTGAATTTGCAAGTAGTTTCGCTCAAACAGCTGCTTAATGTGAACAAATGTTTCTGTGGGGGTGTTTTAAATATGTAAACAGTTATTAGTAGATCGAATGTTCATTTAGATATACAAATATGAATATATATTAAATTAGCCTATAAAGCAAAATAACTGCACAATTACTAGAAATGTGTACCTTGATATTATACAATTTGCATACATACACCATTTGTGAAAAAAATACACATTTTTTTCAAGACGTTTCCACCTCTGACTTTGAACCAATTCTGTAGAATGGCTTTTGATTGTGGTGCCTCAGGAAATCCTGTCTGATACTGACAGCTGATATCCGTGGAACAAAAGCCCTTTTAACATGCATTCCTTAAAACAAACTAATAGACCCATCTAAATTTGTTATATTTTGCCACTAGTAAGTAATCTAAAAGTGATTAGTTACCTTTCCAGTTTCACTAGATACTAGTAATTATTTAGACAGTCCTAGTATTTAATAATTTCATGGGCTTCTGTGCTTTTGATATCACCTATTAACGTTGCTGGGTAGTAACTGATTATGTAATATGGATTACCAGATTCCAAAAAAAATAAGATTATGTAACATTTTAAAATAGGCTACTCATAATCAGAGACTACAGTTACTTTTTTTAGTAATTACAGTTACACAATTACTTCTTATTCACCAAATGCCAGCAAATTAGTCAGAATTCGTTGATTCTCTCCAATTCTTCATTTTTCATCTTTTAAATTTTAGTTTCTAAAAAAAATGTCTAAACTATTTGAATAGTTACTGGTGGGTATAAAGGCATAAACAAAAGTACTTATATATCGTATAATTTATAATTAATTAATCTAGTAGCAAAGAAATAAGTATAGTCTGGATTACTTGCTATAGGAATTTAAAAGGGTAGTAGTAACATAAAATTAGTAGTTAGTTTTAAGGAATAAAGGTTAAAACAGCTTGCCATAAAGATTCATGTTATAGGTCAGATGTTGTATTCAGGCTTGTAGTGCAAAGGTTGATTTAAGCTCTGAATTACCATTGTGTCAAACTACAGAGCACACAAAGTTTCTTTAACAGTTGTTTTCTGAATGCCATTGCACGGATAGAATGTTCCCACTTCCAGATACAAATCACTGTAATAGAGTTTCTGTGAATGTCCCTTTATCTCTGTGTGTCGGCCCCAGTAAACAGCAATCTGATTGCGACCCACAGGAATTGGCCAATCAGAAAACTGTTCTGTCAAAACATTGCTTTCTTTGTGGCGCTCAACATGTCAACTTGTGGTTTAAGTAATGGTGTGAGTTCAGGGCAAATACCTGCTTGTAATTTCAACATTCCCTTACATTTGGATGGTACTTGAAATCGTAGTAAAGACGATCAACAACTGGATATTGGATGAAAAAAATAGGAGAAACAGAAATACGTTTAAAAAAAAAAAAAGGACAGAAAAGACATCTATTGTGGTGCCAATACAATGTTGCAAAATAATGTTAGCTATTACAGTAATAACCCACATGTCATTCTAAAGCATAAGCCTGTTTAATATTCAAACCTGAGCAGTTTCTATCCCTCCATTGAAAGGACAGGTAATAAAATCTTAAAAGTTAATCCATATTATTTAAGTGGTTTTGTCCAAGTCTCGTGAAGAGATATAATCGATTTATATGAAGATGATCTAATTTATCACTTTTATTTACATCTAAACAATGATTGACACACACATACACTCTATATTATTATTTCTATAATATTATTATTTTGTCTTAAAACAAGCATTAAAAGTCATTTTAAGTCATCTTGAAGCCCCCTTGGGCATTTGCTGAGTTGGGAACCACTGCATTAAATAAAAATGGCTATTTAAACATTTTACAGAATGACACACCTCATACAGTATTTATTACTTCAGGGGGATTGTCCCTGTATTATGTGTAGCTAAATGTGTATGATAAACAATTGCTGATGTTCACATACAATGATCCCCCCCCCCACACATACATCTATTATGCAGGTGGAGCATAAGCGCCTGTATGGTCCGATCTGGCGCTCACGCTTTGGGCCGTTTGATGTGGTAAATGTGGCGACGCCAGAACTGCTTGCACAGGTGATCCGACAGGAGGGACGATACCCCGTGCGTACTGATCTGCCTCACTGGAAAGAATACAGAGATATGAGAGGACAAGCATATGGAATTCATGTAGAGTAAGCTCTTCTCCCCTTCACACATTGTCTCTCTCTAGACTTTCTTTCATGGAACACAAAAGGAGAATGGAGCTTTCAAGCTTGAAAATATATGCAAAAACACCACACCAGTATGATAAAAGTGGTCCATTAGCACCACATCCTCCAAGCGATACAATACCTCTGTGTGCCAAATAGTACAAACAATTATTATTCACTGATGAGACCTGGATCAGTTCTATTCATGAACAAATCATTCAGTAGTGTTGTGAACCGCTTCAGATGATTCATTGAAAAGATTTGACTCCAAACTATTTCTGTCATGACTCATAAACTGTGGATCTCAATAATAAAGAAATACATTTTGGTTTGTTCCTAGCACAAAGCTCTCTTGTGACTTTAGAAGATGTTTTGTCATTTTGGAGTTTGACAGCTTCAGTCCCCAAAAAGTTACATTTTAAGAGTAAAGGGGTTTTTAAAAAAATTTTTTTTTTGTATTTCAGCACAGGCCCTGAGTGGTATCGTATTCGTAGTGCCCTGAACCCTAAGATGCTTAAACTGAAGGAAGTAACGGCATACGCACCCATCATTCACGAGGTTGTGTCTGATCTCCTACAGCGCGTGGAACTCCTGCGTCTGCGCAGTCAAGACCAGGCCACCGTCACTGACCTCGCCTCTGAGCTCTACAAATTTGGCTTTGAGGGTTTGTATGGATGTAGATGGGTTACAATCTCCTGGAGCTTTTCACTGTGACGTGTGAGCAAACGGCAGCATAGTGATTTTTGTCTTTCACATTATTCAGGAATCTCCTCTATCCTGTTCGAAACAAGGCTAGGCTGCTTACAGGAGGAAATTCCCACAGAAACTCTGCGGTTCATATCTGCCGTTAATGACATGTTGGCACTCTCGGAGACGGTTCTTTTTTTCCCTCGCTGGACCCGTCACATCTTCCCGTTCTGGAAACGGTTTGTCCAGGCTTGGGATGACTTGTATGACGTAGGTATGCTAAAGTTCAATGTCTGCATTTGGGATGCACAATATACAGTGGATATGAAAAGTCTTCAAGTCTCCCCTGTTAAAACTGCTGTTTTTTATGTAAAAAGTTTTATAAGTTTATATAATATGTATGTATATATATATATATATAATCAAAATAATTATTGCAAATCAGGTTTATTGGCAGAATTTACAGACTTTAAGCTGTTTGCAATAAGCAAATCAAACCAAAGTAATTCTAAATAAAGCTCAACACAACAAATGTTTCAAGTGGTTTCCACAAATTCAACTGGAAATTCAACTTCTTCTGCAGTCTCAAAATTATTCAACCCCCTGAATAGAATCTCTCACAACAGCACAAATCTGGAAAAACAGGTGTTGTCTCAAGCACTATTGATGCAACTAATCAAGGTCTTCATTAGTTTCACCAGGTGTGCTTGAGCACATGATACACAATGGTCCAAAAAGTTAAGAAGATATCATTGCCCTTCATAAACAAGGAACAGGATTAAAACAAAATAGCAAAGTCACTAAATGTTCCTAGAGACAGTTGGAAACATAGTTCGCAAGTTCAAAGTTAAAGGAACAGTGGTTTACACTTCCTGGACGGGGCAGAAAAAGGAAGCTACTGTATCAACGGCTGAAACCAGATTTCTGAGAAGGCAGGTTCAGAAAAATCCTCGAGTGACTGCAAAAGTTCTGCAGCAAGACTTGGTGGCAACAGGCACTGAGGTTTCAGCTGCACAGTAAGGAACGTACTTAACGCATACGAGAACTCCGATACGTACACCACTACTGACCCAAAAGCACAAGAAAAGTCGGCTCCAATTTGCTCAAAATCATATGAATAAGCCACAGAAGTTTTGGGATTCTGTTCTGTGGAGCGATGAAACTAAATTGGAACTTTTCGGCCCTATGGATCAGCGATAAGTCTGGAGGAAGAAGAATGAAGCATATGCTGAAAAGAACACTGCCTACAGTTAAGCATGGTGGGGCTCGTGATGCTCTGGGGCTGCTTTGCATCCTCTGGCACTGGAAATCTGCAGTATGTGGAAGGCAAGATGGATTCATTTTTGTATAAATAAAAGAAAATGTCATGCCGTCAGCGAGGAAGCTTAAACTTGGGCATCATTGGACCTTCCAACAGGACAATGATCTCAAGCATACCTCAAATTCCACCAAGGCTTGTTTGCTGAAGAAGTTCTGGAAGGTTCTACAGTGGCCATCACCGTCACCTGACTTGAACCCCAAAGAAAATCTCTGGTGGAATTTGAAGAAGGCAGTTGCATCACGCAATCCCAAGAGCATTACTGAACTGGAGGCCATTGTTCATGAGGAATGGGCTGAGATTCCTTTGAAACGTTGCCAGAAGCTGGTGTCTGGTTATACATCTCATTTGCAGCAGGTCATAACAGCAAAAGTGTGTTCTAATAAGTACTAAAGATGCTTGCCATGAACGGGTTGGAAATTTTGAGATAGCAGAAGTCATTAAAAGTTGAATTTGTGGAAACCACTTGAAACATTTGCTGTGTTGAGCTATTTCAATAACTTTTGTTTGATTTCGGTGCACCTGTAGTCTGTAGATAGAGTTGCTGGACATAAATCATTTTTTGAAACAACAGCGTAACTGATTGCCCTTCTTTTGTCCAGCTCGACATCTGATTGATAAGAAGGTGAAGCAGATCCATGATCAGGTTGAGCGTGGAGAGGAAGTGGAGGGCATGTATCTCACCTACCTGTTGTCCAGCGATAAACTCAGCTTAGGAGAGGTGTACATCAGCCTCACTGAACTTCTGCTGGGAGGCGTGGACACAGTAAGAATATGTTTATTCGGAACCAGTCAGACAGGAAGTAGATTAAACGATATGGATTTGCTATTAGTCAAAAGTTATATTCAGTTGAGGATTTATTATTCAGAAGTTAATCATGTTACAGTAACAATAACCTGCACCACTAGTTCAGCTGTTGTGATAAGGGAGTGTTTTCTATATCTACCTGTCGAAAACAAGAGAGGAATTAAGTTCCTGTAAAAATAAGAAACAAGAGACAAACACACAGGCACAAACTTGAAACTGAATGAAACTATTTATTAACCATACCAGAATTTTAATATTGGTGCATCCCTAGGTGATACTTCCCTTGTGAAAAAGTACACTAGCATACTTTATAAGAGTGCTTATTACAGAAATAATTTTCTGTATTAAAATGTATTATAGTTTAAAATTGTATGCAATTAGCTGAACTTTACAGTGTTTTTTGACTCCATCAAGTAGGACCTAAGTACATCTTTATATGTCATTTCACAATGATTTCTGTTGTCTGCGAAATATGGTTAAAATGCTGAATGTACGTACAAGCATTTATGGTAAACTTAAATATATTCGGTTACACTTTATTTTAAGGTGATGTTGTTACATTGTACATACTCAAATAAGTACTGAGTAATTTTAATTAACTACATGTACTTAGTATAGAGTTAGGGTTTGGTTTAAGGTTAGTTACTTGTAATTATGCATAATTTACTGTTATTACTATAGTGAGTACATGTAGTAACGCATAATAATTTAGTACATTTAAAATGTTAACTAATGTAATATCAAATGAAGCATACAGTTAAAATGATGATAAAGTACTTAACGTGTTAGCATGTTAGTCAACACATCAAAACAAGTGTACTTTTTTAAAAGTCATGAAAGTGTAACCTCTTCAAGACCCTTAAGTGGCCTTTTATTTAATTAAAATGATATTGTCTGTAAGTACAGTTCTTAAAAATATACCGTTAAGATTTGAAGTGCACTAAAGGTGTACAATAAGGTGGTTTGTCTGAGTAACTAGTCGTTCTTAAGATCCGATTTCTTAGTGGTGTTCACGCATTTGGAAACGTGTACTTCACTTTTGTGATCCATCTTTGTAGTTACATTTAATCAGTTGGGGTCAAGGTGATTTCACACAGGTGTCCTTGCTGAGTAACCCCAGGTGTAATTCACATTAATCACATTAACCATGAACTTACAACAAGAACGTGTTGACCATCCTGCCCATCCCTAACTGATACAATAATGACCTTTAACATGCTGTACTATGCTCCTAATCTCTGTGTAAATGTCTGTCAAGGCTACAGTTTATTGGATTTCCAGAGCTATCTGCTAAATTGTGTCCCACTTTTAGCAACAGACAGGTTTGATAACCTGTATAGCAGCCTTCTTTGCTGATGTCTGATCTGTTTCAGTGACACATAGCTGAGGATTCAGGGTACATTTACACTTTTTCCTTCATGTTTTTCACTTACAGACGACAATGTTGTCAAAACGATCCCTGTTCACATGGATGCGCAAAAAGGATTAAAAATGCTGTATTATTCATGCCAGGCCAGTAGTTGGCGATGTCACTTTGTAAAGAAACATTACACGCCTATAGACTGAACTTGCATGATGCCACCGGTTTCACAAATTTGCGTTTTTGTAGTTTACACGTAGACGATAACGGTATCATTTTCAAAACCGGATAAAAAACAACAACAAAAAAAACGCCTTTGTCGTGTAAATGAACGGCCAAAATGCATACGTTTTCCATTTTGATAAGAGAGCACTCTAGCCCACTCTCACCCTCTGGACATAATTAACTTAGCCAATCAGCTGTCTCTATCATAACATCATCTGAGATCTATGAATGCATGCATTATTGGATAAGATAGTCAATCTTTCTTTTTTTCTTTGTCCTTGACAGACGTCTAACACACTATCTTGGACCTTGTACCACCTTGCACGTGATGCAGAGGCACAGAACCGCCTCTATAACGAGATCGCATCTGTTTGTCCTAATAAAGAGCAGCCGAACGCTGAACACCTGACCAGGATGCCCTACATGAAGGCTGTCATCAAAGAAACTCTCAGGTAGGGGAAATGCGCATTAGTCCAGCTCCAAACACTTTTTGTGGGGGAAACAGTACTAATTTATTGTTCGTGCATCTTGAAAGGGGTGAAAGAGACCAGCTGTTTTCTATATTATGCAGGAGTGGCCGAACATTATTCAGTTTATGCTGAGCACAATAACCTTTGCACAGCCCTTATTTAAACAGTCCAACATCAATAATCTCCTCCACAGTGATTAAACACAGATGCTTCTTCTGGAGAAACAATCAACTTACAATGAACTTGATACTCAGTCTTTGGAAATGAGTGTGGGTTAGCTTTAGTTAACTCTTTCCCCGCCGTCAGTTGTAAGACAATGCTTCCCCGCCGCCATTGATGGAAATTTCCTGTTTTCCGTGTTTTCACTATTATATGCGGTAAGGCCAGGGACAGATTTACCTCATATTGTGACAGGCAAAAGCACGTTTGCTTTTTACCCCCCACACCCAAACTGTATGACCAAAACAGGATTACAAATTATTATTTGTTTTTAATAACTTAAAACAGTGATGTCAAATCTGATATTGTGTCTTTATATGTGATCATATACTTGCATGTGTCATTATATTATTAACACTTTACCAAAATCAAGCTCAAATGAATTTAGGAAGTTTTTGTCCAGGGAATGTCATGGTTTTCATCATTAGAACGGCTACATCTTAGGGCAGTCGATCATCACATCTCGTTTTCATCATCTTAAAGGTTATGAAGATTATTGAAGCTATGTGGGCGCTCGGTTTTTTTTCTGTAATTTGGCCAAAATCTCACATTGAAGCACTAAGCAAAGGTTATTTTTGCCGTGACTCAACGACAAATGCAAGACGCTCTTCACCACTCCTCAAATACTATTATATATAAAGTGAATAAGTACAGCGGTTTCTTTACTTAAGAAACAAAGGAACAGTTCTTTATTTACCCTTGTCTTGCATCGTGAATAAGCAGATATGCTCCAAACTGCTTGCGGCACTTCATTCACGATAGAGATGGGGCGGAGTTATGAGGTTTGACGGACAGTTTGAGGATATGGCAAGCCGTTTTAGCTTAAATTGTACCCAGCGTTACTCGTCGTAATTGCATTTTTACTAGTAAGAATTAAATTTGAGAGCTCTACAATTCAATTCTTACTAGTAGCAATTCCAATTAGAGAGCTCTACAAATGAATTTTTACTAGTCATATGTCTCCATTGACTTCCATTCATTTTTAATTACGGAGCTCTACAATTGAATTTTTACTAGTAAAAAAACGAATTAAAGATATGTATAATTGCAGAGCTCTGTAATTGAATTAAAGAGCTCTGCAATTGCATTCTTACTAGTAACAACTGAATTAGACAGCTCTCTAATTGTAATTGCTACTAGTAAGAATTGAATTGAAGAGCTCTCTAATTGAATTCTTACTAGTAAAAATGCAATTACGACGAGTAACGCTGGGTACAATTTAAGCTAAAACGGCTTGGCATATGAGGAGGCCATGGAGTTATGAGATTTGGTCACAAGCTCTTTTTAATACTTGTCATTGGTTAATTATTTGCAAAAACCACCGACAGACCTAAAGAGTGACCATAGTAATGATTTATGTTAATATTACGATATTTTAAATTGCTATAACGCATCTTCTGACAGATTACTGAATCTCCTGTTCAAAACTCAGGCGAAGAAAAAGCAGAAACAAGGGATATCATATGTAAACAGATGCATATCGTTAGCCTCATAGCATAATTGCCTAAGTCTTTGGAAAACAAGAAAAAACAAAAAAATGACTTAGGCAATTATGCTATGAGGCTAACGATATGTAAAATAACACGATCATTATCAATAAACAGCATATAAATCAAAACTGCCTAACGTTACTGAATGAAATGTCGACCCAGGACGAGCTATAGGACTGTGAAGCTTTGGAGGTGTTGATGGACTCGATCTCTGTGTTTTGATCATCGTTCTGAATCCCATCCAGACTTAGTCTATTGACAAAACGCATTTTTCTCAGCTTTTTGCTCAAAGTAGATTTTTTATGAAACTCCCACATTCAAGTGTTGATAAAAAAGGAATGCATGAAGCTAGTTTTTTGATAAGAGCAGAGGGTCTGTTCTTTCTGATATATTGCATGTTCAGATATTCATACAACAAAGTATTCTGGGGGCCATGAAACTTTTGTGAAAATAATAAAAAAATGCTGCTGGCAGCTTTTTTCAAAAGTGCTCGCGGGAAAGAGTTAACAGTCAGTATTGTACATGTCAGCACTGAAAAACAGCCCTAAATGTTGAGAAATGCTGTGATACAGGGAACATTTATCTTGGAAAGATGCCTTCTAGAGGTATTTCCAGAGGAATTCTGTTATGGATTCGTTTTGGTTTGGAGCTGTCAAATATTGGTCTATGTTTCCTGTGGGATCCAGTCAAGTCCAGTTCAGTTCAGTCAAAGAGTATGGAAGCCCAAGAGGCGAAACTCAATACAACGCTCCATAGCAACAGTTGCCCCCATGACGTGACGGCGCGGCCGCCATTACGGACTGAAAACTGAAGGAAAACGCCGAAAAATAATGGGAGTCAATGGCACTGAACCAACTTAACATAACAAAAACTTAACATAACTTAATTTTTTCTGGCCGTCATATCTAAATATGAAAACAATTTAAAATACATTAATGAGGATGACCGACGTTAAATGACAGAAAATGTTACGTCTATGTGTTGGTTATGCATGGCCTAATTACCCTTAGGAAAATAGTATTTTGGGACAAAATATTACTATAGAAGTACTATAAGACTACTATAGAAATACTATAGCGGCTCTAGGATATTATAGAGGTATTACAGAGCATAACATAGCCTACTTCTGTGATGTTCTGTAATACCTCTATAATATTTTAAAGCTGCTATAGTATTTCTATAGTAGTCTTATCGTACTTCTATAGTATGTCCCAAATTACTATAGTATTCCTATAAGATTCCTATAGTACTTTTTCGTAAGGGTATGTCCCCCACCGAATCGGCTTCATTAGCCTACCACTTACGGTTTGCAAAGATACAGTTATAAAATTACTGCAAACCTTTAATCTATCAATATTTATGTTCTATTATGCATTTTCCTTGTTATATGAATAACAGAAATTCATGAAATAATATATAGGCAGACACACAGTAATAAGATATTTATTCAAATGTTGATTTTGAAATTAGTGAACATCACCATATATATGATTTGGAAAAATAAATAAATAAATAAAATGATAAATGAACATTTCTAAAGACAGGTAATCTTTTACATAGAATATCACAAAAATATTAACAACTTGTTTTTTCAACATCTTCAGTGAAAGTGCACACAGTGAACGTTTCAATGGCAAGAACAAAAACAGTCTGTGAATGTCCTATTACAGGCGGAAAGGTACAAAAAAGATGTGCAATCTAGCAAGTGCACACATGAACTATAAACAGTAGCCTACTAAAATGGAAGTGGTGCCATAAGATCTCAGTAATTAATCAGACACCACCATCTATTGTGTGTGCATTTGTGTAGACCAGTCAAGACCACTTAGTCAAGACCACTTGCTCATCTTCACAGTTTGGTTGTGTGGCGTGCAAACTGGCGCTAACGATTTCAGCAGCTTTCAGTCCATAATGGCGGACGCGCCTCCGCAGCGCCATCTACAGACCCATAACACAACAGAGTTTCGCCTCTTGGGCTTCTATTCTCTTTGGTTCAGTTGGTGCTGGCCTGTTTTTACATAAAAGTCCCTATTTAAAGTCTGCATCATGTGGTGGGGTTTACAATGCAGTCTGCCTTGAAATGTGCCACTAAAACTTTTCAGGCTGGACTGAAATGTTCAGCGATCTTGTTAAAAAATAAACTTTACTTACAAGATGCTCAGTTCCAAATTTAATTTCTCACAATATGATGCATTTTAATCATAGAATGTATCCTGTTGTCCCTGGTAATGGACGTCTGACTGTGGATTCGGAAGTAATTGTGGATAAATATTGGTTCCCTAAGAAGGTACCCACACATACGCACACACTTATATCAAATCTCTCATTAAATATCTCCATTTAATTAAACATCTAATAGCCTAATTCCAGTCTTTGTGTGTTTTCTCTCTATTTTTCCTCAGACACAGTTTCATCTCTGTCATTACGCTGTTAGTCACGATGAGAATAATTTCCCTGATCCGGAGCGTTTCGTTCCAGACCGCTGGTTGAGGGCCAGCCCGTCTCGCTCTCAGCATCACCCTTACAGTTCGGTCCCGTTCGGGGTTGGTGTGCGAGCCTGTGTGGGGAAGAGGGTAGCAGAGCTGGAGATGTACTTTGCTCTGAGTAGAGTGAGTATGATGCTTTCACACCCATTATATTTGTACTACATTTAACTATCGCTATCACTCTTTCTTTAACCCTTGACCCTTTTGCCCCACAGCTGATGCAACATTATGAGGTCCGAACAGAGGAGGGGTCCCCATCGATACAGCCCAAAACCCGAACACTGCTCATTCCCTCCCAACCCATCAACCTACAGTTCATCCCTCGAGCCTGACGCCAGCCGTCTCCCGTCAATCTCTTTTTCTAATCAAAATGAGGACTCCTAATTCAAATCATTTTGCCTTAAATGCCCGAGGGTCCCTACCCACAAACCTGTTTCTGTGAAATGCCGTGAGGTCATCTAGGGTCGAAGGTGGAAGTGAGAAATATCATCATTCCAAAGAAATATCAACTGAGCTGAAATATTATAACAGATTTTTACAGCTGAGATGTCTGGGTCGCACTGTTTAATAAGAATTTGCGAACAATCGAAAAAGTCCAACAGAGCGCTATGTGCACCGAATCTCTGCTTTCCCTTCAAACTCTTAAAGAGCACCCGTAATTTTGCCAGAGGAGAGAGAGAGATGGCAACAAAGATCCTCTGTTCATGAACTGGTGGCAATGATTCTGCAGATACAAAGGATGGCTCACTAACTCTGCTATGGCAATCAAGAGTCGCATCGAGCAGAAAGAGTGTTCTTTATAACATGTTTATTATTTTTTTAATATGCTACCTTCCGCTGTTTTTTTATTATAATAATTTAATGTTGATGTCAGGGCATTCGTCCAAACCTTGATCAAAAAGTTTTTTGGGGGGAAATCTACTCCTTCATTTTTATATATTTGTTAATTAACAGACATAAAATGAGTGGATTTACATGGCCCTTGTGGGCCAGGCTGAAAGCAAATGACAGAATGAACCAGAAATGCTAATTTATGTAAATATACCTGTTGCCAAACCACCCACATATTGAAGTTCCATCAGTGTTCTGCCTTTCTTTTTCAAAAATCATAAAAAATTTTACACTGTATATACCATTGTAATAGACCTGGAGTTATTATAAATAACTGAAACAAAAATAAAACAATTAATAAAACAAAAGATAACTGACAGAAAGAAATATGTATTTCAGCTAGCAAGGCAATAGTTCTCATTTTCATTTAGTTTACCTTGATGTACTAAAATAACTAAAACTGAAATAAAAAGGAATAAAATCTATATAAAAAAAATAAAAATGACAAAAAAACTGAATTACTTAAACCTTAACTAAAATGAAAATGTAAAATAAAAAAATAAAAACTTCAAGATAATAATAAAAACTATAATAGTTTGTCACACCAAACAGACCAAATGTAGATAAAGAGCCATTTTAGTGTCTCAGTTGCAGTGCACCATGTATTACATCAGTAATTCTAGTCAAGTATGCGGTTCTGTTGCCCAACAGTTCATGTTCGCTTCTGAAGCCACTTGGATGAGTGCAAAACTCTTGAGCAACAGATTGACATGGTGATTCCTGTCACGTTGTACCCGTGGTACATTCAATTTCACATGTACAAGCTTGTGTTGTAAAGGAAGTATTTCTTTTGAAGTGTACTAGACTTTGCTCTGACTTTTCAAGGTCTGGCAAGGTCTTGATATTTTATTATTTATGTGTGTAATATTGTATCCAATACACCCAGAAATATCACAGCAAATAAAAGCAAGTGAAACATAATGTTAAGAGCATTTTTATATAATAGATTTACACTGCGTGCTGAAAATTTGAAAGAAATGGCTTCTATTAAAACTTGCTTAATCTTGACTCTTTAGATATAATTTACATTCTTAAGCATTAAAGGTTTGCTGCCCCCTCATGGTCATTTTATTTACTACAGGTACATTTAAAGGAGAAGTCTTGCTACGCTTTTAGCGGCACCAAACGTTACTTCAGTCTGTTTGCTGCCGACTATCTGTTTTTGTTTTGTTTTGTTTTTTACGATAGATGAGTGTTTTGTTCTTTTTAGGAATTAGTTTTAGGAAATAATTTACATCAAAACACGTTTCTAAGCATAAAACTTTTCTTTATGTGTAAAACTATTTTACACGTTACATGACTATAACTTGGCCTAGCCTACATTATGCATAACTACATGCAACGCTAAATCAAACCCTAACCAGTCAGTATTGACTGAATGACAGCAGTAGCCCAATGTTTGTGTGTTGTTCATATTTCATATTGTTGTTCCATTGTTCTGCTTTCAGACTGATTCATCAGAAACACAGTTCAGTCAGTCACACTTTGTTATACTGTTCATGTGTATCATAGTGCATGGAATTGGAAGAACAATACTGTAACATTGAGACGATTTGTATATGCTTGATGTTGATTGCATGAATATTGTTTTTTACTTTTTATATTTACATTCAAAACAATACTGTTTAGATGACAGATGCACAGATGAACAAATGATATAGAACACATTATGTCCAAGATGAAAAATTGCCAGCTTTATTATGAACAACATTCCAGAGTTTAACAAGTGAAATACCTGCTAGAATTAGTTTTTTTTATTTTTTATTTTTATTTACACGTATTTCTGAGATCTGAACGCTGACAGCAGAAACTACTCTTCAGAAATCAACAACATCCATTTTTAATTGACTAATTTGAGTAAACATCTGGTCTGATATGATTCAGATGATAACTTATTACATACTAAATCTGATGATGTCAAATGTAAAAATCAGAGGGTCAGGTTTTGGAGGCAGTGCTGACTACCAGGATTTCGTTTTGTGTGTGTGTGTGTGTGTGTGTTGGTTTTTTAGAGCCTGACAGGAATAGAGTTTTCCTCTGCTGTGTATCTATTATGGCAATGTCAAAAATATTATGTACAAATTTAAAATGATACAGAATAATACATTTAAATCTTTAGTTACAAGTACAGTTATGAGCATTGTGACGATTGTGATATTGCACAACTTGTCGTCATTGCGATACTATCTGTTGGAAAAGTGCAGAATACTTTGTACAGAACACTGAACTGGTTGACAGAACTGAAAGAAAATAATAAATCTGTCACGCCTAACAGCTGTAAAAATAAGACACTTGGGGGAAAAAAACCTTTCCAAAAATAAAATTCTCAGTAAAAGAAAATATACACAGTGTGCAAATGACTTGGCATAGACAGACAGGGGAAAAAGGGGGAGCCCCATTTGAAAACAGTCTGTTGCGCGTAATGGAGCGTGTTGATGAGAAAGGATGACGTTAAGATCCATACACATCCACACGTAATTCACTGACAAATTCACCTCAGTTTCCTCTCTATACAACACAATCATTTTTTTAAATTATTAGCAATATAATATATTTTCTTGAACTTCCTTTTTTCTATTGTTTTCTTTTTTCTTTTTTTTGCCCATATCGACTATGGGGGGGTGATGTCGCACCATTTTTCGTAGCGTGCATCTGTACGGCAGAAGGGAAAAGGGCGGGACTTCCTGTTCTGTCCAACCAACAGCAGCTTAACAGGAGGTTGAGTGGCATGTATCAGCAAGCTTTCCCAGAGTAGGCTGGTGAAACTGAAGGGTGAATGTGAGTAGTGGTTTTATTTGGAGGCGTTGAGGGGGCGTGGCTTTACCGAGTCGAGGATAGCACGTGACCCGGTACCCAGCCCTCTGCAGCAGGTGATTGGCTGTTCGCAGGTCGGTAAACCAGGCACATGTTCTGCTGATTGGACGCCAGGATCTGCACCGTCTCACCGACCACCACGCAGATCTCGTCCTCCTTCACGGCATTGTAATCCTGCTGCACTAGCACCGAAGACAGGCCGTTACACTCCCCCTCGTCCAGCTCCTGGAGGACGAAACCACACGCACACAAATGAAACGTTCTCATTATGAATACACAACTGGTCAAAAGTTTGGAATACTTCAGATGTTGTTGAAAAAAGTCTCTTGTACTCACCAGGGCTGCAATTATTTGGTTAAAAAATATAGTAAAAAACAGTATTGCTAAATATTACTACAATTTAAAAGAACTCCATCATTACTCCAGTCTTCAGTGTCACATGATCCTTCTGAAATCATACAATATGCTGATTTGCTGCTCAAGAAACATTTCTAATTATTATTATCAATGTAAAAACAAATTGTGCTGATTAATATTTTTGTGGAAACCGTGATACACCACCATTCAAAAGTTTGGGTATAGTAGGATAAATAATTATAATTATAATAATAAAATAAATAAATTTATTCAGCAATGATGCATTAAATTGACCAAAAGTGACAATGTTATATATCGTAATTTCAATGTTTCACAAAAATATGAAGCTGTTTTCAAGAACCGTTATTAATAATTAAATACCAATAAAAATTGATAAGCACCAAATCAGCATATTACATCATTATATTTCTGAAGGATCATGTGACACTGAAGACTGCATCACAGGAATACATTTTAATATATATCAAAAAAGTACTTTTAAATTGTAATATTTCATCTTAAACTGTAATTTTAATCAAATAAATGCAGCTTTGGTGAACATTAGGAAAAAAACATAAAAACAATTTGACTGATAATGTATGCAAATTAAATATGTGGACTTCAAACGTATATGTCCTTCTTCATACGGCCGAGCGCTTCAGGACAAATCAGAACAAAAGTCGGTTTCTCACTGTCTCCGCCAGTGCCGACCTTGACCTTCTGCTGGCACGAGAAATAAATAGCTGGGTGAAAAGCTTAGCTTCGAGACGCTTAAAAATAAAAAGTAGCAAGTGGCTCCTCCAGTCTGGAATTCAGTGATAGTGTGATTTATTAGGGACACAGAATGCAGGGTGTGCCAAGGCCAAGTTACAAGCTCACCAGAGAGAGAGAGAGAGAGAGAGAGAGAGACTGCGGCGAGAAGAAAAGACTGAACGAGAGAAAGTAGAACGGAAGAAAGAGACCCTGCAGAGAGAAGAGAAACAGGTACGGAACACGGGCAGAGCTGGAAAACTAGGCCATTCTCCCCACTAAGAATAACTAGCAGGAACCTCTCCTCCCCTCAAAGACAATTAGACTGGAACTTCACAGCACTGCAGCACGGACACATTCAGCTCAGCGAGGAGACGCATACACACTGCAGAGACTAGTGTACTGTGATCTAATTATGTTTAATTACATCTATCTGGCCTAGATGAGACGCTAATTAAAAAGGTCTGGGAAACTAATTGAATTTGTTAGATAATACACAATCCTATTTAAGCACAGAATGCAATTGAGATAATTGGTCTCCTGTCACACAGGTTGTTTAGGGTGCGTTCACACTAGAGCTTTTGGTGTGGAAGTCAGTTTGACGTCAGAGTCCAGATCGGGTTTGGTAAGTGTGAGAGTGGCGAGAACCCAGACAGCAACATAGTGTCGGCCCAGATCCGGCCCACATCTGGGCTGACACTATGAAATTAATTGTTCTTTTGAACTTCCTATTCATCAAAAAATTCGGAAAATAAATGTATTACGTTTTTTCAATGATTTCTGAAGGATCATGTGACACTGAAGCGTAGTAATGATGCTGAAAATTAAGGAATAAATTAAGAGGCTTCTTTCAAAAACATTAAAAAAATCTAATTGACCCTCAACCTTTTGAACAGCAGCGTACATATTTTTCATAAATAAAAACCTATTAATACTTTGAAAAAAAATTATTATAAATATATGAAAAATACTATCTGGAAAATATTTACCCTCTATTAAGTTGACAAGTTATCTATTTTATAGATAGAATTTGTGATTAATCTCATGATTTCTGAGCAGTGTTTAGAAAGCAGGATGAAACAGTTTTGGTCAAATATTTTATATTTATTACGTTTTTCTTTTTTTTCTTTGAACTTTTCCAGTGATCAGTTTAGTTATCATGATGGAATTTACCTACATTCAGAGCAATTCAAGCTTGAAGTGCCACCTTATGTTTAATGATATGGACATAAAGCAACATAAAAATAACAATAAGCCTATCTAAAGCCACTTTTTATCATCTGCCACAATAATGTTATGTCTTGGAAAATCTTCATTTGGGTGCTTTTCTTCAGCAACCATTGATATGTTATCAATTTGATAAATTAATTGCCATATTAATTAAATAATTTGCTTTAAAAAAAGCCCTAGTTATTAGTTTACATGTAGATTTGTGTAATATTTTGGAATCATGCTCACCTCTGCATGCTTATTGGGCTTGTGGGCGGGGCTTCCATTGGGGGCGGTGTTGGGTTTGAGGGGGGTGGAGGGGTGAGAGGATGAGGAACGGCTGCTATTGGACAGCTGCCTGGTCAAAGATCCTCCACTCTCTTTCTTGTGGTATTCCTGTGGGTTCTGAAGAGCTGATCAGAAAAAAGATGAGCAGCAGGTTATGAACGATCCCGGAAATGAAAAAGGAAATAAACAGCACTGAGATCTGTTTGTTTTTTGTTCATAAACCAGCAACTACCAAGATACCAAATTCCACGTCCTGAACCCTTTTATAATGCGCTCACCGGTGAGGAAATTGATCTGCATGTCCAGTAGTTTTTGAATGCTTTGGACCCACTCTTTCTTGATGTCGATGTTGGCGGCCTGTAGCGTCAGTCGTTCAGATGAGCCACGACATAACAGCACAAACTTACAGGGGTCACTGTCCGCATGTTCCTCCAAGCTCAAGAAGTTCACCTGCAAAGGTCAACACACACACACACACAAAAAAAGTTGCACAACATAAAAAAAAGACTTATTTGTGACCCTGGATCACAGGTATAATAATATAACAAAACCAAACCACGGTTATAATAATATACTCGCACGGGTATATTTGTGGGAATGGCCAACAATACAACACATTGTGTATGGGTCAAAATGATCGATTTTTCTTTTATGCCAAAAATTATTAGGATATTAAGTAAAGATCATGTTCCATGAAGATATTTAGTAAATTTCCTACCGTAAATATGTAAAAAAGACATTTTTGTGGGTGGATGCAGCAAAATCGCGAACATAAATGTACAACTTTAAAGGCGATTTTCTCAATGTTTAGATTTTTTTGCACCCTCAGATTCCAGATTTTCAAATAGTTGTATTACCATACATCATACATGTATGTAACCATACATCAATGGAAGGCTTACTTATTCAGCTCAAAAACTGACCCTTGTGACTGGTTTTGTGGTCCAGGGTCACATTTATTTACTCAACTTGGATCAACTTGTGCTGAACGTACCTTGATGCTCTTTTTAAACTGGTACCCTGGCGTAGACGAGCCTTTCCGAAGCAGCTCGCTGAAGATGACGATCTGTTCGAAGAGGAACACTCTGCGCTCTTTACTGCGGGACAGAACGCCAGAGTCCTGCTCTGTCACAAAGAACGTGTCCTGCTGCAATAACTTTCCCTGAGCTGTCAGCTTCCCCTGTGCAGAGAAACACAAGCAATCCTAAGCAATCACCCGAGCACGCACTTCTGTTTCTGTGATCTTCTAGATCAAGTCAAGATACCTGAATTTTTCTGGCAGCGGCTGTAGACTGCATTTAGCTGCAGTGCGTACATGGCCTGTGTGTCTTTGTGACTTTATGTGCCATCTTTAGGTAGCAGTTTACTCTCTTTGGATGCAGTTAGTGCAATTTCTCAGAAAATATAAAGTAACAGCAGTTTTCTGCACCAATTATTTGGAACTTCATTTGTTTGTTAGTCTATTACATCATGTGCAGCACAGCACAAAGTTCAAAACAGTTCAAAGTCAGTTTAGTTGACGGACGCCACAGTTTTGTTCCTAAACATATGTATACACTTTTGTAGCACTATTTACATGTGTAAAAGTATTTATTCTAAACTCACATTTTACTAATGGATTTCTGTTGTAAATAAAGTATGTTAAAGGGATAGTTCACCCAAAAATGAAAATTCTGTCATAATTTACTTCATTTCTTTCTTCTATTGAACACAAAAGAAGATATTTTGAAGAATGTTGGTAACCAGACAGTTCATGGTAGCCATTGAAGCCATTTTTCCGTGTTCAACAGAAGAAAGAAACTCATTCATGTTTGGAACAACTAGAGGGTGAGTAAATGATGACCGAATTTTCATTTTTGGTTGAACTATCCCTTTAATGTTACTATTACATCTGTATGTTACTGAAGTCTAGCCTCAAAGCTTACAGCTGATTGGTCCTTTGTTAGTGAATATTCTAAGTTGTGCTTTAGCGCTTCCAGTTTATAGAGATTCAAGTTTTCACTATGCTTCCAATATAAACCTGATGTTCGCATTATAATAGTACCTATTAGATGCATCATGCTGATTTGCGAAATAATAACTGTCAGTGTAAATTTGAAGCATTTATTGCTTCTGCCAGTCAGGCAAAAGTAATTCACCTTTGCAATTACATTTGTATTATAATAATTACAGTTACAATAAATACAAATTAGCAGTTTATTTTCATGAAGTGTTTCTGTTCTCGGTGAGAGGTGAGTTTACCTCGTATCCCTGCAATCGTCCAAGATTCATCATGTCATTACACTGTTTGGGCACCAGGGACATCAGCTCAACTGCTTTCTTCAGGACAGAAATTACAGACCAGCAATGTCAATACAACACTGGACTCTTCAAACAGAAGCGTATGAGATGTGTAGAATTTATTAAGGTTCATAAAGAATTGCTTAGGTCACCTACCTCTAACTCTTTACAGTCCAGACCTGCTTTAGTGCTGTACTTCAAAAAGTCCTTCAAGTCACAAATAAAGCAAAGACAAGACACTTAAAATAGGATAATTATTTGACCATACAGCAATGTTGTTATAGTTAACCAAAACTAAAAATATATTTTAAAAATACACATTAATTAAAATAAAATAAACGTTAACTCAAATAAAATATTAAAAACTTTACTTCAGTTAGCAACATTCATAATTTCTGTTTAGCACCGAAATGACTCAAACTAAAACTGAAATAAAGACATAAAAAAACTAAATTTTTATTTTAATATTAATAGACAAAGTATTAATAAATGGTATAATAATGATACTAAAATGGTATATTATAATGGTATATTAATGATACTAAAATAACACTGCCATATGGTAAAATAATAATAATAATACGAGTAGTAATGCCTTTAGAAAAATGTACAATTGTAGTCATAGGTTTGCTTGGGCATTGTGTGTGTCTGTTTTTGCTCAAATCTTTTTTGCCATCTCTCACACTCTTAAAAAAGGAAGGGGGATAGATAAAACTGAATTATTATTTTTTTACCCATCAAAAAAGAAAAACAGGAACACAGTGCAAACTGTAATAGACTGAATAAAGTGAATTATGAATGCGTAATTGTTCCTTCAGGGCTTGCCGTAGAGAGTATATGTTTATGCGCAGCTTTAGTGAGAAAGGGATTTACATTCAATAAACACACACTGTTCTGACTCTGCCTCTTATTTTATTAGTCACTTGGTGAATAAGAACCTGACAAAATCCCTCTGTAAACAATAACCATTTGCTAACGCCCACCCGCTGCGCAGAGAGACGTGTGTGTGTGTGTGTGTGTGTGTGTGTACAGACTCCCTGATTCTACAACAATGTAAATGAGGCTTGAAAATCAAAGTGTGATGCTGACATAAGGTTTTCTGGGAGTTTTTAGTGTGCTGCTATGTTGTGGCTAGGGTATTCTGGATTGTTGCTGAGTCAAGTGTCTGTATTATTATGGTTCGTAAATACAGTCATTTAAAAGTCTGAGGTCAGTAAGGTTTGTTTTTCCAAAGAAATGAATACTTTTATTCAGCAAGGACTCAATAAACTAATCAAAAGTGACAGACAATAAAATTGTTATAATTTGTTTGTTTAATTTTCTGTGCACCAAAAAAAAAAAAAGAATCATGGTTTCCACAAAGAAATTAAGCAGCACAACTGGTTTCAACATTAATAATAATGAGAAATGTTTTTTGAGCAGCAAATCAGCATATTAGAACAATTTCTGAAGGATCAGACTGGAGTGAAGATGCTGAAAATTCAGCTTTGCCATCGCGGAAATAAATTAAATGTAAAAAACTATTTAAAATAGAAAACAGTTCTTTCAAATTGTGATAATTTTACATAATATTAATGTTTTTACTGTATTTTTGATCAAATAAATGCAGCCTTGGTGAGCAGAAGAGACTTTAACGCAACAACATTTAAAAAAAACAACGTACTGACCCCAGATTTTTGAACGGTAGTATATGGCTCAGTTTTAATGCAAGTCTATTCTGTTTTGGTGAAAACTATAGCTTTTCACACTGAGTTTAACCCCGGGTTATTGTCAAGGGGTCAGAACCTTTTTTGGCCAAAGAGACAATTTTTTTTTTTTTGGTTAATGCATTTTTCCATTTTCCATGCATATATATATATATATTATTTTATTTTTTTATACAATTTAAATAGTACATTTATTAGGTCCACAGACAACTAAAAACAAACAATAAATAAGTTGCAATATGGAATTAATTGTGGAGGGCTTCCACTGTGAGGTTGAGTTACCAACTGAGTTGCATAAATCCTGTTCTTGTGTGAGTGAGTGATTGAGTGAGTGAGTGAGTGAGTGAGTGAGTGAGTGAGTGAGTGAGTGAGTGAGTGAGTGAAGAACAATGCGCAGTACTTACGTCGAATGTGTTTACATGAATACTCACCAAGGCGGGCATTCTGACATATTCTGTGGCTACTATGCTTGTCTGTGTTCCGCTCCCCAGACAGATGTGGGTCCAGATCCGGCCCACATCTGGGCCGTGAGGAATCCACGTGTACCAGATGTGGGCCGGATCTAAGCCGTCATTATATTGCTGTCTGGGTCGAAGCGTGCGCACAGAAAGTATCCAGTCAGTAGCAGATTCAGTTTTCTTTCGTGGCTTTTTTATATTTCTTTTTAATATCAATCTTATCCCATTTACTATCTCATTCATCCATGTTTCGATATTAATAACTTCAATTAATAACAGTATCGTCCACTGAAAGATGCGCGACTTATCATAAATTCGACACATTTATATGACATAAAAGGTCTCTGCGGCAAAGACGAATGTAACTGGTAATATATTTCGAAATGTCTCTTGGGACAGCGTTAGCACCGTTTTTGCGCTGTTAACCCCGCATTGCGGTGCCACACTTGGTCGAACTGTGGTCTCCGGCGCACATGCTAACAAGGACGCTAAAGACCGCCTAGCATCAGTCACTAGCGCGCCTCTTGAGGCCAGTGTAAAGAGGTTTACACGCACAGTTATTACTGGCCTACGTCTGTTACACTCACCCCCCTAAACCTAACTCCCATCCGGGTCACGGCACCAAATGTAACCGGTCCTACTTGACCCGCTCCGAGCGGGATTCGAACCTGGCGTGGGAGGCGTGCGCGCTAACAAAGACCGCAGCCGCTAGAGTCACAATTGTCAGTCACAATTGGAGTGAAGAAGAGACTGTTTCATTCTTACCTTTATAGTCCAAAAAGTCCATTCAGGACAAACTTGATAGTACAGCTGTCAGTATATAATGAGGACACGCAAAGTTAGAGCCTTTGCGTAAACATATTGTGTACAGCGTTTGTCCAATCAGTGACACTGACACCGCAAATATGCAAATAAGGACGTTAACCTAAGGTTTATGAATGTACAGTGTGAAACGTCAGTTTATGAATACCAAGGATTAATTGTTAACCTCAGGTAAATTATGAGGATCCCGTTTACCCGGGGTTTAGAATGACCCAGGTCTAACTATTTCAAATGTGAAAAGCCCTTATGTTTACCATGGTATGTCTCGTAAGGGTACAAGTCTCATCATGATTGTGTAATTCAGTGGCTAATACCTTGAGCAGGAGCTGGTATTTGGTGATCCTCTGGATGGGTTTGATCAGGTAATCACTGATGGACAGTCTGGAGTTTATCTCCTGCTGCACCTCCTGACAGAAACTCCAAGAACATCAGCAAACGAGCACTTTACTTCAGAGGAAACAGAACTGAGCTGCTCAAATCACACTCACCTCGAAGAATCCGTCATATTCAGCCACAACAAACTCTGAGCGGGGCTTGTTCTGACAGTAGATGACATACATGTGTAACCTTCTCTCCTGCATAATAGAGGATGACATTTAGAATGAAGTTTACTGCAACACATAGACACACACACACAGAGTTTATTCTGTCGAACTCACATGTTTGATAAACAGCTCGGCCAGTCTGTCGTGGTCCTGCAGACATTTCTCCAGTTCACCGAGGAAGAACCTTTAAAAATAAGAACAGAAAACATTTTGTGACGTGTATAAACTTCCCTCATTCAAACTGAACAAGATTCTCATCAGAAATTCAGTCCGTTTCCTTCTTCAGTGTGCGTAATTGTTGATATATCAACAAGGGAATTTAATGCATACGTTTTGCATGCTGATTATTTTGATTTGATATCAAAAATGACAATCTAGAAATCTAGAAAAATAGTGTGAAAGACTTGTGACATTTTAGAGCGAATACACATTACAGTTTAAACGTTTGGTGTCGGTACGATTCTTTTACTGAACAAAAAAACTGTATAACAGTCATTTTGTATTACAATTTAAAAGAACCGCATTCTATTTTTAATATATTTTAAAACGTAATTTATTCCTGTGATGGCAAAGCTGAATTTTCAGCATCATTACTCCAGTCTTCAGTGTCACATGATCCTTTAGAAATCATTCTGATATGCTGATTTGCTGCTCAAGAAACAATTATTATTATCAATGTTGAAAACAGTTGTGCTGCTTAATAGTTGAAGTTATGAATCTTAAAAAAAGTATTAATAACTTTCCTAAAAAAAAAGCCTATTGAAATCTTACTGACCTCAAACTTCTGAACGGTAGTATACCAAATATATCAAATTCTACATATTATATAAATCAACACTCCACAAAAAGGATTTTTTGGACTTTGTAGTTATTATTTAATGAGGTTATTATAATTTTTTTCCTGTTAGTTCCTTTAAATAAAGCAACAAAACTTCACTGAGTATTTGAGTGCCTTTATTAAATTAAGTTATTCGTTTTTGACCAGCTGCAAAAAAACTATTTCTAGCCTAGCATTAGGTTTTGATTAAGAAAATAGCTGTGGTTTACTCTTTATGCCAGTCGTAGATTTGATGAATGTTCCCGAATACGATCTTATCCTTCCCCGTCATGTCCTCCGGAATACCTTTTTCTCCAATCCTTTTCATAAAGTCCTGGGGATAAAGAGAAAAACAGACATTTGGAAACTCTACTTAATAATAAATGTTCTTCTGCGGCACCTTAGGAAAAGTCTTATCAATAACCCCTTTGCACTGTATATGGTTCTCTGGGGAAAAAAAACTGCTCTTGATGTCACATTATATGTTTTTCAGATCACTGTAATCATTTTTGTCCTGCAAGTAATATATAAGGTGACTAATGCAAATCAGCTGTTTTGATTGTGAACAAAAGTATCACAGAGGTTTAACCAAATGTTGAAATGTGCTGTGTCATGACAGGACATCTACATTTGTAACATGAAACAGATAACATGTGTGCACCTTTCTAAATGATTTTGTTGTTATCTGTCACATACCTCAATTATGACACCCAGATCCTTCACATAGTCTCTCTCTGTCTGCACCATTTCATTTAACACAAACCTGTAGATAGTAGAAATATGAGAGATATCAGAATACACCACAACATCAGCATGTTTCAACTAGTATACTAAGATTTGCACCTTTATTTGTTGTTTAATTCATTTGCTCAGGCTTTGAGCAGGTCAGATGACTACTTACATTCGCCCTCTCATGGCCTTGTTCTTCTGCTCTGTTTCTGGGTCTCTGGGCGTCTGATCAGACGGGGAGACGCTACCCAACACTGGGAAAGAGCCAGGCTCTGGAGTCTGAAAGAGATAAAGTGAAAGACGGCGAGAGAGATAAGAATCAAAACTGAAAGGGAACGCACAAACAATGAGGACAAAGTGTATAAAGAAAAGCTAAACATTTTGTTATTTGCAAACCCAAATGAATTATTTCTTCTATGAATAAGATGTTCAAACTGGTTAGGTGAACTGAATTAAATTATTCAAATAAAAATAAATAGATCATTGTAAACTGACAACCGCATTCTACAACCAAATTAACCCCCGAATAATGCCAACCGTATTTACAAAAATTCTATGCAGTGTGTCCAAAACCAAACTTGAACAACTAGTTGTCAATGACGTATTTAACTGCGCCATTAAAAGACTCATTCGTGCAGAATGTTGCTATGGTTACCAAGCTATCAATCATAATGACCACAAGCAATAAGTTGTTGGCTGCAGTTCACTAATAACAAAGAATATCAAAAAATATCAATCGAAATAAAACACTTACAAAAAAGAGGACATTTTATCTGTTTACCTGTAAGTCATGTGACCATTAACTATCATCAGAGAACTGTGAACATCTGAATGTGTTGTTGAATTAGTGAAATGGACCCTTTTCACAGACTGTGATGATGCGTTTTAACGGTCATCAGCATAGTAAATCCTGCGATGTTTTTTGTATTTTTTATAAAAATGTACGTATATGTATAATTGCATAAAATTACAAAAAAAACTAGTAAACGTTGCTGTGAGGGTGTTTCTAATACAGCGGCTGTGGGAGTGCCGGTAAAGTTGACATCTTTCTCTCTTCTGACTGCCGTTATCAATCTCTCTCTATTTTCCTCTCTTTTTGAAGTTGTGAAAACACTATTGTGGAGTTTTTCTTTTGCTGTTTGAGCAAATGGGAACACAAAAAAAATATTTTTAATGTATTATCTCATTTATTGCTATAGAAGTTTACCCAACTATAACGACTTCCGCTTCTGAGAAACCCTGAAATTTTATTTAAAATAAATAATTTCTGTTAAAGGAGTTTGGCTGACAAAAAAGCCAAACTTTTTGGGTTAACTGCTCCTTTAACAAAAAGGATCAAGGATGCAAAAAAAAAAAAAAGGAAAAAACAACAATAAAAAATTTACGAAAGTCTGTGTTTCACCTTCTCCTCCTGAGCGGAGGAGTCCTTGATGATCTCCATGGGGGGAGGGAGGGGTGTGTGGGGCTCGTCTTCAGCCTCTTCTTCTCCTCCGCTGTTCACTCCTCGTCTTCCTCTCTTTGGAGAAAGAGTCGTTCCCATTTAAATAAAAACCGCCACCCTTGAGCCAACAGGAATCTATCATTCATGACTTCTAACAGCAGGCACGCTCCTCATAAAACATGCACCTATACAGGAAGCCCTTTTTCATAGATTTGTAGGTTACTACACTAAAATATGTTAGGTGTGGTACCAGATAAAAGGAGAATGCATTTCTACACATTGTTCGGTATGTGGTTTTATTACAATGGTATTATTGGAATGTTGAAACACTGCAGTGTAAGAACATTTCCTAAATAGTTCATGGTTTTCGTACCTCTTCGGTGCTGTCTTGGTGTGACGGCCCCAGTTCTACACTTTTGCGGCCGTCTCGTTTACGTTGCTTATTGTTGGGTTTTTTAGCGTTGGTGTTGTCGCCCTTGCCGTGGCTGAGACGCCGTACGGGGCTGGTGAGCCATTTTTTTAATGTGTTTCCAGTAGTTCCAGAGCGTTTGGGTCCCGGGGAACCGGTTGGCAAAGAGGTCACCGATGTCTGTGGCTGCAGTGATGCGGAGGACTCCGATTTGACCTCTGAACTTCCCACAGGATAGTTTTCTGTTGAATAAAAATGACAGAGAAATTATATAGAGATCTTGACCATGCAGAAATCCTACAATGGAATTAATAGACAACCAATAAAAAGTAAACACAATTCTGACAAACACAATTCTGAGTAAGATTTAATTTTAAATAAATGAAGATTTTTATTCAGCAAGGACACATTAAGTTGATAAAAGTGGCATCAGTGTTATTTTAGTATAATTGATATACTACAGTTTTTGTTTATATATATATATATATATATATAGAATATATATATTCTATTTCAAAGTCTTTGGAACATTTTCTTCATCAAAGAATCCAGAAAAAATGTATTACAGTTTCCACAGAGATATTAAACAAATATTTTAGTGGCTTTCACCATGTATAAATTCTACAATGGATGTAACAGACAACCAATAAAGGCTTGTTTATATATATATATATATATATATATATATATATATATATATATATATATATATAATATATATATTCTATTTCAAAGTCTTTGGAACATTATCTTCATCAAAGAATCCAGAAAAAAAGTATTACAGTTTCCACAGAGATATTAAACAAATATTTTAGTGGCTTTCACCATGTATAAATTCTACAATGGATGTAACAGACAACCAATAAAGGCTTGTTTATATATATATATATATATAGAATATATATATTCTATTTCAAAGTCTTTGGAACATTATCTTCATCAAAGAATCCAGAAAAAAAGTATTACAGTTTCCACAGAGATATTAAACAAATATTTTAGTGGCTTTCACCATGTATAAATTCTACAATGGATGTAACAGACAACCAATAAAGGCTTGTTTATATATATATATATATATATATATATAGAGAGAGAGAGAGAGAGAGAGAGAGAGAGAGAGAATATATATATTCTATTTCAAAGTCTTTGGAACATTTTCTTCATCAAAGAATCCAGAAAAAAAGTATTACAGTTTCCACAGAGATATTAAACAAATATTTTAGTGGCTTTCGCCATGTATAAATTCTACAATGGATGTAACAGACAACCAATAAAGGCAATCACAATTTTGACATAATATATAACCTAAGAAATCGGCATGTAATATACAACCTCAGAACATTTAGAACAAGCCATTTAACCCCTGAAAAATTTGCATAATATATAGAACATTAAAAAAGGTCTTATACCAGCTCAGAGATGTTCACTGCAGCCGAAACGTCAAAAAACCCACAGAACCAAATCCAACAGCTGAAAGCCAAGAAACCTGAGCACAATGTTGGACATCAGCCTCTCTGAGGTGAAAGGAAAAGCAATTGTCTAGTCTATAGGCCACTAGTTGGCATAGCTGACAACTGTAGAGTGACAAAACCAGCTTGACCTGATCTGAGCATAAAGGCCTTCTGTGACTCCACGTAGCACACATTACAACAAAGGCAGACAGCACGTCACAGTGAAAGGTACTGTGGACTTTACAGCACATGGAATTTAACACAGAAAAATGTACTTATCCTTCAAATTGTAAAATCGAATATTTAGTCATTTAAACTATTAAACATTTCGTTTAGCATAAAACTGGTGTAATAGATCTGCTTATCAGACTTGTCTGCGTAAATCCCCAATCTTTCAACTCATGTTATGACTGGCAAAAGAGGTAAAGCCAGTTGCTTTCTTTCTCTTGGTTTCCAGAATACCACAAAGGCACATGGAAGGGATGTTAGCTAACTACTAGGTGTTTTATTCAGAAAGGACAGCTTAAATTGATCAAAACTGACAGTAAAGACTTTTACATTGTTAAAAAAAAAAAATGCTGTTTTCAACATTTCAATAGAAAAGCAATTGGATGGCATTTAAATATCCTGGCTATCCATAACGTCCTCAAATTATCCTTCAACATTCTGAGCTCCAAAGCTGCTGCAAACTGCTGAGTTGACTGCGGAGCTGCAAACTAAAACCAGGAATTACATAAGAAACACAAAACAGAACAGAAGTTTATCCTCCTGGACATCTATTCCCTCCTCATAGAGACAATGTAGACAACTTAACAGCTCAAACAACATCCCCCAACATTCATGTTAAGTGCTTTAACTAAATTATGAGCTTTATGTATGTGCTTTTTAAAACCCACCAGTACCACCGCTAGGCTTCCACTGTAAGTGCATTGCTGTAAATGCATTTGATCTGTTTTTAGGATCTAAGGGATGAGTCAAAATGATTTTCTGTGCTAATTAACAGCGTCCATAGACATTTCCCTAAGTAGCAAATAACCTGGAATCCTTAGAGGATGGGCTGAGATAACCAACCTGATGCCTCATACTCACTGCTGTCTGCTTCAGTGCAGATCATTAACTCAATGCTGGTTCAGACACTGCGATACTGAGTTACCGTAGACATTGCGTAAGTGACTTCCCATGGGGTGAGAATGGGACAAAGGTCACTTCCTTATTACGAGTTTCTTCAAAGAGCCATTTACCCCCATCCACCCCTTGAAACTTCCCCGCCAAAACCCCCTCCCAGGTATTGACCAATCAGATCTCGCCCTGCTTGTCCTGACAGCCTCAGGGAGGATCCACGCTGATCACGTGCGGGGATAATGCTCCTTTGTCTTAATTTCCTTAAGTTTCACTGCTGTCATTACAACAGGCGCCTGGTGGTTAAACATTCCAACATTAGCAACAGACAAACTGAATCTTCATACTGCTACCTTTTTATCTGAATTTCTCTCTCAATATCAGATGAAACACCCACATGATATAACCAGTCACCCACACACGTGCACAAGTTGCTGATGTTACATTCTATCCAGAACAAAAACAACAAAAAGAAGGACTAAAAGTCCTGTAGAAAATGCAGGAACAAATGTATTGTGTTCACACTTTGTAGGGTGAGCAGCAATACTGCAGTACTCCAATTATTGTTGGATCTCAAACTAAAAAACTAAAACTTTTATCAAAATGCAGTAATCTATTAAAATGTTAACATCGACCAATGCTAAAGAATACTTAATTAATGTGACACTGTACATAAATAATGACTATTTTAATATATAGTAAGGTTACCTAACAGTGAACAATACAGTTGTTACCGTATTGATTAATCTTGGTTAACGTTTGTGAATAAAAATACAACTGTTCACTGTTAGTTCATGTTAGCTCAGGTCCATTAAATAATATTAACAGATACAACCTCCGCTTCACGTCGGGGTCCTGATCACCCTGTCGGGGTTTATTCTGTGATAACAACCAGTTGGATGTACATCATCCATTTCATATATCTATGCAATATCTATGCAATGTATGTAAATACATTAATATGGCATTTATTCACATTGCAACCCAGGCATAAAATCTGATACAAAAGTCAGTCAATAAGTGTACAGTGTCATCAATCTGTCCACTAAGAAGTTCTTGTTAAAAAAAAAAGATTCCTAATTCACACAGCCAATTGCTAAGAGCCAAAATGTGCAGAATCTTCAAAGAGCATGTTATTCTTCAAGAAAAAAAAGGGCAAGAAATGATCAAACAGAGCAGAGAACTTGATTTGAGCTTCAAAGCTGAGGGAACAGCAGACACATTGGTTTGTTGATGGTGAAATTAGGTTACAGGAAAACAGAGAAGCTTGAGGGGCAGTATCGCTCACACACACACACACACACACACACACACACACACACACACACACACACACACACACACATACACACACACACAGCTTTTCTATTTTTTTTCCATTAATTATACTTAAAAAAATCAAAACAGTAGATATGAAAGAGGGAAAAAAGAAACAGGGATACAATTTAAATTTGAATGATATATTTATGAATAACAAATCACTCTTTGATGTAAAATATAGGTAACCGCTAAATTATCTATTTTTCCTATTTTTGATACATGAGGTTAAACCTCAATGATTATGAATGAATGTCAGAAAAGTCATTTCAATGGGTAAGATGGGTAAAAAAAAGCTTGAGGTGTTCCTGTAGCGCAATCCATAGAACACCAAGGACATGGGTTATGCACTGTTAGTTGCTTCAGATAAAAGTATGTAACTGCACATTTTCACTTTTGACAATGTAAATGCTTGTCGACCTCTAAAAAAGACAAGATTGCTGAAAGAAAAATCATCAATGCTTTTGCATTAAACACGAAACCCTGTTATCTGTAAATAATTGTTAGTTGAATCACTCAAAACACCCTTGAGCTCGTCTGAGATCTCCAGGATTCAGATCAGTGAACCGTTACATTAAATACCAGAGTTCAGATGAAAAGATGCACATACACCAACAACAAATTCCATTAAACACACAAAACTCAATCATAATCATTAACCCAGACACACAACAGCCCAACTCCCACAGGGCATGAACAGACACACACTGTGAAAAGAAATTCAACTGAATGCATCTGCATACATTCCACAAGCAAACGGACCGTGTTGACTTACGCACCTGCGCCATCACAACAGCAAATCTTTCCCAAAATCCAACTGAGACAAACTCCACAAGAGCAACACGACCTCCCACTCCGCATGCTGCTCGGTCACCGCCTCATATGTGCGTCCAGAGACAGGTGAGAGACAGAGAGGAGGAGAAAGGGAGAAGGGCGGTATAGGAGGTGGAGGACGCTTTGACTCAGCCCGCTTTAATACTGAAGCTAAGCTGGAAGTTCAACGCTACTCTTTTTCACAATAAAGAGGAGGGGCCAGGGGGCGGGGCCAGGGGCCACTGAGACACACACACACATTCAGAGGGATACAGGAAGGTTCCACTGTATTCATTGAGGTCTGCAAAATCCAATATGCAAAAATAGTTTTTTTCTCCTCAAACGAGACTGGAGGAAAAAAAGCAGAAGTCACAGTTTTTGAGTTGTTCCATGGAAAGACAAAGTATTGTAAGTGTCTGTGTGTGTGTTTGTGTGTGTGTGTGTGTGTGAATCCTTACATCACCTACGTCTGCATGCTGCAGTGGCCCATTTTTGAAAGGGTGTGTCTATATCACAAGATCTCCATCCCCACTTCAGCAGTTTCAGGAACACAAACATACATACAACTCAATGGTCATATTATACACATAAATATCTTAAGCATCAAACACATTTAAGATATGCAAACATCAATGAAAAGAAAAGCAAGAAAAGCACTCACGATAATAACCTGCGTAGGGTAGGCAATTGGCTTTATAAACACTTTTTTGTTATACTGGTTGAAACTCTCTTCACATCCAGATAGCAATCAATAATAGAAGTGGTCTAAATATAAAAACATGTACATATATCTTCTGTGGAAGTCTCAGGACCAAAATATTTTTATAGCATACCTGCCTGTCAACATATGTATTTCCACACCTCTGTGCACCCTGCTCGCGTGATATATGTCATTATTGTAATGTTATGTGCTGTGAGACATGAGGTAATTTAACACCGTCTCTCGTGACGCTTTGCAGACTCTGCTCTGAAGAACCATTTCAAGTCTAAAGAACCTTTCAGTGAGCAGTTCTTAAAATAACCGTTTTCTTCTTACTGTGAAGAACATTTTAATAATCTAAAGAACCTTCTTTTTCACTATAAAAAGCCTTTTGTGTAATGGCAAGGTTCCATGGATGTTAACGGCTCTTCACTGAACCATCAATGGCAATAAAGAATCTTTATTTTGGAGAAAATAAACGGAAGAACTTTCATTTTGCAAGGTTATTCAGTTGATCAATGGAAAAATAGACATTACCTTGTGGTTATTTATTATACTAAAAAGAAATTTCACGATTTATTAAAAATAAAAAATTTATGATTTTTTAAAAAACTTTAAACAAACTCATTGTTTGGTGTTTTTTCAACCTTTATTTTTTGCCTTAACTGTCTTTATTGTTTCAATAGCTTCAGTTAAGCGATGACTTTAACAATTAGCGATTGGCTCTTTTATATAAAGCGGGACTTATTTTGCCATATTTCACATTCACACTGTAAAAAAATATATATTTTTGATTATTGGAGTATAGGTTTTATAAGAAAATATTATTTTAGTCTTTCTTCTTAAAAATGGCACATCTAATTCAGTGTGTTACTTGCCATTTCTTTGTAATTATTTGTGAAATCTGTTTCAACACCAATTTTTTTTCAGTGTACAAGTGAAAATGTGAAACGTTGTGGCAAACTTTCTAAGTACAGCTCAATTGAGGAGAAAGGTATACTATATTTCACATGTTTTAACTATCTCACGGAGGACAGTCAGTATATGACATTTTCTTTTCTCCAGGTTGGCCCTACTTGGAATTATATACCTACATTGTACAGGGTAACTATGTGACAACCGGCAGGGCAACATTTTGGAAACAAAGTTCCAAGAACATCAACATGACGGTCCAATAATAGGGCTGAAGTTCCAATAACAGAACTGAAAAAAGCCCAGTCAACAGAATGAGGTGTAGCATAGCGTACAGTTTACTGTCAGGACAGAATCCTTCATGCCTGACTAAAAATGTTCCATGCTTCTAATGCATTACTTTCTGTTTACTATAACCCTGTTGCATCAGATATAGCACACACATACACACACTCCACATACCCACAGCAATGTCACCTACTAACAACAAACAGGCAGAAATGTGAACAGGCATCGAAAAAATCCAATTGACAATTGACCAAGATCATCCCGGGTTAAATTCTTTGACTGCACAGTTATCTAAATTATCAAGGTGCATGAACTTCTGGTTATGTGTTACATATATTAATTCCTGTCGATGAAGTTTACACCATGTAAACATTCATATTCACAGGGCGGTGGAGTTGTAGAAAGAGTTAAAAGTTCAAGACAACACAGCTTGTCATAGTTCAGCAGTCATCTTGACCAGTCAGTTCTTCCGTTGATTTCTGTTCATTTATTTTTCTTGAAACCTACCTGGAAAAGGTCGACTCCCCCTTTCCTCTGTCTATTCTTAGATCCATGAGGTCAGGGGGTTCTGGTTGGGATGTTTAGAAATGTGCTCTTCTAAACACAGGAAGTGCAGTGCAGGGAGACAACAGGAAGTAAAGGGACTATACAATACAGAGTGTTCCGCTTCAGACAGTATGGGGCCTTAAAGACACACTTTAACACCACCCTGACCCAAAAACCAAAGCTGGGTGCTTACTTGAAGTATATGGACCCTCTAAAGACCCCAATATACTCACAGCGAAGTTCTTTTTAGGGGTAAAAAGAAGTTCAAAATAAGTTGGTAGCGGTATAAGCGAACATCCAGATGCCGCCCACACTGCTGGGATGCAACAGAAAGCAAGCAGCTTTACAATATTAAAGTATAACTTCAATTTATACTATGAAGCAGCTCTCCAGTGTGTTCATGACCTCAACGGGCTGAACAGAAGAACTGAACCGGAGATCATTTCCACGTCAAAGAAGGGGAGCCATAGAGCCACACCTAACTATTAAAAGTAAAAAGAGCCCACTTATAGAAAGTTGAATCATTCAAATGAGGACTGGTTCTGCATGGTTTCAGTGTGGATCTATTGTGTGAAACATCTCATAAGCCCGTGAGAGTCCCAGGGTTGAAGCCCCACCAAACACATACAACAATCCCCTGAGTTGGATCAAAGCAGGACGCACGCCTTTGGTAGCATCACTAGCACGCTGCTAATTAATGATCAAACCCTATTTGTGCCTCACCCACCGAGAGCAGAACCGGCTCCCCTGGAAGAAGCCAGAGCTCATGCTGTTCAGAGAGCCGTGGGCACGTGTACAACAGCTTAAAGGGACAGATCATCCAAAAATATTAATTCTTATACTAATTATACTTTATTTTCTGCCTTTTCCCTGCAGAACACAAAAGTAGCTATTGAACAGAATGTCCAAGTTGCTCTTTTGCATGCAAAGAAAGTACATAGTAACTGAGGCTGTCAATACTATAAATCATGTGGTTCTCAACCTTTTGACTTAAACTTCCCAACACAATTTTCAAAGATCCTCTATATAATATAATATTAACATTACTATAACTACAATATATTATTAACATAAACTGGGAGTGTTGATATAGATCAAATTATTTTACGCTTAAAATAAGTTACTGTAAAAAGTCATTACTGTATATTTTTTATTACGGTAGAAGGTTTTAATATATTAATAATAGTCATTTAAATCATTTTTAGCCATCCTGCATCCCCCCTCGTAAGCTTGCTGAGGACCCCTTGTGGGCCCCGCGCCTCTGGTTAAGAGATTTTTGGATTAGCTATCCATTATTATTTCGGACAAAATCAGTATTTTTGCATTATTTTTTATGTTATAATAAATGTTTTGCAATTGACTGATTTTCGTAAAATGGATTTTTGTAAATGTATCAAGCTTTCCTCTTTCTCAAATAGTAGAACATGGCACCAGCAACGCTGAAGTCATGGGTTCGATTCCCAGGGAATGCATGATCTGATGAAATTTATATCTTGAATGCAATGTAAGTCGCTTTGGGTAAAAGCATGTCAAAGTTGGGAACAAATATATCAGAAAGTATCTTGTTACAAATTACAAATATTTGATCAACTAATGAATCAAAACATTGATACGTTATTGCAATTCCATATTACTTCACCAAGTGGTGCTTACTGTTGAACTAGTAGAGGCGGCTTTGGCTGTTTCTAAGCAGAATGCGGAATGAGGCCATAAGAAATATGACCTGTGTTTGTGGGCGGTGGATATTTATGTGTGTGTGGCTCACCTTTCCCAGGTGGGAAAAAGCAGTCCATGTCGACACTACTGCGGGAGTGAGACACAGACAGGGTACTGCTGGGAACCAGACCCTCCTGAGGGGGCGAGTGTTCGGTGGTCCGCACTAGACACCAGCCGGGCCGCTCTCCAGACCTCTCCAACAGCTCGACGGTCTGACCCGACTGAATGCTCAACTCACCCACTGAGCCCGCAACAAAGTCCTGCAGAACCACAGTCTGCTCACAGCCACCCGACAACTACAGAGAGAGAGAGAGAGAGAGAGAGAGAGAGAGAGAGAGAGAGAGAGAGATGCAGGTTTTTAAAGAACCCTCTACTATTATCAAGGAAGAAAGTATGTGATGGATGTGTGTTTGTATTATTATCAAGCAGTTTATGAAAACAGTTGTGAAAACCTCGAAACATTTTTTTTTTTTTTTCAGAATAGAAAGTCCAAAAGAACAGCATTTATTTGAAATAGAAATCTTTTGTAACATTATAAAAAAATATTACTGGCCCCAAACTTTTGAACAGTCGTGTAAATATCTTAAATAATTTGGACATACACTACAGGACACAAAGAAGTCTCTTGTGCTCATCAAGGATGCTTTTATCTGATCACAAATACAGTAAAAACAGTAATATTTTTCTATTTCAATAAATTATTTAAATGTATTTTATTCCTGTGATGGCTGTATTTTCAGCATCATTACTCCAGTCTTCAGTGTCACATGATCCTTCAGAAATCATTCTAATATGCTGATTTTCTGCTCAAGAAACATTTCATATTTATTATTATTATTGTTTAAAATAGTTTTTGCTGCTACCATTTAAAAGTTTGGGAAAAGTAAGATTAAAAAAAAAACAAAGTTTTATTCAACAAGGACGCATTAAATGTCATTCATGCAAAATTTCAGACAGGAAATGTTCTCAAGAATTTTCTATAACAAAACCGTCCCAGATGAAAAGAAAACCAGGGCAGGCTGAGAGAAATGAAGGATGGTCAGCCTGCAGAGAGCAGCCATCACCACCTGAGTCAAACGCACACACTACCAGTGACAGATAATCAATTAATCTCCTCACACACACATTTACAGACACACAGAAACATGTTCTAATCTCCGTCAAACACACCCACTGAAACAGAAACTCAGCTAAAGATTATGAGAAACAGGATGAGTAAGATAGGAAAGGCAGGTCTAAACAGCTGTTCTCTCTCCATCTCTGACCTCCTTCCTGACTACATCCAACTTTTAGACTGAGCTTTTGGGTGTCGACACAGGTTCTGCTCTGACCCAGCGTCCCACCCCAGACATCGCCGTTCCCTGAATGTAGGTTCTAAGGGGCGAAACACACATTCATCATTCATTGTCTTGAATATCTGTGATGCATATGTGAAAGTTATTATTATGAGTGTGAGTGTGTATGATCAAAGCTACAATAGAAATACAAGAAATATAATTCTACATTTCCAACTCTAGAGTCCCTGTAGAGCGAGGCAGAGATGGAGGAGTGTGTGTTGGGTGGAGGAGAGAGATACGCCCTCCTCAGGGGAAATGCAGGGTGTTTTCCCTCCCTGATTCTTTACAGCTGGCCAGGAATTCCCACCATATGGAAAAGAGTATTCCATACTGACAGAATTCCCAGCCATGAGGAAAGCATAATCCCCCACAGAGAATGAGACAGGGTGTTACATGTGACATGCTGACACTTTTCCTTTATTCGCAACAGACGCCATACAGACTGGATTCGAGGTGTACTAGTAACATATAAATGTGCAATTCTAGTCAAATTAATAACTTGTAATAGATGACACACAGATGCTGTAACTACTGATTAACTACTTTTACCATATTTTGCACTAGTCACAATAACATAATAATAATAATAGGTATCTATTATTAATAATTGACTATTATAAAGTAATTTAAAATCATGAATACATTATATAATCTGCAAATCAGTATTATCCATTCAAATAATTAGAAATATTAATTTACATTTTTACACGTTAATTTTGTATATTAACTACTGGTTTATGCATTATTTTATATATTTTAAATAATGAATGTATTTTAAATTATCTTTAAAAATATTACAAAAAATATTGTACACTATTATAATATTTTCTAATGTTGTTTGGTTTTGAAATCAGGAGTCCAGTTATTATTTCTGATACTAATTATAAGATGTTAGGTAGGTTTCAGATTTAAAATTCTGACACACACAAACACATGGAGTAAAATATGACCAGCCACTCCCTCCTGAGCAACCCAAAAAACACAGTCCAAATGTGAGCTCATGCTTATGGGACAGAAAACACACACACACACACACACACACACACACACACACACACACACACACACACACACACACACACACACACACACACACACACACACACACACACACACACACACACACACACACACACACACACACACAAACACAGACAGATGTGTAAGTACACTCCTACATTTAAAGTGCAAACTTCAGCAGAGACACATGAAATAATTTGAGAATGATTATGGGGAAAACACAGAGTGCTATTGCAGTTAAATCAGCGGGCGATCTTAATAGTTGGGCTGAAACCTGGGTAGAGCCAGATTAAACAGCCACTAATGTCTAAAAAAGCATTATTAAATATGCTTTTTGATACTAAAGCAGTGTTTTTCAATGTTAAAACAAGAGGCAATTTAAATGGATCTTGGTAAAAACACACTGTACTGGTAACACACATATGAGAGTCAATATACAAACAAATTGCTTTATAAATCATTAAAAACATAAATAAACCGTTAAAATTATGCTTTAATCTCTAAGTATATACCAAGTCAAGTCAAGTCACATATATTTCTTTGGCGCTTTTAACAATACAGATTGTTTCAAAGCAGCTTTACAGTGATAACAGGAAAATAATGCAACAAAGTTTGTTTCGGCTGTACAGCAAATCCCAAACAATATCGAAAATGACATACTGTCAAATTTCCCTTTAAAACTACCACAAATCCCCATTAAATCCATCAGAAGCATGTGTACTCACAGGTCTGGTTCTGTTGGGTAGTCTGAAACTCCTCCACCTGGGCATGACACTATCTGTACTGCCAATACAACCAACCAGAAGTTAGACTGCCAACCAAATAAGCCTTCTGATTGGCTGACACTCAGGTAGAAAATTGTCTAACCCAAGTGCTCGTTCCCAGAGCCACGCATAGAGCTAGTGACTGCACTCACGCTCAACATTTTCTTAAGAGTACGGAGATATTGAGCTGTCATTTAGAGAGTGTTGAGAGGGTTCTGCCCATATGGGAGAGACTGAGAGAAAGGGGAGGAAAACAAGCAGAGACTCCAACAGGACAGACAGAAGCGAGAGAGGAAAAAAAATAAATGAAAAGTCGCAACACTCCAAACTAAGCAAGGAAGGAGTGAGGTGTGTGTGTGTGCACACGTTTGTGAGCTGAAGACAGAGAGCAAATAATACTACAACACACACACACACACACACACACTGGGTTTCCATGTTTTATGGGGACATTCCATAGACTAATCCTTAAGGCAACAATATTATTGTTATTTTGGAATTAAAAAACATTTGCTATGTTTTTGAATTACTGTAACCTTTGAGGATGACGTCAAAATTGAGGTTTTAGGTTTCAGATTTAGCTAACTTCTGGGGACAAATGTCAGCATGCCAAACCAGACTTCACAGAGACACAAACAAGTCAAGAAATGTCTAGTCTGTGAAAAATAAGCAATATGAGAAGCCTATATATATAGTTCTATATTTGAATGTCCATTGAGCCGCCCACACACGCAGAGTCATACATGCACACAAACCTCAAACCACAATGACATAAGAAGGCCTAGCTGTACAATAACTCCAAAGAGAAAGAAAAGAGAGAGAAAAAAGAAAACTGTATGTGTGTAATTATGACTAATCGCGTGATTTGCAAGTTGCTTTGTTAAGTGACAAAAGCTTAATAAAATGTACGACTCTTTTGACTAGCGATGGGTGTTTTTTATATTGCAGCAAATTCTGAAAAAATTAATTATACAGAAGGACTGACATATAAATCCGTCAGACTTACTTCTCAAGCACTTGTCTAAGCAATATTTACATGCAGTTGTGCTAAAAATGTCATGTTTATTAATACAAAGTATCTCAAAACTCGTTTCTTTAAAAGAATATGGACGCCATTAACCTCGCAAACTACTATACTATACATATTACTAAACAACTGTTGCAAATAAACCCACCGCTAAGCAGCCAATCAGATTGGAGCTAGCGGTTACCGCCAACACTCGCCTTTTTGTGTGTACCATGCAGTGTCAGACAGTCAGTGAACGGTCAGGGTGTGCCATCTAAGATGGGGACAAGTCTGTGTCATGATGTAAACCACACAAACCACTGCAAAACAACCAATGGCAGGAGCGCATGCTTGAAAGAGTGTTTCTAGGAAACAAGCGCTGCTGTTGACTGAGCTTTTTTGTCTGTAATTAGACGGATGAATGAAACAAGAGCGGAGAGACTGCCCTGAGGTTAAGCGCAGGCGCAAGTAATCATAAAATTACAGAGAAATAACAGAGGGAGAGACGAAGAGCAATGATACAGTTTGTGCCACACTGGCATACTGGAAGGAACAACAGCGAATCGGGATCAAATTTAGTTGGACAGGGATAAAAATTATATAACAAAAACAAGTCAACAAGGAAGGCGGTAAAAGAAAGCGAGCAAATGAATCATCCTACAGACAAAAATAACTTGAGCAAATATTGCACGTTTCAGTAATGCACTCATACACAAACAGACGTGAGACCAATTAAAGGAAGATCTAGGGGAGATTTTGGATCGTTTTCCTGAGATTTTAAACTTAAATTTTGATCATCATCAAAACACCAAATGAGGGAATACAGTATCTTTTGGAAGAATGGTTTTCCTTTTTTAAAGAAATTACTACTTAATTCAGCAAGGATGCAGTAAATTAAGCAAAAGTCACAAAGACATTTACAATGTTTAAAAAAAATCTATTTCAAATAAATGCTGTCCTCTTGAACTTTTCTATTCAACAAAAAAAATAACAAAGTGTAACACACACACACACACACACACACACACACTGCAGAGGAAGATGCTTGCTGTCTAAACAACGCGCGTATGTGTCCACGAGAGAACCAGATTTTCCATAGGGGAAGTAACTACCATTGGACAGAAATCATTTTCCTCACACAAACGTGTTGACATGATTACATTTAAATTAAACTTGATTTGTGTTTTTGTGGTGTAGTTCTACCTTGTCACTGTCTACAGTGTTCTGGGAGGTGCGGGAAGCGATGGAGATTGTGTCCGGCTGGCTGCTGGCATCACCCTGACTGTCCGCATCCTCAGTAGTTTCCCTGAAACATCATATAAATACTATTAACCTCATTTCCAATATAATCACATACACAATAGGGATTAGAGCTGTGCATTTTGGGGAGTACAGATGTATTGATTCAATACAGATTAGAGAAGAATCTGAGCAGGGAATAAAAGAGAGCAGGTGGATGAGGTGAAATACCTCTTGCTGATGCTGCGCTGCCTGGCTGGGGTTTTAGGAGGGTGTATGGGCTCCTTTAGCGCCCCCTTCAGGTGGACCGTTCTCTCCTGAATCACCTCCCTGATGTTTCGGATCCACTCCTGTTTCACTTCTATACTGGAGGCCTTCAGGTGGATGAGACGATGTGTTAGAGAAGAGAAAATGCATGATTTCAGAAGCGAGATTTGAACTTGCATTACCAAACTGAGTACAATGGCTCAAAGCATGTGCACCAGGGTCAGGAATTAGTGTGCATATTTGCAATATGGGTGCAAAAAATGTATTCTGTAATTTCTAAAACATTTGATAAATTCTAAACAGGGCTGGCAATTGATTCAAATATTTAATTGTGATTAATCTCAATTGTGAGTCTTTTTTTTGCAGTACTTTCAGACGGTTCAGGATTGATGACTAAATGATAAGCCTTTGTGTAAATCACATAGGATGAAACAGTTTAGAAATATTATCCTTAATTTAATTAACTGCATACATTAAGCATTTATTTTGACGGTGCTAATTATCATAATATCGTGTTTCAGGTGTCATGTCTGTTTAGGGTACAGTGTTATAAAAAGTACCCTCATAAAGGTAGACATATTACTTAGTATGATGTGCACTAGCCACTAAGTAGTCGTTCTGACATCTCTGTAGGTTTATCTGACACTGATACACACAGACATACACATATATACATCTTACCTTAAGAACTGTTTTGTTGTCAGATGTGGGAGTCCGACCGCCCCATAGAGCAAACTTACACGGATCGCCTTCAATGTGTTCGGTGACTCCTAATTCTGATGTCTGTCAAAACACATTTGAATTCACACTATCACTAGCGACTTACTAATAAAGTGGGAAAAAAGTCCACTAAAGACCTCATTTTGCTGATGATGTTTACACTTCTTGACAATGTGTCATCCTTACCAACAGCTTGTTCTTGTAAACATATTTGGTGCGTCCAGACGAGTCTTTCATCTCTTTACTGAAAACGAGGGAGATCTCAAAGAGGAAGAGATGTCGGTCCCGGCCCTTGCGGATCAGAGATTTGGGGTCCCACACCTGGAAGGTGTCCTGTAGGATCAGCTCACCCTGTACGGCCAGGTTCTCATCAAAACCTGAAACCACAATAACAGTCACACAGATAAACAGATGCATAACTACATCGCAAAATGATTCTGCCACCGATCTGAAATTCAGTGATTTTTTTCATCAAGCAAGAAAATACATAATTAAAAACAAGCGGCAAATTTTTCAAATCGTATTTTCAAATCTTATTCTACAGTCTAATTGTAAAAGAAAAAACCCTTCTGCACACAGTTGCGTTTTCAGCACAGCTGCCGTAATTATCGCTCACCCTCCAGCATGCTGACGTGCATGGCATCATTAGCGCGTTTAGGCACACTAAGCATCACCTCCAAACCCTCCTTTATTTCTCCTTTCCCTTCCTCACAACATGTCAGCAACTCCTGTTCACAAACACACCCATTTAGAGCTGCAAACTGATTCAAGATGTATTTAAAATGACTTAATTATTACATCACATCAGACAAAAAAAACTGAGTCTCCACCTTCAGCAACAGCTGGTATTTGGTGATTCTCTGAACGGGCTTGATCAGGTACGATGAGATTGAATTGACCAGCCCATGTCTCCGCTGTATTTCCTGTGAGAAACGGAAGAAAACAACAATAATCTTGTTGTTTTAAAACTGTGGTAACTGCTAAACAAAGATGGTAAGATGGTATGCAGCTGGTCTAGCTGGTCTTCCACTCTGGTGGTTTGCTGGTTGATCAGCTGGTCTGCCCCCAAAACAACAAGTACCCAAAATCCTTTAGGACAGGGGTCGGCAACAGGCGGCCTGCGGGCCAAAACTGGGGCTGGATGCCATGGTACAGACATGGCCACGGCTTCGTCTGTACACCTTTCCCCTGATCGCTCTGCTCCTGGAAGTTCCAAAGAGGATTTGCCAGGATGGGATTCGTCCTGGCCAGCCCGAGTATGGTTCATGGACCTAATATATCTAAGGGACCTTCTATCGCAGGCAGGGGGGCACAATCTATCACCCACAGCGGGAGAAGTGGAAGTTGTGGATTTGGCCCCTGAGGGGGATCAACCCCTAAACTCTTGTCTCTCAACCGAGGTTGTTGAGAGAGTTGACCCCGTGAAGAAACTGTTCAATTTAAAGTGGAGAGTCTTCACACCAGTTGGACCCAGTTAAGGCGAGACACGGCAGGCAAAAACATCAATTTTTCATGCAGTGGTCAGTTTTGAGATTTTGGGCTAGTTTACTCCTTTAATATGTATTCTTTCAAGCTGCTATAAAGAAAAAGTTGAAAATATACATTAAGATGTTTATTTTATTACATTTTGTTTACTTGCGGCCGTAAGTTTCTCCCGAATTTACTAGGAAGTTAGTATTCCAACACGACATGCCGAGATCCGTCTGTTCACTGAAGTCTGTCATGACCGGGATCGTTGTAAAGTGTCCTGCACAACGCTATGTAACCCAAATATGGGCATTTCCTTTCTAGCAGTAACCAATCGTGAATGTCCAAAGGGGGATTTAAAGCTAACGACGATTTCTCATTTAGAGCTATTTAAATCTTTAACTGCCGTTTTCTCAAAATGAGTTTTTTGTCATTCTCCAGTACAAACATCTCAGCCTATGAAGCACCTATGTACACCAAACTTTCCAGTTATACACTTAGCAGTATTCTGAAGATATGTTCAGAGGGATTTGTTAATAAATCATTCCTGGCCTGATTTATATGACATTTTAATCAAAAAAATATTGCGAATTTTTTATGGCTATGGACAGTATATTTTGATTTCCTAGGTAATGAAAGCATATATCCTGAAATCCATCAGAATTTTTATTTTCATCTTGTGTGTAAACAAAATGAAAAAAGAATTTTGCACCTGGATTTATCATATGTTCAGATCTATCTACCGAAAATATATGCAAAATCATGCATATTTAATGAGATAATGCCTAATTTGCATAATTAAACATACAAATTTCTAAAACTTCTAATACATTTTTTTTATATACTTGTGTAAGTAATCAACTGAGGAAGTTTCATGGTGATATCTATTATTTAAAAATTTTACCCTATTCACCTGTAGTGTCTCGCCTTAACTGCCCGATGGCTTCAGTGCTGGAGTTCCTTCAGGATCGTTTTTCTGCTGGTCTATCCGCCTCAAGTCAAGTCACCTTTTTTTATATAGTGCTTTTTTACAATACATATTGTTTCAAAGCAGCTTTACAGTGATAACAGGAAAATAATGCAACAAAGTTTGTTTGGCATGCCTGTGAGCGACTTGCTTCAGCCAATCAGAAGCCGATGCTGCTTTGTTCCGTGTATCCTTTATAGCTTCAGCAGTGTGCCGTCACACGCCACGTGGTGATGTTACGCCAAACAGAAGTGGAATAGTTGCAAACGTGCTACAGAAGCAGTCGTCATCATGACGCAGCGTCTCGTTCCACTCTCAGGGAACCATGGTTACAGTCTTAACCCGAGAGGTTTTTTAAATGTCTTAAAGACGTGGATATGCAAACGTTAAGAAAACATTCCATTTTTATCATTCTTCAAACAGTATGGGAACATCACTTTTGAATTTTCCATGAACATTCTGTAACAAGTAGACAAATGTTTTTGTGCTAACATTTTGAGAACATTATTAAAGAACAGATAACTCTGAACGAACATTCTATTAACATTACTGGAAGAACGTTTGTTCATAACTTTGAAAGAACCTTGCCAGAACATTAGCTAAAGTTCTGAAAACATTCCCTTTTAGCTGGGAGAGTAGTCAGGGTGGGTGACAGCAGCTCTCTAGCACTCCCTGTCTGTTCTTTGAGTCATCTCTAGCTTCTCACCTCACATGCCACACAAACCTCCAAAATGAACTGAGAGAAAAAAGAGAGCCGACTCACATCGAAGAACCTCCCGGCCTGGCCCTGGATGAGCTGACTGGAGTCGGGCTTGTTTTTGCAGTAGGTGACGTACATGTGAAATTTATCAGCCTTCAGAACAAGGAAAAAAATAAACACATTCACTATTTATGTTGCAAACAACCTCACCGGATTTTGAAAGTACCAGAAGCAACTGCTTATGAGCATTAATACTTCACAGCTGAATTGATATTTTAGACCTTTCATGCTTTAAATAATGATCAACAAAATGCAGAGTGGGCAAATTTCCCATTTTTACAGCCTCTTAGCACACACTGGTTTTTAAATATTCAAATGGAGTAAAATGATGACGACTTGTCCATACTGAAATCACAATATGTTCTCCTAACAAAGAAAATGTTGAGGAAAAAAGACAGTGATTCATCTGTATCTCACCCATGTGACAAAACAATGGCCCACATCTTCTGGAAGCTGCTCATAGTTTTCCAGCTCTTTAAGAAAAATGCTGCAAAAACAACAAATTATGGTAAAATACAAGTAGCTTTTTACACTTTCTGAAAAAATATGAATGTGCGTGTCGTCGGAGTGAGTGGTTTCCATGCTGTTGATAGGGTGGTTGTTCCTAGTGAAAGACCAATATTTGGTCATTTTGAGAATATCAGCATTGGCCAATGAACAACACTGATGAACATGATCATTCTGTTCTTTTGAAAGGATGAAATATTGAATTGTATCTATTAAATATAGTTTGGCACTTTGCATCAGCCAATCTGCTCTTGAGAGTGTTATTATAGTAATATTAAACTATTAAATAATGTATTAATATTTTGAATTATTAATATATTGAATTTATTTTTAATTTTCAGTTTTCATTGTAATTTAGGAATATTGTTATGTTAATTATGTTATGTAATTTTAGCTTTTAAAAAAAATCAAACGTTTTTTTTTATTTCAGTTTAGTTTTAGTAATTTTAGTGGTTTAACTTTGCCAAGGTACCACTTATAATTTTAAGTTTTTCATCTAATATTTATTTTATTAATATAATATTTTATATTAAATAACAAATATTTATTATATTTTATTAATATTATGTAATTAAAAAAAATATATAAAATAATATTTATTTTATTTCAGCATTGTATCAATTAACAAAAACTATTTTTATATGCTTTTGTTTGAGTTAACAATAACAACACTATTTGAGGTAAAAACTGAGTCTCATGTGCAAAGATGGTTGTAAGTGCGTGCCGTACTTTAGGGTGGAAATGCACCAGCTAAGCAACTGCCATTGAGAAGAATGGGAATGCTAGATCTCCTTGGCAAGCACTACTAATTACTCACATACTTACACAGACCATCGTACAGATTTACGAGCCATCAAAATGACAGCTTTACTGCTAAGCTATAGCGCCTATGCAAATCAATGTACATAAACCTGGATGTAAAGCCTGTTTGAAAACATACTTGTTGTGGAATTCATAAATCTCCTGAATATTCCCAAAGATCACATGTTCCTTATTCGCAATTCCAGATGGGATCTCTGCACCGCTCGTCATTTCCCAGTGAAAAGTCTGCGCGTAAAAGCACAAGGAAGGTTAGTTTATCCTTAGTTCACAATTCTTGTACAGTATATAACTATGCAGCCTTGGGTTATTGTTGCAATCAATAGCCATGACTGTCTGAGATCACTGAGAAAACCTCTAAAGCTTCTCTTTGGCAGAAGAAACATTCTCACCTCCAAACATTCCTGTAGGTCTCGTACATAAGCTCTTTCTGTCTGGAGCAGTTCAGCCATAATATACCTACAGAGAGACCAAAACGCCCCACTGAAAGCCCAGCAAATTACAGACATTCAAATGCAAAGAATGTCTGAGACAGCACTTCATAACACAAAGCTAATTCCTCAGGAAATGGTTTAGATTAAAAAGGATTTCGTGTGAAGAAGAAGCTATTGATGCTGTGATTTAGTTTGGGACTATCGGCTTAATCTGCGCACAGGAAGCTGGCACGAGTCATATTTAAAATCTTCATCACTCACTCTTTCTTTCTGGCAGATTTCTTCTTTTCCTCATTAACTTCATGGTCAGGGTCGTTGAGGTTGACCTCTGGGTCAGGGTGGGTCAGGCTGGCTGGAATAATGTCCAGCTCAAGATCTTTATTGTCCTGTTAGAGAGGTCAGAGGGAATGACAAAGATGTTGATCCAGGAATATGTTGCACACATTCACATTCTGCTACATAGACCAAAAATTGCTTTTTTTTATCTGATCTAAACTTTTGATTCCTCATGATATAAAATTATGATTTATAAATAGGATGCATAAACTGGCTTTGCTTGACATCTCACCTCAGAACACACTCCCAGCGTTCGATCTAAGGTGCAGCGGTACTGACCCATCCGCATGGAGAAGTCTCGGTACCGTCTGTCCACCGTGGACACCCACCTCTTGAGCTCGGTCACATGGACATGCCCTTTCTCCACTAAACTACCAGCTAACTGGATCAACAGCTTCACCTTCTCCTGCGTTTGCTGAAAGTGAAGAAGGATATTCTTCATAAAAATTTCAGATTTTGCGTTCCAAAAAAGCATTGAAGTTTCAAACAACGTGACAGTGAATGAATTTTCAATAATCGTCATCATTGACTGTTGTCGATGTTTTTACCTTAGCGGACACACGGAAATCTTCGTACTCTTTTAGTAGTTCCTGAGCTTTTTCGCTGGTGTCACCAGGCGATGTGTGTGTGGATAGAAAATATTCCCCTGACTCCTGTAACCAGTCAATGGCCTGCGTAGAGTTAAAAAGTTAAAAGTCATTTCATGTGTTTATTCACAATCTCTCCTCTCATTGGACAAGCAGATTTCCATTGTGTACTAGATAAAGGTCTATCTAATGGTTTAAACAAAAAGTTCCTAACCCTTGTGAAAAAGAAGTACGTTAATTATATTGAATGTGCATTTGTACAGTACTTCAAATCTAGTACAGTATAATGATTTTTTTTAAACTGTATACATTTTTTTTTAATGAAATAAATGCCACTTAAGTGTACTTAAAGAGAATACACTTTTTTAATGACTAAGTTGCTTAACACTTAAGTTCACTTAAAAAGTGCGCTTTGCAATAATGTCAAATTCAAATTTTATATTTATTTTATATTTAATACATTTTATATTTATACTTTAAAGACATTTGAAATCATTGTGTTTTAAATATCTTTTGTTGTGCTTTAAATAACCACTTTTATGCGTTGACTAACAAACTAAAGCACATGTAAAGTACTTGATTATATTCAAGTAGTGCTTTATTCGATATTACATTTAAATTTAATACATTGTATTAAACTTCATCATTACAAATGTACAATTACCAATATATTTAAATACATGACATTCAAGTTTCAATAGAAATTATATTAAATACTTTCCCGTAAATTCTTGTCAGTACATTTGGCAGTACACTATAACCATATTTCAAGGACAATAAACGTAATTATGAAATTACATATAAAGTTGAAATTAAGACCTACTTAAGTGGGTTAAAAACACTACATTAAGTTTGCACTTAAGTATATTCTTTTATAGTCTTAACTATATTATTTCCGTAAAAAATACTATTTTTAAAAGTATGCTAAAGTGTAGTTCTTTTTCTTCAAAGACAAAACCACCAATGTTATCGAATGCTTCAAAACATATGCCTGTATAAAACTCTCTCACTCACCTGTTTAGCGTGTCGTTCAAACAGAACGTACTGTTGGCACTGGTCTAAACGTCTTTTTTTCAGAGTCCAGAAATGAAGGACACGGTTTTCCCTCTGTAGCAGCTCACTCAGAATGGCTAAACATAAATAAAACCACGCAAGACAACATTAATGCACAATTACAAACATTCAGGCACAATCGCATACAGACCAACTGTATATTTAGCAGGTGTAATGCCTTTAAGTAGTCCTGACCTTTGACTTGGGACTCAGTGGCTCGATTGTGGGTGGCGACCCCAGGCATGCTCACATTGTTTCGATGGATGTATTTGAGAAAGACCTCTGCGTTGCGACGAGCTAAAGTACACGCCTAGAACCAGAGAAATAAAACATTCCGTAGAGTCAGTGCACATAAGCCTAAACTGTACAGTGACTTCTTCATTTACCATGTTGATAGCAAGTGAGGTTTTAGGAGTGTTGAGGAAATATTTTAGTCAAGGTTTCTTTATTACAAATGAAAATATTTTTTACATGCTGTGACCTATTTTAACTGACACATATGTGGTCACATATGGTGAAATTTTGCTGCAGATGCAGTTCTTAAAAATATAAAAAGGACAAATTGATGAGAGAGCTGATGAGCTTCTGTTGTTGCAGGTGTTTTTAGTCTGTGTATGTGTAGGTGTGAGGTGTACCTTGAGAAAGGCTTCTTTCTGCTCCAGGTGTTTGTTGATGAGAGGGCTGACGTGGTCAGTCTCTGCCATTGAGCCCAATTTATCATGACCTCCGCACCAGTCCTCCTCTCTCCTGTACTCCAGTTCCAGACTCTCCAACACATTACATACCTGAGGTAGACATACACTATGTTACACACATACAAAATAGCATCACAAAGCTTAATTTAAGTCTCTGTATGCTTCACAGTGGTCAGTCAGAGAGCAGGGTGGCCAATCACAGATATAATGGTAATATATTTAATACAATACAGTGTAATGAGAGTAAAGAGACATATATAAAAACGCCACCATTAAATGAAAAATAAAACATTTGGCAAATAGTTATTTCATTCATTAGAGAGAGAGAGAAAAAAAATCTGATAATAGTGTGTATTTTCGGAAGATGTAGGAACTGACACTAGGGGGAGCTAACATTTCTGTTTAGGTACAAATGAGCATGATTATTGGGCGATAATATCCAAATATCCAAATCAATGAACCTTAAAGGCAAGTCGTTCTTCAATGCCAATGGCTCTTTTATCTCAAAGGATCTCATGTGACCCCATGTGAGGTGCCAGCAATGCATATGGGCTCTATCTATGAACTGGATTTTTGGGATTTTTAAAAGCATACTTTATTACCACAGGTTAGACTAATGTACACTACCATTCAAAAGTTTGGGGACAGTAAGATTTTATTGATTGATTGATTGATTGAAATTAATACTTTTATTCAGCAAGGATGCATTAAACTAGCCAAAAGTGACAGTAAAGATTTTCAAAAATAAAAAATAAAATTCAAATAAATGCTGTTTCTCTGAACTTTCTTTTCATCAATGAATCATGGACAAAATGCATCACAGTTTCCACAAAGGAATTAAGCAGCACAACCGTTTTCAACATAATTTTCCAGAAATACTTAAGCACCAAGTTAACATATTAAATTGTAATAATAATTCACAATATTACTGTTTTACTGTATTTTTGATCAAATAAATGCAGCCACGGTGAGCATAAGAGACTTATTTCAAAACATAAAACAAAATAGTGCTGACACCAATTTTTTTAACGGTAGTGTCTAAAATATACAGCTTCTTATGCCCTTAAAATATTACTTTAAATGAAGGCTACAACTCAAAGGTGAACTCAATGTATACTGTCTTGAGTCTTGAAATTTTCAAATGAGCTACTAAGAAACCTCACAGGGCATCGTAAAAATGCTGCTCATTTAGATTTATTTATTTTATAAGAAATATTTATTTATTTATCTTTTACTTTTACTAAAAAAGTAATGCGCTCATGGCGTGAGGCACTGAAAAAAACATGACATTTACTGCAATGGCCAAAGACATCCATCTGGTTCACATGTATATTTTTTAATCTAAAAAAAGGCTGATAACCCATTTAAATGATACCCATTATACCCATGGGTATAATACCCAAATACCCATACCCATTTACAGGTTTATCACTAGTTCAACCACAATCTCAGCACACTTGTTGGTATTGGTGGTAACTATGACATACTCCATTACAACCCACCTGTTCAGATGTCTTGTAGAAGGCCACAGAGGCATTAACCAGCTTTAATCTGTCCTCCATCTTCAGCATGAGGGTTTGCCAGTGCAGGGCCACGGTCTCGGCGCAGGCCCGGACGGCGTCTGGGTCATAGTGACCGGCCTGCAACAGCAGCTCCGCTCTCTGCTGGAGCTGCAGGGCGCTCTGGTGGGTGCGCTGGAGGGAGTCGGCGTGGAGCAGAGACTGTGGGCAAAGAGAGGGACTTTCAAGTAGGGCTAAACAATTAACGATATTTAACCATGTGGAAGCTGACACTAAACATGTCACTCACTTTGCAAAAAAACAACAACAAAATAAACTAAAAAAGCTAAGACCTGTCTTGAGTTCACACTTTCACTTACTGATGTAGCCTAGTAGAATGTAATTAGAGTGAAAATCAATATATGGTGGTCTTATCTTTCTGTAATATACCGTAGTTAAGCAATATCACACAAACAAGCATGCTAGTTTTTCAGAATATCAACACGATTGCAAATTAGATATTGATTTTTTTTTTAAACAGTTCAATAAACAAGAAGTAAATATTGTTACATTTTAGACACTGATTTAAAATAGTACCAAACTGAGTTTCACAGCGAAACTTCTGTGCGTCTTCCAAGCAACACACAGTGGCGCTTTGTTGCTGAATGAATCAGCATATTTGAACGAATCATTGATTCAATGATCCACTTATGATGACCCAACAGGCTGTGTCTGAAATCACAGCTGAATTTACAGCTCTCTTCAACAGGGCACTATATGAGGGGGCAGCCATTTGTAGTGGAGTCCGAAACCATAGTGGACATTATCGAGTGCACTCTTTCAATCCCATAATGCACCGCAACTGATGTATGCTCAATGGCTAGAGAATACCCATAATGCACTGTGAGGGTCATGCCAAATGAATTATTGGTCTCGCCAGAAGATTGCGTTCGCGACTGAAACATCCATCCATCTATTTTCCAAACAGCTGGTCCAATGTGGGTACAGCGTAATATCATACAGGTATAAATTCCTTTTTAATTGATTATTAAATTGTTTAATTAAGGTTTATACATGCTAGTTTACATGACAGAGCTCAAGATAAATCTTTTCATTACTATTGGAGCTGCCAGTTTGCTAAGTTTAAAATGATTATTAAAAGACAAATACAAACTAATGCAAAAGCGGCAGCCCTTCCGACACACTCAGTGTCTGAATTCACTCACTCGTTTTCATTCACTCCTTAAAGTGGACTATATTAGTGGAGTAATGTAGGGAATAGTGAATATGGGTATAGGGGGCGATTTCGAACACAGCCACAGTCACTTGCTGAATGAATCAGCCATTTGAGCAAATTGGTTGAATAAATGACTCACTCATTAAGACTGTAACCTTAGAATTAGATTTTTGCAGTGTATTATAATAATTGAATTTACTGATTAAATGTAAGAATTTGACATAAGATGATGCATGCATACATCTAATAAGCAAGACAATTTTGTTTAAAATAAAAAATATATAAATAAATAAAATTGGCAAATTATCGTTGTTCCAGAAAATATAGAAAAAAAAATGTTTCTCAAAATTGCACACCCTTACTTTCAAGAAGGGGCTTGTTTTAATTCTCGAGGTGTACTTAAATTAATTTAGTTAACTGCCAGGACCGCAGAAGAGGCGGGTAAGGTCACGGAGGGAGGAGGGCAATTAAGACACATTCAGTTAGACGTCCTGCCGTTCAAAGCCAAAACAATCAGCGGTGAAGCACAGTCTGATTCTTTCAAAAGAGCACATGCTGGATGAATAAAACTAGCAGCCTAAATTCGCCAGTTTGTTTGGCATCGCAAATATGAGTTGATGAAAAGTGGTACTTGGCCTGAAAAGTTTGAGAACCATTGCTGTAGATGATTAAAACATATATTTGGCGGAAGGGAAAATTTGGCCAATACTCAGCACTGACTTCCTTTGATTTAGAGAGGCTGTCGTTAGTGGAGAATTATACGCAGCAATTTGCTGAATTAAAACCCGGTCTTCATTTTGGACTAATGTGCTTCTTACTTCATAAATTTGCTGAGTAATTGTTGTTTTTTTCTAAACTCAGAAAAAAATCAACTCAGCTGTTTGGTGAATGCCTTTGATGAATATAACGAAGGGAGGCATTATAATTTATAGATCAATTTATCTCCTGTTTACAGTGGGTACGGAAAGTATTCAGATCCCCTTACATTTTTTACATTTTTAAAAAGGGTCTGAATACTTAGGACCATGTGATATTTCAGTTTTTCTTTTTTAATAAATGTGCAAAAATGTCAACAATTCTGTGTTTTTCTGTCAATATGGGGTGCTGTGTGTACAATAATGAAGAAAAAAAAATGAACTTAAATGATTTTAGCAAATGGCTGCAATATAACAAAGAGTGAAAAATTTAAGGGGGTCTGAATACTTTCCGTACCCACTGTATATTGAAAACAATGAGAACCCATACTAACATTCCCCAAAATGTGTTTATTACCACCTGCAGGGTTAAATAAATAATCTGTTTTCTATTAGCAGAATTCTAATAGATTCCCCTAATTGCAGTTAATAATGTACACAAGGTTTAATATTTAATATTAATGTTCATATTACAGTATATTATAGCAGATTCAGCTGCCCCCTGCTGAATCTATTAAGCAAAATGTGTGTGTGTGTACCTCGATGGCGAGCTGAAACTGTTCATGCTCTCTCTGAAGTTGTTCCGCCTCAGACAGGGAACCGGCATTCGTTGTGCTCGCCGTCAGCATGGATTCACCATTACGGATCCAACCCAGCACCTGCACAGACCATCACACGCATGTAAATGATCATGCACGTGTATGCAAATGCACACACACACACAGCCATGTGACAAAACAGGCTACAGAAGTGAAACATGAAAGGCAATGAATTATTTCGGATTAATCTGTTAACATATTCAGAGGTATTCATTTTGGGTTTGGTGCAGCCTCCTGCTTTTTCCATTTTCTGACTAAATTTTTTAAATGTGTTTTCCTTGCACTGTCCCAACACTGTCAGATACAGAAATAATGTACCATGTCAAATAATAAACATTTGCAAATCTAGCATTCAACTATAAATTTACAATATAGGATGGCTCCCAACCGATTTTCAGCTCCATCTATTGAATTGTTGCCACTGTCAGCAGCTAATTTGTTTAACTGGTGTTGTTAGCTACTAATTAGACATACTTAAAATAGGCATACATATATATATATATATATATATATATATATATATATATATATATATGTAAGCCTAATTTTAAGTATGTCTAATTAGTAGCTATATTTATATAAATACACACTGTATATATATAATAATAATATATATAGAAAAAATTAAGTTGTGTGGAATTGTCAAGTTCACATAACTTAATTTTTTCAATTACACATGAGGTTTATTTACTTAACAATTTTAAGGCAACAGGTTTTCTCACTTTTTTTAAGTTAAGTCAACTGATCACATTTTACAGTGTGTTTATATATATATATATATATATATGTGTGTGTGTGTGTGTGTGTGTATGTTTGTTACACTGAAGACTGGAGTATTTTGAACAGACTTATGACATGACTTGTGCAAAATAAATACATGGTGGTTTAAATAAAATGCAAATTCTATTCCAAATCTAATCCAAAACTATTGCTGGTTTTACAATTTTGGGTTTTTTAATGACCCTTTTCCTTCTCTCAGGACTATTTAGTACGTCTACTTTTGTTCATTTTATTGTACTTTTTATTTATTTCAAATATTTATTGATGGTCTGAGGTCAGTAAATAAGATGAGTTGTTTAAAGAACATTCTAGTTAACATCTCTGATTCATATCAAAGTGGAAATGCTGCCATTTTCAAAACTAATGGCAAATTGTTCAACGTTTCGTTCCATTTCTCAAGAGTCAGTGAAATGTGCAGAAACATTAAAGCTGAGCTGGAGGGAGTCCCCACTCCCACATTATGTAACACCCTGCCTACATTTACATTCATGTTCTAACCAAACTGATGTGCAAGATAGAAATAAGATACAATATAATCAATTAAAGAGCAAAGATAAAGCTGAGAGGTCCCGAGATGACAGCACTGCCAGTAAGAAAGCAATGCTGTCTATGAAATACTGCAAGTGAATTGATTGATTCATTTTTCTGAAATGCAGGGCTGCAGTCTGCACCCACGCACTGCCAGAGTCTGGATATGAGCGACAGTGTGTGTGTGTGCGCGCGTGCTCAAAGTGTCAACGATAAAGGCAATTAGCTGGGCACTCAGTACTCAGGGCTAATGGCATCAGTCAGAATCTCGGACATTAGCACAGCACAGGCAATTTTTTCTCGAAATTAGGCGTTACTCATGACATTACGGTGAGTGTGACTTCAAGTAGGGTCCCAAAATGTGAGCATGAGCTGAGATGTAGCAATTGGTTTTAAACACACACCTGTTTGACCTCCGCCTGAAGGTGTCGTAGCTGCAAGCACTGCTCCAGACGTTTGTGTGTGTGTTCTGCGCTCACTTCCAGCTCATGCTGCTTTTCATTCAAGAACTCCAGCAGCTCTTGAATTTTTGCCGCCAAATCAACATCTTTTTCTCCGGTGAGTTCCACACCTGAAAAATACACATACATATTTACTCGGAGTGATTTACTCCAACTCTGAGTGAACTCTCTGCTCCTCACCACGGGGCTTCTCAGGTGCTGCGAACAAATCACTCCGCAGAAGTAGCAGTGCTTCGCCTTCTGAGAATATAGTTCCCAGTATGTATACGGTTAGAAGATGGCTGTGTCTCATTTGACCTTGTTATTTGTACACGCTGTGACTATACAAATCACAACATGTAAATAGGAAAATGTTGGCGTAATTTTGTCACTTATTGGGAGCAGTATGCTAGCTGGAGCCATTTACCTCCAGTATTTGTGCTAAGCTAGGCTAGCGGTGGGTGCGTCAGACAGAGTTACGGCACGCACGGAGATGAGAAGGGGACTTATCCCTTGACTTATCTAACTCTGGGGGATACGGTGAATAAGCTAAAGTCCCAAAAAGTCGGCGTGTTCCTTTAAATTAGCTAATTTCATCTATAAAGCAGTTCTGCAAAAAATGATGCCATTGTCCAACTCAGTTCAGATCTCACACAGCAGCGTCAGTACAGTCAGGTCAATAATGTTGTTGAATATTAAGTGTCCCCAAATAAGCATTCCAGAGACAACAGTGACAAGGAACCCAAACTCCATCAGGTGACAGAATGGAGAAAAGGGGGCTAGTTCTCCTCTGGCCAACAAATGAACATGGTGTGAATATGATTCAATAATAATCAATAATAAAATATCAATCCAAGTAGCACGTGTAAACAAATTATTTATTGATGTTCCACAAACATTTGACAACAAGAAAGTCTCCAAATACTGTTTGTGTTCTTTATGAGTAGTATGTTTGTACTATCATTTCATCTTTATCATCACCAAACAAACTTTTTTTGTAAAATGTTTTGCTTGAAAAGTGCTATACTTGTTCAGTGTTGCAGTACTCGAGGTCACCTCAAGTCTGAGTCCAAGACCATATTTTTGAGACTTGAGACGAACTTAAGTCTGAGACCGGTCTTGTTCAGATTCAAGTATTGCAAGTATTTAGAAGCCGGGACTTATTCCGCCAAAGGAAGTGTTGCACTTTTTCCCATTCAAAACAACATGAGTGCAGCGTCTTGTGTTATTCTATAGTCTTGGCTGTAGTCACCTACTTGACTAATCAGCAAGAAGATTTAAAAATATGGACATTTTCAGAGACAGGTATTTCAGAAACTGAACAGATATGAAATATGATCATTAGAGAAAAACGCTGCTAATGAAAAGATGAGCACTGGACGGCTGCAGGTTAGTGGTGAAATATATTTATTTATTATTCAGAATGCACAGTTGGAAAGAAAATATATTTATAGGAACATTTCAACAGGTTCAAGATAATTAATGTTAATGCAGAGAACATGATTCATTGTTTTAATCAATTGACGGCAATAGTAATAATCTGCGTTCTCATGTATGTGCGCTGAACACTGTTACCTGAGTTGTCATTAGTATAATGTGGAAGCAGTTGTGCAAGTAGTTCATTTTCTTTCCTCTGTCCAGCAGGGTGCGCTGTGCTGTGAACAACTATGTCTCAGGCCTCCTCTGAAGGTCTCCATCTCAGCGAGGAGTTATTATGGCATGTGAGCGGGGAACGTGTCAGGTGAGTTGTGTGATGGAATGTCCCAGCTGCCCAGCAGAGCGTCAAATGCATGGCATCGATCATATGCGCGTGTCTGTAACTGCATTAGTGCGTGACAGACAACCAGCGTCTGTGTAAGTGCTTGTGAGACTCCTCTCTGCAGATACAACACAGGGCGTTTTAACCTCCTTCTACTAACCCTTACATCACCCCACTTATCCTCAGCTACCTGCCCGTGGGCTGTCTCCATGACAACCTCACAGCAGGCCACAGGAGTCGGTTCCCATGGGAACGCGATGTGTGAGTGACAGGGCGGCCTCTGCAGTATCCCGAGCATCCTCGCGGCAACCCAACAATGAGCGATAGAGTGTGTCCGAGGAACCCCAAAGTGACGAGCGAAGGCCCCGTCACCATGGAAACCTTGGTATAGGGGATGTAAAGGGGGGTTTCCATAGCAACCTTACCCCTGCATACAGAGTTAATAGTATGAGAGATCCCAGAGCTGTCTGGAGCTCCGTCTCCCTCCACTTCCTCCAATCCATTTCATCTTCTCTTGCTGCCATACACACATTTTCCATCCTTATCTTTCCACCCAATCCTCCGCTTCTCTCTCTTCCTCTTTCATCACACGTATCTAAGGCAGCCCATAATGTGGGTAGCAGCTTTCTGCTGTTGTGTCCGTGGTAACTGTCAATAAAATACAACAGAGCACGGAGGAGTGAAGCGATGACTGATTCACACTCTTTTATCTCTCCACTGAACACTAACTCATCATCACTCCTGCGTTCTTCTCATCTCTCACTGGCCCTTACAGCAGACATTAGCCAACTGTCTTACTGCCATAAAGGCTGGTTCACACTGACTCAACGAACAGCTCTTATTTAAACATTGTAAAGTAGGTTGTTGGATGTAGAGTGTTCACGTTACTCCAACAAGCTTTGTTTTAAAAGGTTATTATTACTGGTGAAACATAAATGATGTTCTCATCACATGGCGTGAGAGAGAAGAAGCTAATAATAAAAGAGAAGCACACTGATGTGCACAAATAAAAAACGGACAGTGGATGAAGGACCGCAGGTCAGCGATAAAATCATCTGTACGTGCAAGATAATAAGATCCATAAAGGATGAAGATCCATATATATATATATATATATATATATATATATATATATATATATATATATATATATATATATATATAAATTCTTATACTGTATATACTGTATATATATGTATATATACATACATACACAGGTATGTACATATATCAATATATATGATAAATATACACACACACACACATATATATACAGTATATATATCAGTGGGGATTTCTTTAAGACTGCAAGGGAAGCTCGGCTTCCCCTATAATGTCAAAAAATTAATGGTCAAATATGTACTGTTGTGCTAACATTTTACAACGTTCATCTCAAAGACGAGTTCGTTCAGAATCAGTTACATATAGCAGGTCGGCTGACTCGATTTCCTTCTCATACATTCCCGTAGCGTCACGGTGCATTTGCCTGTTGAAGCCCAGCATCCATTGACTTCAATGGGGCTGCTCTGAACAGTTTTTTTCAGTGCTTCGAAACTAGACGGTCATTGGATAAATGCTGCGATTATGTCCCGCCCACGGACGCTCAACATCTCTGGGGGTGAATGAGGAGTGGGCTGGCCTGGACTCCGGGCTTCTGTGTGAAGATCGGAGGGTCTGTCGAAAGGCTGCATCTCCTTTTGATTGACAGCGATTTCATACAATAAAAAGTCGCTGCCGCTGAAGCTGTTCGAGCTCAGTCCCATCGCGGATTTTTCAAATGTAGTCGAAAGACAAACTGCTGCAACCTATTTCTTGGTATTTGCTTGTCGAAATTGCTAGCCAATTTTCATAATACATTTCACACAATTATACATTTATACCTTTATTATATTATTACTTATTCTATTTTTTATATTATTAGTAGTAACAATTAAAAAATAATTATTTAAATTATTTTAAAAAATATATTATTAGTAGTAGTATTATTATACTTTATTATATTATTATTTATACCTTTATTATATTATTACATTTACACAATTATATTTAACTCTGCTGGCCATTGAGGACACTGGTCAAGTCACTGGAAAAGAAGCCTAGTTGGTACGACAGGGTCACAGAGCATTTTCTTGAAAAGGAACGTAGAATTTACGTTTAAATAAATGGACAATTTTTATAATGTAGGCCGAAAATGAGCTTCCCCTCTTTGATAGACCAGCAGCCGCCACTGATATATATACAGTATATATATATATATATATATATAGTGTGCTATCAATTAAGAAATTAAGTAATCTGTAAAAAAAAAATCTGTAATTAATCGGATCTAACATTACAGTTTTTAATATTTTTTTATTGTAATCATTTTCACATGGGCATTTTGGCAAAATTTTGTGTTTTTGCGTTCTGTCTGAAACGGCATTCTGTGTGCATGAGTCACGTGTGTGTCACACAGACAGGAGATTCACAGACGCACACCAGTACCACACCAGTTCTCTTTTGTGTCTTGTCTTAATGCGTTTGAATGGTTTAAAAGCATTTGCATGAATATGAGCATGGACATATAATTGAAACGGTAGCTAAAGGAAGACGGAAAGAAACGGATGCTTTATTAATTGCATTAAATATTTTTAACGCATAAAACTGAGAAAAATTTGCGCGTTGATCTTGACAGCCCTAATATATATATATATATATAGTCATAATAAATGGGTTAGTGCTGTCAGTTTAAAGGTATAGCGGAGGATTTTCTTTTTCCGGGTGGATCATCAAGACTATTGGTCCTCCTAAGTGTCAATCATTCTGGTGATATGTTTAAGTAAGGCCGTCGTACGTGCTCGTGCACACGATTCACACGATGGCGTGCGCTCAAAACACAGGTTGGGCTTCCCACTGATGCCTCAGTCGTTCAGCAAGTTTCTACTTGACAGGTAAAGTTTGGCATGCTATTTGGAGAAATCACTGCAAGTAAAAGTTAATGTAAGCTATGATTAGCTCGTGCATGCTCTCTCGTGCACACGTTTAATAGGCGTTCCCTCTCGGGAGCAGGTAGAGTGTTGCGCATGTGCATTTTTTCAAAAAGTGGAGAGGGCGGTTCTTTTCTAAAATTCGGGAAAATCCTCCGCTATACCTTTAAGATAATTTGGTAAATGTAATGTGATTAACTCTAAGTAGTTTATTAACTAATGCAATACATAATTAATGCAATTATTGTTAACTATAACTGAAACTGTTAAACAATGTTTTTGGTAAAGTTAAATAAATCTGAATATATGAAGCAGGCTAATAGGTCTTAACTCAAACTGCTTGCAATCACATCATTATCTATAGGGCACAGCTGATTGGTTCCTGCTGTATCAGTAGCCAATGAGCTGGTGTGCTCAACCTTCAAATAATTGGTTAGCATTTGCTGTAGCAGTGCAGCGCTTTCAGAAACCCTCCACCTTCCCCAGCTCCACCTGTATAGATCTGCCACTGGTAATTCATGTACGCTATATTGTACCGCAGCAACATGTCTTACTTGCTCACAGCAGCGTGTCGTGTTTGTATTGGCAGTAGCAAGTCCCGTACTTGCTCTGCAGCAGAGCAGCAGATTCATTCCGCCAAGACCAAATATATCAACACTGTCATTCTCATTACCGTGCCAAACACTCAGAGAGTTGTCATGACAGAGTTATTAGATGAAAATGTAGCCTTGGCAATAAGTAAGCTTAAGTTGAACTACAAAATTAGGCTACTGAAACTAAAACTGAAATAAATGTAAAAGGAAATATTTGAAAAAGTAATAAAAATGACAAAATGACAAAAACTTTACAAAAATATGCAAACAAAAGCTAAAATGTAAATTATTAATAAATACTATGATAGTATATAAATAATACTAAAACAACATTGCACCAGACCCATATACAGATCCCAGTATAAGGGGTCTTCTTACCATCAAAGCAAATAAAGCTCGAAGTACCAAGTTCATGTTTTTCTCCACAGGCAGCGCGCCTCACAAACCACACTTACAGAGAGCAGACAGCTCAAAATGAGACAGAACGCGGGGTGTTGAGAAGGAATGCAAGAACATGTTCTGTGTGAAGGGTCTTTTGTCTACCGCAGACAGATATGGATTGCTGTGGACTGTACACTTGTGATAGGCTTATGTTCAATTACATGGAAATTAAACAAACAATGCATTTCCTTTCTTTTCTTGTGATGTCTATTCAATGATTTTGCACAATCTGCCACAGTAATGTCTTTAGATTATTTATGAACATCTTCAATATCCATAAATATTGATTCAAGTGATTCATTCCTAATAATTTGAGTAAATAATCAGCATATTATGTAATTAATTGAATTAAAATTTTCCTGATAATTTCTTATTAAATGAGATTATGTCAAAGATTCCATGACCCGACAAACACAAAGTGAACATCGGTAAACCAAGCGTGAAACCAATGGTGACACCAGCACAGCAACAACTGCCAACAAACACCAAAAGTGTTAAAACGCTGATTCAACAGAACCCAGCAACTGTAGTATGAAACTATTACTCTCTCTCGCACCCTTCACTCTTCATCTCTAGTATCTCTGAGCAGCTCCTCACCTGAAGCCTGGACCTCCATGATGTACTGGTGGAGATCCTGTCCCTGCTGTATGACCTCATAGGTCATGTTGTTCATGGCGAGCTTGCGCTCAGTGTGTCTGTGTAGTCTTTGTTCAGCCAGCGTGAGTTCCTCTGTGTTGAAATCAGAAGCTTGTCGCATCAAATCTTGTTTCCATGCGTCCAGCTCACCCATCACCTACGAAACAGACGCCATTTATAACCAGTTTACACTCATATTCATGAAATAATAAACAATGAAAAAAGTGTGTGAAAAGCTCAGTTAAATTATCATTAAAGTCCAATATGATTCATGTTGTGTGAGAAACAGACCAGAATTTAATCGCTGAAAATTTTTACTGATCCAGTTCAATGCTTTAAAAAATGTAAAACTAAAACTAAACTGTAGTAAAACTAAAGTGAATATGAACTAAAACTACATGCTGTATAAAATTAAACTTTCGGTAATTGAAATAAGGCAGATTTTTATATATAAATACGGTAAAGCAAAATAAAAATTATTTTAAAAACGAAATCTGATCAAAATGACAAAATTACCCAAATCTTAAACTAAAAACCATATATATAGAGATGAAATAAAAACCTGTTAAAATATTAATAAATACTGTAATACTATATTACATTGCACAGAAGGCAAAGATTATAAGTAGATAAAAACTTATCTGTCACACAAAGCAAGCATGGCTTCAGAGGACTAAAGTGAAGACAGTGTATTAGTCAGAGCGTCCACTGCTGCGATAAATGGTGCATTTGTTTGTTTCTTTTCTTTTTTTTCTTTCTTTTTTGAAGCTTGGCAGCCCTAGTCTTCATTTTCTTTCATCATATTGAAAAGAGTAGGCAGGATATTTCCCCCCAAAAAATAAATCACTTTTGGTGTTCCACAGAAGAAAGTTAGCCAATCAAGTATGGAACAACATGCAGGTGAGTAAATGATGGCGTGAACTATGGGGTGAACTATGACATAAAGTATATACAGTAAGACAAACAACACTCCTAAATCCAAAAACAATTGTACATAATACACAAACATATATACAGACGTGCAAATGCAAATAAAGTTGCATTAATTAAGGAATGGCCATCAAACACTCAAACATATTGACACACCTCCAGGGCGTACTGTTCAAAGATACGGAGCTGCAGGAAGATGTCCAGTTTGATCCTGCGCTCATGAAAAAGCTCCTCCATATGAGCCTGAGCCTCATCCAACTGCTGTAGAACACCCTCGATATGAGCCACGGAGCTGGCATGAGGCAGCTTATTACAGGCCAACGCTGAGTCTCTGTTTGAGCACACACAAACCCACGCCAAAACATCCAAGAGCAAATCAATATCAGTAGAGGGCATGTAAATCCAGAACCAGTATATACCAGCATGCCATCACATGTAATGACATGTTCAGAAGTAATCTAAAAAGAATATTAGTTTACACTTTATTTCAATGGTCCACTTTAGACATTTTACTAGCTATAAGTAACTTTGCAACTACTGTACAGGTCAACTAACTCTCATTAGAGTATTCATTGGTCGACTGTAGTAGACTGTTAGGTTAGTGTTAGTAGAATAAGATAACATGTAGTTGCAAAGTTACTTATAGTCAGTGGAATGTCTGTTTGCAAGCATCAAAATAAAGAGTTAGCAGATATAAAGCAGACAGTCCACTAATACTTTAATGAGAGTTAGTTGACATGTAGTTACTATAAGTTACTTATAGTTAGTAGAATGTCTAAAGTGGACCATCAAAATAAAGTGTTACCGAATATTATTAAAATTGATCAGCAAACCGAAAAATGTTGGGGCTGTAGCCTAGTGGTTACCAGATCTGGTCCTGAGACTCAAGTGCTAACCACCTAAGTTATTTAGTGCTAAACCCTGTACTTCACAACTTTGTTACTTTTTCAAGGCGGTTGCAAGTATCATGTTAGGAATAATTTTGGTAACTTCTGGAATGGAAAATGTGAAAAGACAAGAGTTGGGTTATGATGAAATGCTGTACAATAGGAGCGTGTTGTCAAACTCACCGCAGATGCTGAATAAGCTCCTCCCCCTCTTTGATGACATTGAGTGTGGCATCCAGAGTGCTGCTCTGCTGCTGCTGAAACAGTCTGATCAGCTCCTGAACAGCATCCACAGACTCAGAGTTCAGCACCGGCTCCACAAGAGTCTTCTGAAAGTCCTCCATCCATGACCACAGCTAGAAACAGACAGGGCAGATAGATATACAGTCACATAAGTCAGACAGATAGTTAAACTGTATGTTCTGGGAATTTTTATCTTTCTATATTGATAGCTGATTGTCAGTGTTGCTAGGCAGTTGTTTGGTTACTAGGTTACTAGGGTGCATTCTGGGTAGTTGCTATGGCATTGTTGCAAGGGTGTTGCTAGGCAGGTGTACTGGATATTTAGTCTAGCAACCGCCCACAACACCATGGCAAGTGCCTAGCAACACTCTTGCAACCACCTAGAATCCTCTAGCAACAGAGTAACTAGGGTGTTGCTAGAGTGTTCTACTGTAGGTGGATGCAGGGGTGTTGCTAGGCAGTTGTTACTGTGTTGTGGGTTGTCGCTAGGCAGTTACTAAGGTATTCTGGATATTTATTCTAGCAACCGCCCACAATACCATAACATCTGCCTAGAAACACCCTTGCAACCACCTAGAACACTCTAGCAACAGAGTGACTAGGGTGTTGCTTGAGTGTTCTAGGTGGATGCAGGGGTGTTGCTAGGCAGTTGTTACAGTGTTGTGGGTTGTTGCTAGGCAGTTGCTAAGGTGTTCTGGGTTTTGGATAGAGTGTTGCTAGGTAGGTGTTCTAGGTAGTTACTAGGGCGGTTGGGGGATTGTTGCTAAGGTGTTCTAGGTAGTTTTTAGGTCATTGTTAGGTGGTTGCAAGGATGTTGCTAGGCAGTTGCTTAGGTGTTCTAGGTATTTATTCTAGCAACCGCCCACAATACCATAACATCTGCCTAGAAACACCCTTGCAACCACCTAGAACACTCTAGCAACAGAGTGACTAGGGTGTTGCTTGAGTGTTCTAGGTGGATGCAGGGGTGTTGCTAGGCAGTTGTTACAGTGTTGTGGGTTGTTGCTAGGCAGTTGCTAAGGTGTTCTGGGTTTTGGATAGAGTGTTGCTAGGTAGGTGTTCTAGGTAGTTACTAGGGTGGTTGGGGGATTGTTGCTAAGGTGTTCTAGGTAGTTTTTAGGTCATTGTTAGGTGGTTGCAAGGATGTTGCTAAGCAGTTGCTTAGGAGTTCTAGGTATTTGCTAGATCACTGATAGGTGGTTGCTAGGCAGTTGCTAAGGTGTTCTGGGTATTTGCTAGGTGGTTGCATTAGTGGTAGCCTCCCTGTGCTAGGTAGGTGGTTGGTAGACAACTGTTCTAAGTGTTTATTAGGGCACTTTGGGGGTTGTTAAGGTGTTGCTAGGTGATTGCAGGTGGCTGTTTCTCTACTCCTTTATAGTCAGAAATACTGCTCTAATAAGAAGTTGTTAAATAGCATCTCATTATGCTGGCTTTGTCTATTTAGTTTAGTATTTAATTAGTGCAGTCAGTCAGTAAGTGGAGTTGAGAGCTACTAACAAAATCTCTTACGCATGAACAGAGATCAGTCACAACTAGCTTTTTGGAGAGCACTGTTTAGTGTGTGTGGGTGCACTACCTCTTTAGTGTGGGTGTGAAAAGACACTGAGATATCCAGCAGAAGTTTCCTCTGCTCCACCCTCCGTACAAACTCCTGAACTCTGACCTCCAGGTGATGGGCGGCAGCGTAAATCTCTTCTGGATCACACTCTCCCGTCTGAGCCAGCTGCTCAGCTGCTTCCAAGAGCTTATCCGCATTAGTATAAGTGTTCTGGAGCGAAAGAGAGAGAGAGAGAGAGAGAGAGAGAGAGAGAGAGAGAGAGAGAGAAAAGTACATTAAAAACATCTTCCATGAATATTAACAGGAATCAATAGCATGAAGAAACGATATCACTGCTAATGCTCGTTTGCTCCTCTCTCATCAGAAAAAAAATAATAATACAAACAACATAACAGAGTGGGTTCTAACCTGTGCCACCTCCTGAAAGTCATCGTGTCGTTTTTGTAGTGCTCGTGCTCTGTGTACAGACTTCCCAACTCCTGTATGTTTACTGAGGAATGCCTCTCCATGGTTTTCAATCCAGTCCAAGACCTAAGCACACACACCAACATTGAATTGTCTATACCAAATTTAAAGGAACGTTCCAGATTAAGATATCTCCAGTTCCTCCCTTGTGAAAAAGAAGTATGCTTATTTGCATTGAATGTGCACTTGTAGCATACTTCAAATCTTCTTGACATATAAAAATTAAAGTTTTCTTAAAAAAATTAAATAAACTGGACGTCCAGATAATATAACATTAATTAAATAAAATGCCACTTAAGTGTACTTAAAAAGAATAAACTTTAATAACTGTTTATTAACACACTTAAGTACACTTTTAAAAAAGTGCACTTTGTAATCATGTTAAATTAAAAGTACATTGAAGTACAGTTTATATACTTTTTAATAATAATAATCATTTGTTGTGCTTAAAAGAAATACACTTATTTTGATGTGCTGACTATCATACTAAAGCATATGTAGTATTTGATTACAATTTTAACTGTGTTATTTGATTTTATATTTAAATGTAATATTTTAAATGTACTAAATTGTATCGTCATCATTATAAATGTGTAATTACAAATATATTTAAATAAAAGTTTCAATAAAAATGACATTCGGCAGTACACTTTAGAAGTAATTATGAAATGACATAAAAAGACGTATTAAGTTCGAATTAAGTCAAAAAGCAAAGCACTCTTAAGTTTAACTAAATGCGTTTAATATAAACTTATTATTATAATATACACTTTCATTTCATTTTCAAATAATATGTCAGAAAACATTACATTCAGTTAGCACTTAAATATTTTCACTTAAGTATATTATTTCTGTAATAAGTATGCAAAAGTTTACTTCTTTTTCACGTGAGTTGCCTAATTTGTAATGTTTCTTTCCTATAGAAACATTGTACACACATCTTAAAAGCAAGTCAGAGCTTAAACAATTTGTTGTAAAGAGGCTCAGTTGATTTTGAAAAGGTTCAACAAACTTCAACAGTAAGAAGTCAAAGGTCTTTAGTTCACTGCACAAGCTCAATGCTCGAGTAGGCCTCATTTCTGTCTAAAGAGTCCCTGGAAAGGATCCAGTCACATCAAAGAAACAACACAGTCCTGACAGAGAACCGGTAAAGGTACAACAAAAAGCCCCTGAAGGCGACGGCCACAGGAAGTGGAGTGTATTGTTGGAGGAACTGACTATAGGCCAAGCACAATACTGCCGTCCCTCGAGGATGCTGAGGCAATCTCAGTCAACTCTATGGGTCAGAGTTCGTGTCACTTCCTTGTCACTTCCTCTAATACTCTGTGCAGTTGATATTTGTTCTGCCACAGGAGAAACATCGTTACATGCAAAGATCTAAAAACAGCTACTGAAAGGTTGAGAGTTTAGTTCAAATTTGTCAGATGTTGAATTATGTGGGTATAGTGTACGTGTGTGTGTGTTGTATGCATGCATGTGCACATATGAGTGCATGCATATCTGAGTGATTTGCATAGTGCATGTGTGCATTTGTGTGTGTGTGGACATGCACATATGTGTGATATACCTGCTGCACGTCTTGTTGAAACACACACAGCTGAAGTCTCTGGTGCAGCCGAAGCTTGCGATGTTGCAGGAGACCCTCCAGTCTGCGATACTGAATAACTACCTCATGGACCATCTCCAGAACCACCCTCACCGCCTGACTATAATCGGCCCCTGCCGTCAGAGACCCTGAGTCAGCCGGGGGCTGAGGCCTCTGCAACACATCCAGTAGGGTCTTTCCTGTCTGACTGACCTGCGATCAGAAATATAAAATTCATTACTTTGTATTTCATTACTTTTTGTGTTTTAAAGTACTGGTTACTGCATTACAAAGCATAATACCTTACTTTTTTATTCCTCAATATTTCATAAAATCATAGTTTCTTATTATTTCAAACCTGATGTAGTCGTGTCTCATCGTGTCATGAACAAATCATTCTTTTGATTCTTTTCAATGAATCTGTAAAATCGCTTCACAAATTGCTCTGCACAAAATTAATTTGCAAATGACTGATCAAGTTGCAGCTGTTCTCAAATCAAATCACTGATTCAATGATTCGTTCGGAGGAAGTTTGTGATTAACAACCAGGGCTTGACATTAACACCCACCACTGGATTTCAGCAGTGGCGTGTAATGCAGTCACTTTACTACCCACTTTGGAGGGTTGAATTTTCTATATAATATATAATTTTTTTTATTGTAGTCTTGTAAAAAGGCATCTGAAATAATAAACTAAGTGCAATGTACTGTTGTCAAAAAATACAGATTTTTCGATACATATCAGTACTGAAATATCTGCAATGCTTCCGATACTCATTTCCCCAGAATAGATGCACAATACCAGCTGCGCTTTCCCACACTCTCATCTCTCCGACAGCAAGTTGACACACAAACCCGCCTCCCCGCACTCACTCGTTTATTTTGCTCCGGATGAATATTGTTGGTGTTATCAATGTTAAAATTGTGGCCTGTGAAAATGCTGAGTGGCTAACAAATTTGGAAAACCACTAGCCACAGTTAATGTCAAGCCCTGTTAACAAATCACTGAATTGGTCCTGTCAGACTCAAAATGAATCAAGAACCAGAATGAATATGATCCTCGAGCTTGAGTGTGCAGAGGATTTGAGTTTTGGCATGAAGAGTTAATTTTAGTATTGTTTATCATGAATACAAATCATATTTAGGCTATACAGTACACTACTAAAAGTTGTTTGTGAACTAAATCTGCTCTACAAGGGCAAGCGTTTAAAGCTTATTGTACAGTATGAAACGCATCAATGTATGAAACTATTTTCCCTCAGAAATTGCTAGTAAATTTTACAAATAATTAAATAAACTGCAAGTAACACATTGAATTAAATGTGAAATTTTAAAGTAGAAAGACTGAAATAGTATATTATTGCAAAACATACTCAATATGTTTAATGTACAACTTTTTTACAGTATATGTATGTCCAATTGTATCACCGTCTATATGGGAGGCTACTTTATGTAACACATCTAAATAATGTAAAAATAGAGCAAATAATTGCCTAATGCATCTTCTCCACTGTCTTCGCCATTTCAAGAGATATAAAACTACTACAGCCCAGATCCACAACATTGCACCAACCAACTCTGAAATGCATTGCCCACAAACATAGTACATAGGCTACATATCATATTTAAAAAGTTTACATTTTATGTGTCAATGGTCACCTCTGTATATGCTGTGGTGATCTGCTCGTACAGATTCTGATGGTTGTGAATGGCCATCTCAAGTTCTTGTGTCGCTGTTGGCAATCCGCCCTCACCGCATGACTTCACCCATCCCTCCATGCTGGTCAGAAACTAAGAACAGCACAGAGAGAGGACACGCTCTCAAACTTTACAGTGTAAAAGGTCCATGTGATAAAACCAGAGAGGACAGAGGTGCACAGTCGCACAATTTCATTAAAAACCAGCTCAGACATAATTAAACAGAGTTGCTGAGGATCTTACAAATTGGGGTCATAAATCAAAAAGGCATGAAGAAGCTATGTGTGCACATTTAGACAAATGAGTTATTAATGAAGAATCAGACTGAGGCTGATAGAGGAGCCTTAAGTACAGTTGCACATAGAGAAAATCAGGAATTAGGATAAAATAAATCAAGGAACCGAATTATTGACTGATAACAGACAATATTTCCACTACGTAGGAAATATATAACATCAACTAAATAAGCATTAGTTGGATTTTAAAAAGTAGTAACAGTGGTGGTTGCTTTTCTTGGTGTAGCCTAATGCAGTCACAGTTAGAATCAGTGATATTAAATCATATTTTTGACTTAAATAAATCCAGTTCATTTAATCTTACTGTACCACATTTTAGGTTACCTTTCAAACCAGTTTTAGTACTAGTTTAGTACTAGTTTAGAAACACACAGGGTAAATCATTACATTAATGGTGTAAAATTGAAATGATGCATCACAATGCATCGATCTGGAAATAAAAATTGAATGCATTCGTAAAAATCGTACACATTAAAATATCACTCAAAATACAATACTTGATTTTAGTTGAAAATTTGCTATGAAACAACAAAATAACCAAATCGACCTGAATCAAATCAAATTGAGGCCATATTTCAGATTTCACAATGCATAACATTTTTTGATAAAGAATAATACTAATATTGTTGTCAGAGCAAATTTCTGCTAATAATGTAAAATAAAATGAAATAGTATATAATATAATTAATAATAATAAATTAATTGTTTTAATTTAATGACATTAAAAAAGTAAAATTAAAATGATCACCTGTCACGAAAAAATTATACTTGTGAACTGAAATCTTTTCATTTAATGGAAAAGGACCAATACGTGCAAAAGATTTTAGAATATTTTTAATTTACACATTTTGATTGCTCTTTTAAAATAACAGTTTGACAATGCTCACATTGCAAAGTTTGGTCCCTAGTCCACCAAATCTAGAAAATAATCAAATAATTTCAAAAGCAAAGAGGATAGTGCATCAAAACTGATCATTTACATAAAGTGTAAAATGTCGCTTGTGACACAGACTCCAACTAATCACAGGAGCTGCAACAGATTTACTATTACTATTTTGTTGTAAGAAACAATACATAGAATTTTAGTGATGATTTAGTGAAAGTTTTAAAGATCAAAGTGAACAACAAATTAAGTTATTGTCTCCTAAAGACAGAATTGATTCTGAACTACTGAAACGATTCAATTCCAGTCTCACTTCTTGTTACATACCAATGTAAATTTACATAGGCAAAAACGAAATGCCATAATGCCATCCTATGGTCTTCATTGGCTGCCCACGAATGATGTCTACTTTGACCCGCTCTCAAACACTGTAGTTGTAGCAGAGGCCTCGAAGAGTTCGGGTTGTGATATCGACATGTTTTCTGTGCAGCGAATCCACTTTGGATACACTACTAAAGGATGAGGAATCGCGCTGGAATTGATATGGAGAAACCGATGCCATCGCTCGTATCACTGTGTATACAAGTGCTGAGGAAGCCTTCAGAGCTGAAATTCAGATATAGTAATCGGCATTGAGTTTCAGACACACGCCGTAAGTGGTAGACCAATCACAACAGACTGGGCCTTCTGACCAATCAGAGCAGAGTAGGCACGCGGAAAGGAGGGATTTAGAGAGGGCCCTATCTTAAGTGTTTCTTGCTAGTTTCAGTCTGACGCAGTTATCATTTTCACGTCCTGCGCCACGTTGTTTAAATAGCAAATGCATTTGCACCCATGTGCGCGCCCATGGGCGTGCTGGTCTGATTATTTAAAGAGCGCGTTAGTAATGTGCGCCTATAGACGTGTCCAACTTGCACATACACTCTGCTTATTACACACACAGGGATGCGCAGCAGCACACAAACATGCCAACTATTAAATATAAAAGGATTACATTGTAAAAGATTAATATTGTGTACATAAAGATATGGTGGAGTCCGGCTTGTTCCGTAGATGATCTGCTTGCGGGCTTTAACCTCGCGCACAAGCAGATCCGTTTGCGCTCTGGAGACACGTTCAGTTACTCCGCTTGCAAATTCCGTCATGTAAATAGCGAATCCACCATGGCGCGAGCGCACCTGGCTTTTAAAGGGAATGGGAGATGAGAGTCTGGTTGGTTTATTTTACGTTACGCCCAAAACACAGCCATTACTCATTAAGAGAATAAGGACAACCATTTTCCCCGTCGTTAAACTAGCAAAAGTGGATTCAGACACACCCTAAGTGTGCTTGCGCCCTGTGCTTTAGACCATGCGCTTAGATCTTTAAAATAGGGTCCTAAATCTTTAAACTCACCTTTCTCAGATTCTTTGACAAATGAGATGATGTGCAATGTATATTATTAGAAAATTAAAGTGTTTTTTGACCTTGTAAACTTGTTGTAAGAGAGCAGCAAAACAAAATTAAAAAAGCATAACAGGGGGAAATTGGATAAGCTTCACGGGCATCAACAGATCATTTCTAAAATCAAAAATCTGATTTTGATAAACGTGTTCTTTAAAACAATAAGCTACCAAACCCAGTTTTACCTGTTCGGTTTTTTGGTGGAACACCGAGGACATGGCCAAGATGGCACTGCGCTCCTCCAGTGCCGAGGCAAAGCTCTTCCAGTCCTGATCCAACTGACCAGAGATCTGCTGTATCTGAGCGGCGGCGTAATGACCCGCCTCACAGAGCCGCGTCGCCACCGAGACGATTCGCGAGATATTCACATATGCATTCTGAAAAGAGAGACAGGATGCCAGAGGATGACACCATTAAATGAGTAAAAAGAAGACACAAAGGCTGTCTCATTTTGTCTAGCGAGAGTGCATCAAGGCGGCTTTCTTGTACAATTTCCCCATCGTACCATTGAGTTCATGGCAAAGTGGTCATGCTGGGTCTGTAGATCTGCTGCATGCTGGTAGCTCACTCCAATGTCTGTGTGTGTCTGCAGGAACAGCTCTTTATTGTGTCCGATCCATTCAAACATCTACAAAGAGCGAAAAAGAGAGAGAAATGCTGCATTCACAGACGGTTTGTGGGAAAAAACTCTTAAGACACACACATTAAGTAGCAAACTATGACCACAGGCTGAAGATTACCATACTGGACCAATCAAGATGAATATTTCTCCATAAATATTTACAAAGTCCAGGCAAATTTGCTTAACAGTCCTTCTAGGGCTTTGGGTGATTCGACTCCCTGCTAGTGTTCTTGTGATCTACACGTGAACCTTAATATACACAGATTTTCTCTTTGGCTGCTGTACAAGCAATAGCCCTTAGTGTTCTGGCGCTTGTGGAGCACAGATGGGCTCAGTCAGCAGGACCGGGGAGTGTGAGACTGTTTCTCCGTTTGGGCTTAAACGAAACACAAGGCCTCCCGCGGACATCAGGCCACAGAAGGGAGTACAGTGAACATTCCATTATCATTACGATAATTTATTATTTACACTTTCATATGACCTTCAACTGTATTACTCTACTTGCGTTAGCTAATTGTTTGTTTTAACATGCTATGAAAAATGTGAGTGATGTTTAATATGTGCAATATATATATATGAGAGTATGTACCTGAGGGAACAAATTAGTGCAACATGGCTACGATGTTGTGGAAATGAATTCTATTTTTTTCCACAATATTCATTTTTTCTTCCACATGTTTATAAATCTGTTGTCAACAAAAGCTCTTTTATGCCCTGCATTTTTCCTCTATGGTTTAATGTCTGGAAGCAAAGAAATCCAGACATAAATATAAGCATTGTAATTTTATTACTCCTAATAATAATTTGTTTATTTTCTGTAAATTTTTTTATTTACAGTTCAATATTATTATTACTATAGTAAATTATTCTTTATTAATTTAAATGTCTAATTTAGTCAAATTAATATAAAATGTAAAGAATTAAATGATTAATTAAATATTTCTTTATTGGTTTTTATAATTGTATTTTTTTGAATAATTTATTGCATAAATTAAATATATATATATTTTTTTTTTTTATTAATAATAATAAATTATTATAAATAATAATAATTATTACTATTATTGTTGTATAGTCATTATCACATCATGGTTAAAAAATTTGTTTTATGATTGTCATTGTATATCATTATTTCTCCTTGTTTGTTCATCCCTGACAGTTCTTCCCAATTTTCCTTAGCATTATTTTCCCTTCTACATGTGTCACGGCTGATCCTATGCTCTAACCTTTTCTGCATCCTGCTCGTACAGCCGTAACTGAAAACACTGGTCCAGCTGTTGTTTGCGGTTGAGCCAGGCCTGCAGAAGGTGCTGCCGTGTAACTTGAAGTTTATCCAGCAGGGCGGAAATCTTAGGCACCAAACTCTGGAAGTCGGCCCCACCAGACAGCCTCCCGTCTCCTCCGTCCCTGATCTTCTGAAGGAGTCGCTGTCCTTCATGGTCTAACTCATCCACTGGTGCTTTCGTCATAGTCTTCCTCAGTCGAGCGTGCTCCTCCAAGAGTTTCCGCGCTTCCTCTGCGTTAGTGGCAAGCTCTTGGCAGGAAAGCACCTCCTGGAGCTCCTCCAGCCGGGAAAGGAGGTGAAGAGCGCCTCCGGTGAACTCCTCAAGAGAAACGCGGAGCTCAGTCCATTCCACGTGGTCGTACTCCAAGGTCCCCTCAAGATCTGCTGTCAGCTGAGATGGGTCCACCAACTTAGTCAGACCTTCCACTGAAACCATACTGGTCTAAGAGAAGAAAAGAGCCTAAGAGAGTGATCGACTGCACATTGTAAAACTAAATTTACAAATAAATACACAACATTGTTACATGTAACATGCGGTTATTATAGTAATGACTATAAATTATGCATAATTACATGCAACTAACCCTAAACCATACCAAAACCTAATCTTAACCCTATAGTAAGTACATGTAGTTCATTAATATTACTCAGTACTTAAATGTATAATTACATTGTAAAAAAGACACTTTAAAATAAAGTGTAACCAATATTTATATTTCAAATAAATGTTGTTCTTTTCATGCTTTGTTCTTTCTCTTCATCAAAGGAAAAATGATCATTATTTAGACAAAAGATATTAAGCATCGTAACCATTTTCAACTTTGATATTATTATGAAATGTTTCTTGAGCAGCAAATCAGCATATTAGAATGATTTCTGAAGGATCATGTGACACTGAAGACTGGAGCAATGATGCTGACAATTCAGCTTTGCATCAGGAATAAATTACATTTTTAAACAAATTAAATTAGTGCAATAAAAGTCAAAAACAGACACAATGGAGGCTCTGTACTGGCAAATCAAAACATTTTGTCAGTCTTTGGACCTTAACAATAAAAAATAAAAAATAAAAAACATATTTTTACATGAAAGTAAATCAAATGGCAGATGTATTTTTCTTATTTGACAAAATTCCATTCCTATACCTCAAAGGTGAATTTGGCACTGCCAAAGTTGGTCTTCTGCTTCTGCCAGAAGTTGTCTGGTTTGATAATGAGAGCGACACAGATCTCAGCTGGAAATGACTCCTGTAGCGTCTTCAGCAACGGCTTGATTAGATCCCATTTAGACCCACGCATGTCTACGATCACTGTAAATCCTCGCTTACTTACATCCTCACTGCACAGGAAACGGGGATTGACAATGTTAGAGGAAGGCCAACAACTTAAGGCCATCCAGGAAAAATGTGGATACAAATCTGCTTAAGTTTGCAGAGTTATACATCAATGAACCTAGCTAACACAAATATGTTCTAAGAACGTTGTGTGAACGTTAAGGGAACATTGCATTTCATTATTTTTCAAACATTATGGTAATGTTACTTTTGAATGTTCTCTGACTATTCTGAATCAAGTACTGTAGAAACATTTTAAAAAAATGTTAAACTAATGTCCAACTAAAAAATAAATAATTTAAAAATATTTTTTTTTGTGAACATTTTGAGAACATTAGAAGACCAGATAACTTAGAACAAACATTCAATTAACGTTAATGCGAGATCATAACTTGCCAGAACGTTCTGAAAGTTCTGTAAAATCTATATGATTTTAGACTTGCATCACATTGCATCAGAATGCCCTAAAGATCAAAAAGATGCTCTAATCAAACGCTTTAAACGCATCCATGTCATCCTTTATGTCACAAACTTTAGCAATTATATTATGATGTTGGTGCTGAAAGCAATTTGAGCTGTTTTGATAAGGTTTTTGAAGCCTAAACAAGCACAAGCAAGCCTTTTTTTGCTGTTTACAGGAGTCTAGGGCTATCACAGAGACGCTTTCTCAGGACACTTTTCCTCAGGGATATCTTTCAGGGACATTTTAACAAATAAATGTTGGAATTTTATAACCTGGGCACAGTGGAGAGGTAGGTCACCAGTTTGCGCAAGTCTTCTTGCTTTATTCTGTCGTGATTACTTCGTGCAGGGAAGGTAAGGATGGGTCCCCCTCTCTTGTCTCTTCCTCCTGAAAAGAAGAGGATCATTTTATTACTAATTTTACTACTCAAAGCACTTTAATGGCCCTAATTATGGTAATACCCATGAGTCTGTGTGCATGCTTAAGAGGGTGGTGAGACAAAGCTGTTCCACGGTGAATTAATGTGTGAGTGTGTGTGTGTTTACAATGCAATTATACATTTCCCACCTGAGACAAAGGCAACCTTCTCTCTTAAAACTGTTAGAACATCAGCCGCCTTTATTCCATCATTCCTAAGAGATCCTGATGAGAAAGACGGGACTGAGAGAAAGAAAAAAGAAGAAGAGAGAAAGAAAGGGATATAAAAGTTATGTATAGACTCAGGACTGTAACCTAGACAAAGAAGGAAACACACCTGTTCCAATTTAAAGAAGAGTAATTGACTGAGGAGTGTTTTTCAAATGATTCTCATTATTTACTCAACCATATGTCCTTCCATCTAAACCCATAAGATTTCATTTCTTCTGTTTACAGAGATATTAGACATCATGTTCATGCTGCTCTTTTCCATACAACGAAAATGAATGGCGACCAGGGTCCTGTCAAAACTCCAAAAATAAGAAAATAAATGATACATTAATGCATCGTAAAAGTAGTCTCATAATATGGATGTCACGATGGCTGTAATGAAGCATACGAGGAAAGTCCAACAAAAATAGTCTTTAGAATAAAATAATTTAAAAAAGGCCACAGAATAAAAAAAAAATGTATTGCACAATTCTGACCTTTTCTCGCAATTGCGAGTTCATATCCCGCAATTCAGACATTTTACTCAGAATTGTGAGATATAAACTTGCAATTGCGTGTTATAAAGTCCAATTCTGAAAAAAAGCCAGCTCACATTTCTGACATTTTCTTGCAATTGCGAGTTTTTTTTCTTGCAATTCTGAGAAAAAAGTCTGCATTGTGAGATATATACTCGTAATTGCGCTGAAAAAAGTCAGAACTATGAGATAAAAAGTCGTAATTATCTTTTTTATTTTTTATTCAGTAGTGGAAACAAGCTTCCATATCATAAAGTATTAAAAACATTGGTAACACTTTATTTCGATAGTCCACTTTCGACATTCTAACAGCTATATAAGTAACTTTGCAACTACATACCAGTCATTAGAGTATTAGTAGACTATCTGCTTAAGATCGGCTATAAACACTTTATTTTGATACTCCCCCAAAGAAAACTATCGAAATTAAGTGTAACCAAAACATTTGAATATTAGATTTGTGTGAGGACCATTCATTGAAAATATTCCCCTCCATTTCAGTTCTCATATTCTATTTCCTCAATTTCAATATGCACATTTTCAAACTTGGCATTCACAATACATATGAGACAATAACTATTTAAGTTTAACATCATTCTTGATGTTAAACACGGCATGAGATATCTTGATGTGTCATACTTGATATTACACAAATGTGAGCACTTGTGAATACTGACTTAATACAGACTTTTTCTCACTCAAAGCTATCATATAACTTTGTAGGCTAGTCTTTATATCGTATGAATGCTACCACTACAACTATTGCATTTTTATGGTTCTTTTAATTGTTTTTGAGACTGACAGCCCCTGGTCACCAATCACTTTCATTGTATGGAAAAGAGCAGAATGAATATTCAGCTAAACTTCTCTATTTGTGCTCCACAAAAAGAAAACAAACCATTCAGCTTTGGAACGACATGAGGGTGAGCAACCATGTCAGAACTTTCAGTTTTAGGTGAACTATCCCTTTAATTGATTATGATCAGTCCCTACAAATACTGAAAACGTGTTATTTTACGGCATGTGCAAATACTGTAAAAGATGATAGTGTAAAAAGCAAAATACATTATAAAAGAATATAAAACAACACCAAAATATTCAGTGTATATTTACTTGTCCCAGTGCCTAAAACCCACCCCTACACCCCTACACCCCTAACCATATAAGCCTGCTGATCAATCAAGATGTCCTGAAAGATACAGGAACGATATGAGCTGCATGCACTCATCCGATCAATGCAAGGACACCACATCCAATATCAATTATAGGCCTATTAAATGCCTGTTAAACACTTTATTTCCCACTTTTCTAATATTTTCTTCATTTTCATTCAAAAGAAAAAGAAATGGCGAATTTGAACTTGGGTCAGTCGTGTCAACAACAGTCGGTCGAGTGCAACAGTGTCCACCGCACTTGGTTCCGGAAATCATTAATTTCTCCCATCAAAAAAGTCTTTGTTAAAGCATTTTAAGCCATGAACAAAGCCAACCTGCTATGAGGTGAATCATAACATTACAAACTTTGAAGTGAAACAAAACATTTTTTGAAAATAAGACAAAAGTATAAAGGTACAAGACTATGTACAGTGGGCTGCCAACTTTTGAGTTTAGCTTGGAGTGAGAATAATGGAAGGGGGAATGTAAAAAAAAAAACTATTGTAATTGTCAAAACACTTGGTAACTAAACAGAATTTTATTAAGTTTGGTGACAACAATGTTTACACATGGTACAATAACTGGTAGGCTACTGTTTTTATTATTGCTTGACACAAATTTCACGATTTCAATTCAGTTTAATTCTTGTGATTTGATTCCAATCTTGATTCAGTAGTGATTAATTTTGATAAATATTACATGTTAATTTTTCTCAAGAAAAAAAATATCTCACCTAATGCTGTAAACATACAGAGAGGCCTTTAGGCCTAATGCATTTTTTTATTATAACGTTATAATTTTTTTAATGATATAAGTAAAAATATAATAAATGCGTAATATAGTGCATATATTTAGCAAAATACTCCTCTCTATAGCAAATTTTTCTAGACACTAACGTGCTGTCTATGCTCATTAAATGGCTTTCCTGAGGTAAATGTGACGTTATGTGACATATTGTTCTTCAGCTGTTTTGTTGACTCTTCCGCGGATGAAAAACACTGAATGGTCGATATTATGTATGACGAGGCATATACATTTCGATAAGTTATACTGCATCGTTCAACATACCTATTGTTCATTTGTGTTTATTTACTATTAACTAGTAGTGAAGACAAGAGCAAGAAGGATTCACGTGCCGCTGCGATCTGTCACGTCACATTTACATGCGCCAATTGTTTGAATTTCGAAATAAAATGGACAGAATCTGAAAGCGGAGAATTTGTTTCATATCAAAAGTAACCTGCTCTTTCTTGTCTGTCGGTGTCAGTGTCCTCTTTGCTTCGCGATTTTTCTCTGCATGAGTTGGCGTGAATTGAAGTGATAGAAAGAACTACAATTCTATGAAGCATAACGAACAGCATAATTATAAACTATGGAGAAATATAAAACCACTCATTAAAAAATGTTGATTATATATATATATATATATATATATATATATTCTAAGTTTATTGCAAAATATGCCTATATATTCAAATATATAAGTATTTTGAAACAGTAGGGAGACAGACTTGATTATGTCATTTGGGGTGCTTCATGAGAGTGGGCGGAGTTAACGAGATCTTTTGATGCATTTGCTCTCTAATTGGTGGAATTTTCTGTACTGGCATCATGGGTTTTGTACAGCATCACCACAAATTTGGCCCAAAGTCCCCCTGAGGTGAAAATCAAGCTTTTAAAGGAACACAGCTACTTTTTGGGACTTTAGCTTATTCACTGTATCCCCCAGAGTAAGATAAGTCCATACGTACCCTTTTCATCTCTGTGCGTGCTGTAACCCTGTCTGACGCACCCACCGCTAGCCTAGCTTAGCACAAAGACTGGAGATAAAAGGCTCCATCTAGCCTACTGCTCCCAATAAGTGACAAAATAACGCCAACATTTTACTATTTACATGTTGTGATTTGTATAGTCACAGCGTGTACAAATAACAAGGTCACATGAGACACAGCCATCTTCTAACCGCATACATACTGGGAACTATATTCTCAGAAGGCGAAGCACTGCTACTTGGGCGGAGTGATTTACTCAAACTCTGAGCGAACTCTCTGCTCCTCACCACGGGGCTTCTCAGGTGCTGCGAGCAAATCACTCCACCCAAGTAGCAGTGCTTCGCCTACGGCACGCACGGAGATGAGAAGGGTATGTATGGATTTATCTAACTCTGGGGGATACGGTGAATAAGCTAAAGTCCCAAAAAGTCAGCGTGTTCCTTTAATGTTGTTTATATGTCTATGTGGTGCTTTTAATATGCTTTAAGACAAACTATGTACAAATGCGGAGTATTTTCTCCTTAAAACTGCAGTGAACCAAAGACAGTCTCAAAAACACGATTTGAAATCGCTGGTGTTTCTGACGTAACAAACTACCTTGTAACCACACTGAAAAAAATTATTTATTGACTTAGTTGAATTTACTAAAAAAAATTATGTTAAGTGGTTCCACATAATTCATTTTAGCTACATTTAAACAAATGCATTACGCTGAACTAAGTTCAACTTGATGCATTTGTTTAAATGTAGCTAAAATCAATTGCGTGGAACCACTTACGATAAAAACATTTAGAAAATTCAATGAATTTACTGAAATCATTGAATTTACTAAAAAAAATTATCGTAAGTGGTTCCACGCAATTGATTTTAGCTACATTTAAACAAATGCATCAAGTTGAACTTAGTTCAGCGTAATGCATTTGTTTAAATGTAGCTAAAATCAATTATGTGGATCCAATTAACATAATTTCTTTTAGTAAATTCAACTAGTCAATGAATCATTTTTTTCAGTGCAATCAGGGCCCGGTTTCCCGATAATGCTCACTCTTAGCGCGCTAAGAGAGCTCGAAAGATATATCTTACCAAAGGTGTTTATGTTCCTAAGCGTGTTCCCCGAACCATAGGAAGCTGCTTAAGATATACCTTCTTACGTGCGACGTTACCCGGTGCTGTCCGTGGCGATGGTGCTGAATTGTTTGATATCGATGGCTCGAGAATCAATTATTCTCTCGTGCAGGGGCTGTTTATGTGAGAAAGCGGTGTTCTTTATAAATGAAGCACTTCAGAAATAGTTGAAATTGCAATTTATTATGATTATTGGATATTATAAAAAAGAATCCAAACTATAATAGCCTATAATAGCCTAGCCTACATATTTTAAAATTGTAACATATATTGCTGCCACAATAACCTTTTCAAAAATTGACGTGCTTTCTTCTCTTTGCCATTTTTGTTTGCTGAGGTGGAGCTGCGATGAAATATTGTTCTTGTAAATACTTTCCAGCATTTCAGTAATAAAAGTTTACATCTTGCGTACGGTGCTCAGCAGTGATCAAAAAGGATTTAAACCGTGAATTTTGAATCTCTTGTAAACTCAGAGATGTGGATTCAGACGGCAATTAAATTACCACATGACCTGTTTGTCAAAAAACAGAAGGTACTAATTTGGCCAGGGATTTTTACGCTAAAATCACCGACTTACCCCTGTAAATGTTTAAAATACCGGACGAGCCCATGAGAAACAATATTAGCGTCCGAATAGGACTTAACTGACAGTAGCCTATGCTTTCACTGGCCTTTAAAAGAGCGTTTTAATTAAATTAATAATATTGTATAATAATATAATTAAAAATCTAACAACAATCAGTGTAATGACAATTTTATTCTTTGCATGAAAACACTTGAATTAGCCTAATTTAATACTGTCTGGGTGTATTAAAACTTCAGAATTATATTCATATAGACCTGCAACAGTGATAAGGTAAAACTAAGAGTGGTCCAGACCAACCTTACGAAAGTGTGACTTACAAAAGATATACTTAGCGTACGAACGTTTCGGGAACCGTCCCATAAGGTTAAGAGAGAGGTTAAGGAATAGGTTAAGAACTACTTAGAGATAAGAACGCTTTGGGAAACTGGGCCCTGGTCAACGTGTGATCGTCAACGAGTGAATCTCTGAGCTGGTGTGAGTGAGTGGAGGCGGGGTAATTTGCATATTCATAGAACTGTGTATACTAAATGAGGCAAGGGTGTTACATTCAAGCTATTTTAAGGCATGTCGATTTTAATATGTCATTTTGGAGATCAAAGATGAGTTTTAAGGGATAAAATGATTGACTACGGGGGAATTTAAAGCAGAACTCGGCAACTCTAGCGAACTCTAGTCACTTCTTCGCTGATTTTCCCTTTTGTTGTCGCATGTTTTCCCCACGAGCTCCCCCTACAGCTGTGGGGGGGCGTATATTTCACAACACGGTCGTAAAAAACTCACTTGCGGCGGCCTCCTCCCCCTCTCTACCGCTGCTCATGTGCGTTTGTTTTGATCGGAGCAAGCCAACTGTATCATGTGGAGCTATGTCTACCGTGGTGGGTAATCTGGTAATACATCATACATGCGTGTGTGTTTATGTCGAATTGCCGTAAAGCAATTCGTGTTTCGCGCTCGTTCTCGTTCTTGTTCTCGTTCTCGCTTCTCACGAGACTTCCAATTTCTATCTTGCCGGGACGGTAGTCCCCAAGTTGCAAGGTTGGTTTTCCGCCTGGGAACGCTGAGGGGAGCGGGGAAAGTCACCAATATCACCAGAACAGGTTGTTTAACCATCCAAATGATTTCTAGACAGTTTTATTAAGTTAAAAAAGTTACCAAATTCTCCTTTAAAACTAAGTTGAAATAATTCAGGCTTACATCTTCAGCTCCATCGATTAACAACCTTGTAGCTTACAGTAAGGTTGTCTTTAAAAGTCATCGTTAAAAAATTATTTTCCTATGGAGTATTTACTTGACTGTTGTATATTATGTGTGGCTCAACCAGACATTGGCTGGCGGAATTAATCATTGTATTCACTACAGCACCTTCGAATTCAAATGTGTGCAAATAAAACATAAAAACATTACAACAACATTGTTTTTCTTGGTCAATATATGAATAAACAGGATGGTGTGTGGGCGTGCTACTACCATTGCTGCTCTGTACATTTTGTGTAAGGATCACAAGGGACACATGCATTCTGTAAACACTGAATGACAGACAACAGTATTAAGCATAATACTGACTGCATGGAAAATATAGTAGGTCATCGAGCAGGGGGCAGGGATACCCAGCTGTTGGCACGTCTCCTTCTGTTTAGATTCATTAGTGGTGTAATCTGCCTGCTCTGTAATCCCATAGCAGACAGCTGGGCACCGGGGCAGCCGGTGGAGAAAAGTTCAATCACACTTAAACACATATAGACAGCAGAAACATATACAGTATAAACACAAGCTGCATGCTCACAGATGTGGCACATGCACCTGATCACACAAACAAATGCACACACACCCCGATACTAAGGTACATCTGTTGAGTCTGTATGAGTCTGCCTAAAAAGGTCTTTGCACTGCTTATGTCTGCATTTCATCTCTCTTGCTCGCTCTCATCTGCAGGCTACATAAACTATTAAACCTGAGTGGATGAGTATGATGCTGAACATGGCATGTTAAATTTACTGTGAGAACTGACTTTCCGCAGCCCCTGCTAGAGTGGAGACACCATTTCACACTCACTCACACACACACACACACACACACACACATATATGAGGACAAGGCTCCTTAAACACTCTTAAACACAGTCAATTCCCATTTACAACTTGATCTAGGCTATTGTGCGCTGACAACATCTAAAGCTAAACGTCCTCCAACAGCTCACAACAAAATATGATTTACACTACAGTTCAAAAGATTGGGGATGGTAACATTAATTCATGTTTTTTAAAGAAGTCTCTTATGCTCACCAAGGCTGCATTTATTTGATCAAAAATACAATAAAAACAGTAATATTATCACAAATTAAAATAGCTGCTTACTATTTTGATATAATTTAAAATGTAGTTTATTTCTGTAATGGCCAGTGTTGGGGGAAGTTACTTTTAAGTAATGCATTAAATATTGAGTTACTCCCTATAAAAGTAACTAATTGTGTTAGTTACTTTTTTATGGAAAGTGATTAGTTATGTTACTTTTGCGTTACTCTTTCTCACCTGGGCTGGGCTTGCTTGTTTTTTGTTTTTTTATAACCAATTAAAAAAATATATGTTTTTGCCAAATGTAAAGGCCCTTTCACACCAAAAGTGAAATGACACAGTAGAAGAAAGTTTTTACTTCAGGAATAAAACAAAAAAACTGAAACTGCAATGTGTATCTAAAGTCATTTTTGCTTATGTGGTTTAATTGGATCATCAAAGGTCAGGAGCAAAGACATTGAGACAGTGAGATTAATTACATAAAGTATATTTGTCTAATTCAACATGTTTAATTACTGCAGGTTTGTGTAATATTCTGAGTTTGCATTTCACTGGTTTTATTCATTTTGAGGAATACTGAATCTGTTTTTGTGCAAGTGAGATGAGAAAATGCCTGCTCACATTTAGTCTAGAACTACAATTATCATGCTCACAAAGCGCACACAACGCCTCTGCTCTTACTCACGATTTCTCTCAGTCTATGGGGAAGCAAAGTAGCTTGTGTTAGTAATTTGAAAAAGTAACTCAGATATTTTGTTGTAAATTTAAAAGTAATGTGTTACTTTACATGTTACTTGAAAAAGTAATCTGATTACATAACTCATGTTGCGTTACCCACAACACTGGTTATGGAAAGCTGATTTTTCAGCATCATTACTCCAGTCTTCAGTGCCACATGATCCTTCATTTTAATATGATGATTTGATACTCAATAAACATTTCCTATTATTATCATCAATTTTGAAAACAGTTGTGCTGCTTAATATTGTTCCTTAAGTAAATGAAACATAAATATTTTGTAACACTATGTCTTTACTGTCAGTTTTGGTTAATTTATTGCAACCTGCAAAACTAAAGAACAAAGAAATTAAAAAATAAAGAATTCCTTTTATGGAACTCAAACATTTTTTATTAATGTTTTGGCCAATACAATGAAAGTTAATGAGGACAAAGGCTAACAAGCTCCCAAAAGATAATGTGTGGAAAAATAATAATGCCTTTGATCACAAAAATATCCAAAAAGTAAAACACAAACAAAGTATTGCAAAAAAGTGGTCCATGCAACTATATTCCAAGTCTTCTAAAGCCATTGAGTTTGTTGATCAGTTCACAGATCAGGACATTTGTGTCCCACAGAAAAAAAGAAAGCCATACAGGGGTGCGTTTCCCGAAAGCATCGTTAGCCAACTATGGTCGCAAGTTCCGTCGTTATCAGCATAGTTCAACGGTTTGGTGTTTCCCGAAACCATCGTTCCAACGAACGTTCGCAAACAGCATCGCAAACTTGTGTGGTTGGAACGACAGCTCTCGAGCTGTGGTTAGAAGCATAGTTTCTAGTTTACATGAGATGTAGACTGAATAAATCCTTATCTTTAGCAAAATAAGCAAGCTGACATTCAGTACAACCCGTGTTATTTATTTAGAATACATACAAATGTAATTTACGTCTTTTAGTTTGTCAAGAGATTTAAAACACCGTTTTTGAAGACTGCGCATGTGCGAACGTGCTCTACTATGTAAGAACGAGCCAAATATTGAGTCTGGTAATAAAGCAAAATAACTGAGAAAAATTAGAAATGGTCTTCAGATGCCATGTCTGTAACTTATATGACAAAATCTAGCGTTAATTCGATCTCAAACAGATTAATTAAAATAAGTTATTAGTCTACCACGTGCGAGACGTCATAAACCAACGTGGTTGAACGATACTTTGCGACATACGGTTTCGGGAAACAGTCGTGACTAGCTAGTTGATTTCTCCAACAATGCATCGTACTATGGTAGTTAAGCAGCGAGCTATATAGTTGTATGGGAAACGCACCCCTGGTTTGGAAAAACATGAAAGTGAGAAAATGGGTGAACTAATACATGAAACTGACACAGAATGTCAGAATTAACAATCCAAGTTAAATACACTTCATCAAACCAAAGTACAACAAAATAAATAAAAGTTTTTTCTAATACAAAATAACTGTATTTTTAAATCTCTATTTTTTTGTGAAAAAAAATATTGGTTGTTATCTATTTAGGAAAGATGTGTTTGCATCTGCAAAGATGTGTTTGAAAAGGACTTGACAAAAAAAAAATTGCAGTATTTATTTGCAGCACCATATGAGTAATACCTTGCTAACCTTGCTAGGCTAATTGTTTAATTAAAAAAACAAATGCAACGCTGCATCTTGACTCGATTCAAATACTACTGTATAGGCCTACATATCCTTAATAGCATGTCAGACTATTAAATGATGTCTCAAATTTAGTTAATGTCATACATTAACATCAAATGTGTCCAGAATCAGATTATATAATATTTTTGGATTTTAAAGTGTGCATACAGTACGTGAATGTTTTTTGGCCTAGCATTGCCCACAACATCTTGCACAACAAAAGAGGCTCTGTTCCAAAACCTACTGAGCTGCCTCACTGCCTACTGTGAAACTGTTTCTAAAGCAGCATCCAAGCTGAGATGTGACTGATTTGTAATGCTCTGCATAGGTACACAAAAAAAGCAAAGTAGACTCTGCTCACAATTGATTTCAATGGAGTTTGACATTAGCATATTGCTAAGCTAAAATGTTAGAGCATCATTTTTTTTTTACACACTTTTATTACCACTGAACTATTCAGTAATTAATACTTTTCAGTATATTTTTTCACATGTATTATTCAGTTTTTCAGAATGCGTTGCAATTCATTGCGTTCTCTTTCAACCGTTTCAATTGCAGAAACCAGTTACAGATTGCATGAATCTAAAAGTTATGCAATAATGAATTTAGCTACATGCTAAGATAGATAGCTAGATAGTCCATAGAAACAAGATGCAATTTTATGGCACGCATGTCTGTCATACATACTCAGCAGTACTTTTCCATCATCAGCAAAGTACTTGTCATGCATAATATAACTATGCAAATTGGGATGCAGCTAATTATTAAACTTGATCGACCATGTTGTTTCAAAATTAAACTCTGAAGCACCTTAACACATCCATGATGTATTCCTACAGCGTTTGAGACGGTTTCTTTATTTTGCACAAAACAAAAAACAGACTAGTGTTCATAAAATAGAAAATGCTGGATTGCTGTTTTAGCCAGCACTACCAGAGACCGTTGCAAGCTTTGTGGATACTGACAGCTTTGTAACATCTAAGACGTCAGATGAAAGGACATTAAATTATCCACTGCATACAAAGTCCTATATCCATATTTCATAAGGATGCCATGCATGCATTGTTTCCTGCATGTTTTATGAGTGAATACACTGGGGTACATATTGTATAGGTTTAAGCATGAATGTGATGCAGACTAACTCTGTGTGCATCTTACTTCAACAAAAGAATCACGATTAAAACACAGAGCAGGAAACGTCACCCATACAACCTGACGAGAGGGTTGCGATATGAAGCTTGTGAATTTCCCATGTTACAGGATCAGGGTGTATCCACATAAACAGTTACACAACGCTCATAGAAGAACCAGGAAATAGCCAGCTCTTTGCAATTACTAAATGAAACCAATCCTGCTAAAAAGTTGCCAAACGGCCCCACAGGATCGAATCCTGCCAAGGACTCCAAGAACAGTGACAAGGCCAGTAAAGCTACGTTTATGGCCCTTACAGTCCTGGGAAGTCCGAAACAATGGCTGGCTCTGGCTGAGGTTTGGTGTTAGTATGAACTATTGTGTAAGTCTAAGCTGTGAGATCAGAAACTGGTCCCAGTCCAATAACACTGGCCCGTGATCTCATATAACCCAATTTTATAGGTGCCCGGCTATTCAGGGGAATGTAGGTTTGAATGAGGCAAGGGGGCTATTTTCAGAAGAGTTGCTTTGTGCTTAGAAATACCACCACAAATGGACTACAAGACTAAAAAAACTATTACTTGTAACATCTCAAATATCAAATAAATGAAAATCAACTACAAAAAAAAAGAGAAAAATCTTGGTGAGCAGAAGAGATGAACAGCCTTAATATTTTAAGATGAATCACATTCCAACAAATATCTAAAAATAATCTCTAAAACACTTGTGTAAATCACACTCTCGCTAAAGCCTGTGATTCAAAGCAGAAATGTGTAATGTGATCAGACAGTCTGCTAGCGTCTGATAATATCTTTTAATGGCAGATGGCTTTGAAATATTACATAGATATACAACAATGGTATGTGGTGGGCCTCTGAAATGAAGTCCCATGGGTTTGGCTTTTTTTAGTCCAATGTACATTCATGTTCCATTTCATAATTTTCCATTTTCACAAACAGTTTTTAGGTTAACGGCATGTGGAATAGAATCTACCTTACATTATCAACAATCAACCAATTCTATCATATTTTTATGTTTAGTATGTTTAGATTAAGGGATAGTTTACCCAAAAATGAAAATTTTGTCATAATTTACTAGCCCTCATATCGTTCCAAACCCAAAAGATTTTGTTTAATCTTTAAAACACAAATTAAGATATTTTAATGAAACCTGGGAGGTTTCTGTTCCTCCATTGAAAGTTCATAACCAAAACTTATGGTTATGACTTATGGTTTTCTTAAATCCAAATAACTTTCTTGCAGCGACATCTCTTCTCTGATGATGCACTTACTGGCACGAAGGCATGACAACCTGTCACTTACATGAGATTGACCAATAGCAAACCACAACCATCTAATCAATTCCCCATGGACAAAAACAAGTCCCACCCTACATTTTTTCTTGTTCCAGAAGTCATTTCCCTTTTATATACAATAGGAGAGAAACATCTGTTTCAATGCGACTTTAAATCTTTATTCAAACCAAGTCACCAGAAGTATTTTTGGATTATATCCATCAGGGCAAACTCAGTGGCACTTTTATTCTTTTTATTAGAATACTTTCACTTCCTGTCATTTTCTCATCACTGCACCAATTGAGACGTTTTCTGTAGAAAATCTTGATGGGACTTCAAGATTGAGACTCCCATCAAGATTTTCTACAGAAAACGTTTCAATTGGTGCAGTGATGACAAATGACAGGAAGTAAAAGTATTTTAATAAAAAAAGTGCCACTGAGTTTTGCCCTGATGGATATAATCCAAAAATACTTCTGAAATTGATTTCATTGTGTCCTGGCCAACATAATCACTGAATGTACCTATTCTGCTCAGAGAACTCCAGTCCTGAGCAGGAATCTTGGCAACAGTTGCTACAGCAACCTCTCTGGCCCTCATTCAGGAGAATGGCCTGCTGAGGATGAAGTGTGTGGCGGTAAGTTTGCCTCCCTGAAGACCAAATTTTAAGCACAGTCATCTTCTGAGTGGAACGGGTGTTGAAAGCAACTCTTGCATCTTGTAAAATCCATATGTTAAGGGATTACAGTAAGCTAAATCATAATAACACAAGATAGGTTGTGGTTTTGATCTAGTTGCACTTTTTAAAATCAGTGCTCAGTGAAATATGTTCAGTAAGCAGCTAATTTCTTTCCTTTTATCTTATAACTCCAGTAACTCCAGTAATTATTTACCGTGCTGTTAATTTTCCCGTAGTTCAATTTCTTTTTAATGAATTATGTTCAATGTTCAATGTCCAACATTGTTATATGACCCCAAGGTCATGTCATTATCAAGTTCCAACAGATTTCCCGGAAGACGACATCTTATCTCCACTAATTTTCATACTTGTGTACTATTGCACTCTTGGAAGAGGAGACACGCTTTCTAGTTCAGTGTGTGATGACACATCCAGAGGAAGCTGCATGACAAGTTTCCAAGTTCAAGTTCCCAGGTTTTTTTTCTGGTTGACTGGCCACAACCTCAACAATGTGTCTCTACAGAACACATTCACAAGCAAAACATCCTGGATTTCATTCCAAAATAAAAGAAAACTTTTACAATTACTGATTTACTGAGGTCACTTAGTCAACAAGATTAGACATGGTGTGATTAGTGGACATTTCTATGTAAACAGACAAAATTTTCACTTAGCAGATGAAAAAATCCCATGGACTTCAATTGAGCAATATCCAGAAACCCAAATATTATATAGAGAATAGGATGTGGGCTCTTTCTGACTCAGTCCAGTAAGCAACCACCTTGAAACACCCTAGCCACGACCATAAACTCCCTAATGCATGCTAAAGACTGTGAGATTTCTGCAATCTTGTAAGATCATTACAAATCACACTGTACAACATGGATCAAATAAACTTGGGTACAACATGTACAGTGGGTACGGAAAGTATTCAGACCCCCTTAAATTTTTCACTCTTTGTTATATTGCAGCCATTTGCTAAAATCATTTAAGGTCTTTTTTTTTCTCATTATTTTACACACAGCACCCCATATTGACAGAAAAACACAGAATTGTTGACATTTTTGCACATTTATTAAAAAAGAAAAACTGAAATATCACATGGTCCTAAGTATTCAGACCCTTTGCTGTGACACTCATATATTTAACTCAGGTGCTGTCCATTTCTTCTGATCATCCTTGAGATGGTTCTACACCTTCATTTGAGTCCAGCTGTGTTTGATTATACTGATTGGACTTGAGTAGGAAAGCCACACACCTGTCTATATAAGACCTTACAGCTCACAGTGCATGTCAGAGCAAATGAGAATCATGAGGTCAAAGGAACTGCCTGAAGAGCTCAGAGACAGAATTGTGGCAAGGCACAGATCTGGCCAAGGTTACAAAAAAAAATATGCTGCACTTAAGGTTTCTAAGAGCACAGTGGCCTCCATAATCCTTAAATGGAAGACGTTTGGGACGACCAGAACCCTTCCTAGAGCTGGCCGTCCGGCCAAACTGAGCTATCGGGGGAGAAGAGCCTTGGTGAGAGAGGTAAAGAAGAACCCAAAGATCACTGTGGCTGAGCTCCAGAGATGCAGTCGGGAGATGGGAGAAAGTTGTAGTAAGTCAACCATCACTGCAGCCATCCACCAGTCGGGGCTTTATGGCAGAGTGGCCCGACACATGAAAGCACACCTGAAGGACTCCAAGATGGTGATAAATAAGATTCTCTGGTCTGATGAGACCAAGATAGAACTTTTTGGCCTTAATTCTAAGCGGTATGTGTGGAGAAAACCAGGCACTGCTCATCACCTGTCCAATACAGTCTCAACAGTGAAGCATGGTGGTGGCAGCATCATGCTGTGGGGGTGTTTTTCAGCTGCAGGGACAGGACGACTGGTTGCAATCGAGGGAAAGATGAATGCGGCCAAGTACAGGGATATCCTGGACGAAAACCTTCTCCAGAGTGCTCTGGACCTCAGACTGGGCTGAAGGTTCACCTTCCAACAAGACAATGACCCTAAGCACACAGCTAAAATAACGAAGGAGTGGCTTCACAACAACTCCGTGACTGTTCTTGAATGGCCCAGCCAGAGCCCTGACTTAAACCCAATTGAGCATCTCTGGAGAGACCTGAAAATGGCTGTCCACCAACGTTTACCATCCAACCTGACAGAACTGGGGAGGATCTGCAAGGAGGAATGGCAGAGGATACCCAAATCCAGGTGTGAAAAACTTGTTGCATCTTTCCCAAAAAGACTCATGGCTGTATTAGATCAAAAGGGTGCTTCTACTAAATACTGAGCAAAGGGTCTGAATACTTAGGACCATGTGATATTTCAGTTTTTCTTTTTTAATAAATGTACAAAAATGTCAACAATTCTGTGTTTTTCTGTCAATATGGGGTGCTGTGTGTACAATAATGAGGAAAAAAAAAGAACTTAAATGATTTTAGCAAATGGCTGCAATATAACAAAGAGTGAAAAATTTAAGGGGGTCTGAATACTTTCCGTACCCACTGTATGTAGAGTAGACTGTACGATGATGACACCTATTGAACCGACACAAGTTAGGTAAAGAAGAATACAATATCATTAGCATGCGCAAGTGGTAAACAAATAGACCAAGATAAATCGCACTTTGGCAATTGTGGTTTTTATGTGCGCTGAAAAAAAAGAAGAGGAAGCGAAAGAGGAGAATATGGATGCAGTCATGGCAAGGGAAAAGAGGCCAACTTGGCATGCCAATCTTACAAATGGAGCTTGAGGTAAGTAGTTTTGTTTTAGAGCCATTTCATGTTGCCTTTTTATTGGCTAGTCAGTAGATGAAGGTCACAGCAGCAAACACACTGTGAGATGATCATGCTAAATTTCTGACACTGTCAGAAAATGATCACAGGCTATCTTTGGTTACAAGAACGTGACAACGGAAAAAACTGAAAAATGTTTCAGATATTGCAGGATAGCATAAATATTTAACTTATAACCGTGTCATGTAATTTACCAATATACTTGAAGTACCAAAATCTGCTTGTTACCTTTTTACCTTAAAATGTACTGATCACCAGCATGATAATACAGTTGGTACAACAGTAAGCCACACGATGAATCAGAGTTCAGCGTAAGTGGTCTGTCTACAAAACATGGCCAATACTCGCACATGGTCAAATACCGTCAGGGTAACACACAACACTAAAATAACGCAATAAACATTAACTAAATAACGTAAAATATTGCACAAAACATTCTAATGAACATTACTGATAACAAAAATGAGACAAATTATTCATATTATTAATTATTGCAAAATCATTTATATAAAATATTATTAGCCTATATGTGATGTGTCACAGGCTTCTGGAAATGTCCTTTTACTTACATGCATTTGACAGTATTTTACAGTAAAATGACATGCAATGCAATGTTAAACCATTTTACTGTAAGGTAGTGTCATGATCCCAGCCTGTCCCCTGTCTTGTGTGGACTTTTATGTAATTTCCTGTTCTGTGCCATTTTCTGTAGTCCTTTTGTTGATTGGTTCCCCATTCATTAGACTTGATTGTTCCCAGGTGTGTCTTATGTTGTTAGTCTTTGTGTATTTAAACCCCTGTGTTTCCTGTGTTCTTTGTCAGGTCTCGTCCTGCTGCATGTTGGTGCGACTCAGTTTTGTTCCTGAAGATTTATTCTGTTCTGTTCCTGGTTCCTGACTATGTGTTTTTATTAATGAGTTCTCCATCATTACAGGTAGCTTGCAAATCAACCAATCAACAGTTTTTTCCTGTATCATTTTTACAGTTTTTTTTTTCCTGTAAAAAATTACAAAAACGTATTCAAGTGCAGCTATTACATTTTCACAGTTTTTACGCTGAATGGTGCCCAACAGGAAATGGAAATACTCTTTATCTATGAACTTTGAATGTATGAACATTATAAGTGCAGTCATAAATTCAACAGCTGTTTGCTTCACAGTCCAAAATATGTTTCTTTAAAGGTCCCATATTGTCAAAACTGAAATTTCCTGGCTTTTTTCATGATAACAGATGTTTAGGGGCTATGAAATTACCATATAAGTTTCCAAACAGTCAATCCACAGACAAATGCACACAGCCTGCATAAAGTAGCTGTGCCTTTTCACGAGCCGTTGTGACTTCCGTATAAATGTGATGTCAGAACTACTCAGTCACCGCCTTCAGTCCCACCCCCACCAATGATGGGTCGCTCAGAAAACAACAGGCCAATCAGAAGAGAGGCTCATGAATATTAAGTAGACAGGCCAAAATTGACCTGTTCTTGGCATAGCTCCTGAGAAAGGAGCTGTAAAAATATATTGAGATGGTTTTTGGTACTTATACCTCAAATATATATTCTTAAGGACACCAAAACCTAAAATAAAACTTCAGAGAGGTGTACAATATGGGACCTTTAAAATCGGGGTGTTGGAGCTAAGAATTTATTTCACAACGATCTGTGAACATTTGTTCTCTGGCAAATCTCAAACTTTAAATGTCAAAAGACTCTATGGGTTAGTTACTTTCTGCAAAAAGTAAGTTATGCAAAGCATAAACCACCAGAAGCATAATAGTCATTTAAAGGATTAGGAATCATTACGTAATTATTGCATTAAGAGATAAATATCGTCCTCGCATATGACCACACATATACATCTAGGCTTACGAGTCCTATGATACTTTCTAAAAATATATTTTTGACTATGATTTCATTGGCCTATATTATCAGAAAGGAGACTGTGGTTTTATCACATTACAGACAAGCGTAACATTTTGGCCATAGCCTAAGCAAGAGAAACCCACAAGCTAAGCAGCTTAAAATGATTCCAGCTATAATACACAAGGGACCTTCTTGGTTTTTAGGCCAACTCTCTGTCAACTCCAGTTACTCTGGGCATTGACCATATTCAATTACTTTGAAATAAATCAACTTATTTGCCAACTTACATAATTCCAAATAGCACCTTTTTTTTTTTCATTATGTTGATCTATCTATCTATCTATCTATCTATCTATCTATCTATCTATCTATCTATCTATCTATCTATCTATCTATCTATCTATCTATCTATCTATCTATCTATCTATCTATCTATCTATCTATCTATCTATCTCCAACCCAATCTCACGGAAAAACGAAGTGGCGATTTCGTATAAAACCGTAAAATGTGAATAATACAAAAATGAACGAATTAAAAAAAAAAATTAACCATGAAGGACCACTAACCCTTTCCGTCAAAACATACCTGTCACAGGGGTGTAAACAGATCCCTACAAAAAACATACAATGAGGTCGTATACGGATTCATAAATTCTTTTGCCAGTTTGCCAAAATATAAAATTGTTAAAATTGTGTTGAGATCTATCTATCTATCTCTCTATCTCTCTCTCTCTCTCTCTCTCTCTCTCTATCTATCTCTTTATCTGTCTCTCTCTCTCTATCTATCTAATCAATTCGACTAATGTAAGAGGTAATGAGATTATTAATGTTCATAAACCAACATACAGTCTCTGTTTCATTCTGCCCCCCTCTTACACCTCAAACAAGATGAGCATCTGCAGGGATGCTGTGCATGAACGAGACGCTCGTCCCCACACAGTGATTGTGATCTCCCACATTGGCACAGCTGTGTCTGTCTCTGCTGCCCTCTCACAGTGTCTGACATCCTTGCGGACAAGGGACATCCTGATTCCCAGACGACCAATCCTGTGCATGATTATCCCACCCAGTGTGATCATGCTAATCCGATGAAGAGACCAGAAATACAGGCACTATTAGACTATGTTGGATAACAGCACACATGCCGGAGAATCTCCATCATAGGAGGAATCACAGAATTTGCTCTGTGCACACACCTCTTGCTAAAAGAGATATCAGAGAGACAGTATAGTCTTGAGGGATACTGATCAACTTTAAGCTTTTGAGTCAAAAGTCCAATTACACGAATGCCTGATTCTAGCAGTGGTTTTGTATGTTGCTTTGAAAGCGAAATTGTCTTAAATTAAAATGAGTTTCTTACTCAGCATTTTTGTCTTGTTTTCCAGGACAAACATCTACTGTAAGCATTCTTAAATTGAGATACATTTCCTTAATAAGCAAAAGGACATAAGATAAAATGTATTTTTCTGAAAAGTATATCAAAATTAAGTGAGTTTATGCTTAAACCAAGAAAAAATATCTGTCTTTTGAAGTTTTTATTTTCTTAATCAATGGCAGATATGTTTTTCTTGTTTTAAGTATAAACTCAATTAATTTTGACAAATTTTTCAGGATTATATTTATCTTTGTTTATCAAAAAAAAAAGAAAAAAAAGCTTAATATCTCAAGTCATTTTGCTTCTCAAGTAAATGTATTTTGGCTTGATTGTAGCATTTGAAACATGCATTTTCTGTAAAGCATGCTTCAGGTGAAAAGCACCATTTATACATGAAATGTAAACGTCAAAGTGGGTTAAATTAACTGTATATTTGTACCTGTCCAACAAATGATCAATAGCAAGACTTTGAGGCATGTATAAATATAATAAGTCCACTCTGAGAAATATTCACAGGGGAGAAAAGTGTGACAACTAGCCCCAGAGTCCCCTGTATTCTACACAAACACTCATCCACATGGTCAGCCAGCTCTGATATATATAATATAATAATTATCTAAATTGTAAAATGACAAAAGTATTGGCATGATGTGCAGACACTGATGTAATACAGTGTATGGAGTTCACATAAACAAACACTGTCTGTGACACATAAGGTTAGATGTGAACAACACATAACATTTGTATTCAGAAAACAGCATGTGCACATCATATATGAGGGCATAAGCACGCATGACATACATATGCATGTTCACATTCCAACACAGAGCTTTGCATATAGAGAATATACATTATTGGCGTATGTTGTCAGGCAAACCAGAAGTGGGTCAGTTTTAAGGGTTACAGTTCATGCTCTGGTAAGTGTCTAGTAAATAAAAGTGAATAAAATCACTGAACCACAACTGGTGGAGGTGTCAGGGTTGACATTAGCAAGGGGTTGGCTGGACGCAGAAGAGTAGATGCCCTTCTTTACTCTCTCCAAGCCAGAAAACGCTTCCCATTCTCACATTAAAGAGCCTTTCTGATTCTCGTGTAAAGGAAGTACAGTACTGAGACTATATGCTGTTTGTGTGAATCAACAGGCTTCAGGCTCTGAAACATGAATCAATGTCACGACCGACAAAAGGCTGAGCCACTCCCGCGCCCGCCGCGGCGCCGCGCTGCGCGATCCCCGGCGCGTCCGGAGGTGATAGTAACGTAATTAGAGAATGTGTTGAAGGTGTGAGGAAAAAGTGACAGGTGAAGAAGTATCCTATTTACAGGGGGATTCCTTGCTCTTGTGCACAATAACCCAGACACACAATATAAGGGCGTTGAACGTGCCAATAAAAGGCACTGCTATATGAACATCACACTCTGGCTTTTGAGGAATATGGCAGTTTTATCACACATATAATGCAGGCTCTACAATGTAATGTGATATCTGTAAAGCGTGTGATGCATATCCAACCTCTAAATGATGCCATTCAGACAGCTTCTATCCTGTTTAACTCAGTAATGCAACCTCAAGGTGTATGCACGGATGGTGGGTAAAATAAAAGAAACTCATTGACATCCATTGTAACAAAAGCATATAATAAAACTACCTGTTTTGAAAAAAGGCTCCGTATCTGCATCGTTCGGTCCTTCCTCAGCCGCCTCGGCAGAATTCATCATTGCAGAATATGTTTCCACGGATGATGATTATGATGATGGTCAGATTTTACACCTACGGATCTTTATAATCTATGTGTGAAGAACACTAGAGCGCGTGGCCGTCTCCATTGGTGAACGCTCGTAGTAGTGAACGATGATGATGATGATGATGATGCCGGAGGTTCTGCGCTCAGCGATACTTTATCCAGCGCTCCACCGGGCGCTATTGTTTAAAGCCTCCCCGCCTCTGCAAGACAACTGCTGGCTGGGGGAACCCCGATAGAGAGAGAGAGAGAGAGAGATAGAGTCGTAAAAAAAGCGCGTGCAATGTTAATGCAGGTCTTTTAAAATCCCTTATTCATTCGTTCCTCCTCCACCCGTAGTATATTCCTCCATTCGTTCGATCTCTCGCACAACCCAGTGGATATAATGGCAGCGCTCCCCTACACTGACCGAACGAACCGCAATTTGCCTCCCACTATTACAGATGAAACAATGCAGCTAACGCAACGACTGTTGTAACGTTAGATATTTATATAGCCAATACAATCGTTCGCGCGAGGGAGGTTCTTTATTGTGGTGCAGCCTGTCTGGAGAACTGGACCAATCTATGCTCCTGATGCGCTCAAGCGCTTCCTAATAATGGGGTGTGTGTATTTTTCAAGAGGCCGGAGAACCCCTACCATCACCATACGGTCCTTTTTAAGGGACGCTTACTTATTAGAACCAATGAATCGCTGTCTGTTAGGGCGCTTTTATCATTGGAACCTCCTTTATATTAAAACTTATTTGCAGTTCTGACCTTATTTCTTCGCTGAATATCAACTAATATTATTTAAAAAATAATATTGGCCATATTATTAGTATCAGTACAACAGTATGCTTTGCTTTATATATAATATTTGGCATAATAATGGATATATTAATTTAATAATAATTAATATCAAATTATGTTGTATTTTTTTTAAAAACGCCGGTTTATTTGTACTTTTAGGTAACAAACGAAAATGGTTGCAAAAAAAGAAACCAAAACTGGTATGGAATAAATATATGAGTGGAGCGGAGCCACAGATGTCCCCTCTCAGATCAAAGCGAGCGCGTTCTGAAATCACTCTCCAGCTCGAACTCCACTCCAGGTTTTCCACTTCCCACTCTCTGCTAGCTGATGAGAGAAACCCTACTCCAAACGCGTGTAGCCTTCGTGAAGTTCGTGCTATAACTTTTAGAAACCATAGAAAGGCAAAACCGCACAACTCCGCTTAAAATTATCAAAATCACAACGCTAAAAAAAAGCGTTGTGATTCCCACTTCGCAAACAGAATGACAGCCAGCCAATCAAATTAGAGGACCGAACTAACCTGTCTGCCTATGTTAAAAAAATAAAAAGACTAGCAATGATTAGTAAAGTAGCACATTACTGTATTGTGTTAGAGATTCTCAGTATGGTATAATAAGTATAATTGCAACAAAATTATTCTGTGTGTGTGTGAGAATTTGCCATCAGCACTAGGCTACTGTCAATCACCACACCCCCTTATGAATGAGAATGTTTATTTAGAAATCAAAAGTATGCTTGAACGTGGGTACAATTGTGTTGTTTCTGGAAGTTAAATAGCCCTGTCGACTCTAACCAGGAAATTTAGTCCTTCCTGTGATTCAGATTTTGCACATGGGTGAATTTAACATCTGCGAAAACAAATGATTGTATACTTAATGATTGTGTTACCACAGTATGACTTGCAGATTACGATAACATTAAAATGATTAAGCATTCTAGTGCATAACTTAAATTCAATGACTGAGAAATGTTTTCTTAGAGAGAGATTGAGGCTAGAAAAAGGATGGTGAAATGCCGCCCTCTTGAGGAAATGTGGTGTCATAGAGGCCTCAGCTTCTTAGATACAAAAATACATACCGGTAGGCTAGTTCTTTAGTATTTTGTCTGAAACAGCCATTGAATTCAACAAAGCACGCAGTGTTTTAGTAGAAAGACTTTATTTCTATAAATTTGCTGCTTATTGAAATGAACCTGATTGTTGATTGTTTATTCTTGTTGGTTTTATCTTGCACCAAAGCAGGTGATCATCCCTCCGGAAGGATGTCATCAAATCCCAGCTGGAGAACATCACTGAGTGGGCAGCACTGTGAGGATCAAAACGAACAGCTTCACATCACTTTATGTAGATATATTCAACCTGCTGAGAAAGCAGAATACAGATCTATACAAGTCATCAAACATTCATAAGGAAGAATACAAATTCTTGAGGTACTTTAGAGCTCTGGTCCAGGGAAACCCCTGCGCACCATTGTGAATCTCAAACCTGAACATTTCACTGCTGTGCATGCACAGGTGATCATTGACAGAATTTATGGTTTACATAAAATTCAATAATTTGGTTGAAGGGATGATTGTCTGCAAAATGCTATTGTTGTTAATTGCTTTTGTTTTTATAAAGACATTCAGAAAATGAACAACGATCAGCTCACCTGCATGTTTGGCCTTTGAGATGTTCTGTGACCACTGACCTGTACATCTCTCTGCCAGAAGTGGACAGATAGGTTTTACAGACTCGGGAATTGGGATGACATGGCACTCTTTTACCTGGATGCATAAATGGGAATTAAATTTTTCATTTTTCATTTCAGATATCTGTTTCTTATTTTAATATAGGCTATCTCTAATTTTAAACAAAAAAAGTAAAAAAGTGTATTTTACAAATTTCAACGATATAGATAACAACTATATACGAATGTAGCCTACCTGAACCCTGACTCAATATTTTTGTCCACATAAATCGATTAATCTCTCATTTCTTTCATCACAGGAAGGCATATAATGGCATGATGAGGTGTCTGATTTCATCAGTAGTCCTAAGTGTGTTTGGGATGAGCACATAATGGGAAAACGAGAGGAAGAGAACAGACTGAAACCTCATCTACCCATTTCCCAGGAGCCTTGAAACACCCCAGTCAAAAAATAGCATTCAGGGTTTTCATATTTCTTGCTCTGACTCAACACTGGATGTAATGTAGGGTATTCAGCACTCGAGCTGCTCTGATATGTGGTCAGCAGTATCAGATAAACAAAATCTGTAGACCATTTATTGTGACTGATTTAATTTCAGTAGAATTGATGAAAATAATAATATTTACTATTGACAAAGAAAATTACTATACATACATACATTTAGACTATCTACATACATTAAAAGCAGCAAATTCAAAATAAAAAGTAAGTTCATTCTCCAAGGCAGAGAGATGGAAACTCGAGTTTGCGATTTGGACTCGAGGTGCGCTTAAAGGGATGGTTCACCCAAAATGTTAAATGTTCATCATTGTCTCACCCTTAGGTTGTTCTAAACCTGTATGAATTTATTTCTTCTGCTGAACACAAAGGAAGATAATTTGGAAGAATGTCTGTAACAGTTGTGGGGCACTTCCATAGTATTTTTTCCACAGGCCCATGGGAGTCAATAGTGCCCCACAAATGTTTGATTACAGAATTTTTATTTTTGGTTGAACTCTCCCTTTAAGTCTAAAAAAACGACTTGTGACTTTACTTGGACCCAAATATTTGAGACTTGACTTGGCCTTTTTAAGTACTTCTACCTCCAGCACTGACACGGGGGATTATCATTTTACAAAACCGCGAAGTTTCAGTTCTTATAATTCTGCCACTCCATCTCCATAGAAACACCTTTTTGGCGTCTGAACCGGTCTGAACTGAAAGTCTTAATGGGCGTTAGCCAAGTCTGAGGAAACGATTGGCTAGTGTTCATACGACTGACATAGTCTGAGACCAATAGACGAAAGGTTTGTAATGATTTTACCGTAATTCACCAATCAAATCCAGAAATTAAAACGAACTGTTTTTCTATTGGACTACGGCACCCGGCTTCCGTTTTGAACGCAACGATTGCATAGTGGTGATTGTAACCTTATATACTGTCTATGATTGTAACAGAGGCAGTTTGTTTTGCTTTTCATCCATTAGCTTTTAGATTACTACAGGTTCATATGTAATTTGGTCTTTACGTTTTTGAAGTTAATTTGCGCAATAAATACAAGAAGCAATGGTAAACCATTAATAGATCCATATGATCATGATAACTACATATTTGCTGCATGTACTGTAGGTGAACGGTGATTTCTGAAGGTTTTATCGACTATACATCACGCATGGTAAGACAGGGAGTATCAAGACCAAAGGTAGCGGTTATAAACGGGTATATATGTTTAAATTATTTTACATATATGATACGATGTAAGTTATTATGCTGTGTTTTGTTTAGCATTAAAGTCAATTGTCTTGCAGGTGGTCTCATCAGGCAGACTGACGGGGTCCGGACGGGGACAAATACACAAAAAACGGTTACAAACCGGATAAGAGATATCCTGTCCATACTAAATGAATTTTAGATGCTATTTGTTTCACACATTTAACAAACATAAATGTTGTCTGGTTTAGTTTAGTTTAGCTGGAAGATGTGTGCCTCCTCTTGAACCAGCGTATTCTCTATATTCTACAGACTCTGAAGATCAGGTAAAGAAGCCACATACATGAGGTTGTGTTTAAAGAACCAGTATCATGATTTTTGAACTCACGTGACATTCTTTCACATTGAAAATTGCTTCCAGGTGACAACAATACACAAGGGACTGGACCGATGTGCTGCTTTACTCAGTGGAATACTACAAGCCGAACAAGCAGGTATATTGTATTTACAAAATCAGACCTCGTTTTCTGTGTTTAGCAATTAAGTAGTGGTGAGATTAGTAATCTTCACACAACAGAATCAACAGAATCTAAGCCCAAACAACAGGGAACAAAGACCTGCACCTTCTAAACCCAAGAATTTATCAAGACTGACAAAAAAAGCATGGGAAGAAGACAACCACGACAATACATGTGAAAAAAAGTGCAGGTAATGTACTCTAATATAGTGTACATAATTTTTTCATCTTAGACATACTTGTGGCATATCTGTTTTTTATGGAAGCTGGTTTCCACCATGGAATAAAAAAAGGCAAATGCCACTTTATATCTCAAAAATCTGAGAAAGAGAAATCTGAGACAAATAAAAAAAAAACTCCCAATTCAGACTTTATATCTAAACTCACAATTGTAAGGATGAAGTCAGAATTGTGAGTTGATTCTTACCATTCTGACTTTTTCTCAGAATTGTAAGATATAAACTCGCAATTGTGAGTTATAAAGTCTGAATCATGAATTGCAAGAAAAAAAAGTCAGACTTGTGAGATAAAAAGACACAATAACTTTTTTTTTTCTTAACAAGCTTCCATTGTTTTTGAAATTACATCTTTGTCAATCTTTTCGTTTCATTTTCCTCCTTTATTGTAAAATCCTTATTGTATGTGTGACTGCCACAGCAGGTGATTCTTTTTAACAACCATTTGCAGAAGCACAAAATACGGCTTCACAGCCTATTGTATTTCTGTCAGGACCATACCGTCATATATTCAAAGTGTGTACTGAGCAGTGGTGGCTCATCTGGGGAGTTTCATCAGTCGAGGGCCATGAGTGCTGCCATCCCCTCCTGCCCTCATGCTTCTGAAGAAATGTCTGCCACTCCAAATCAGTATATGGCTTCTTTCTCGATGCCACCCGCAGTCCAGCGACAGTCTCCAGTTACTGTATCTCCTGTCCAAAATGGGTCCTGCACTCCAGTAGGGCATGGGCTACCTATAATCATCAGCCCTGTCTGCAGTGTTCCTCAGGTTAAACTGACATCATCCACTGGGTCCTCGATCTGCCCCTCAGCAACACAGACGCCCAACCAGCTCCTGGTCAGCCAGACTCAGCCTGATCCAAATGGACCAGTACAGGAGATCTGCTCTGAGGAGAGTGCAGAGGATGAAGATGAAAAACATGGGATGGACAATACAGCTGTCAGAGACATCAGCTGTCAGACCAGCTATGAGAAATTAACAGTTCTGAGTCACAGTCAAACCCACCAGTCCAGAGAAAACCGCACAGAAAGTGGTGACTGTTAAATATCTGCTGGGAGAGCTGAAGACATTAGTTGCTAATCAGGGTGAGAATATTTGATTTATTTTCAAATTTATTTTTTGAATCTTTGACTTTCCATCCATCTTAAGTACTTGGATTTAGGAAATCTCAAAACCCTCAAAGTCAGCATGAAACTTTGCAAAAGTCTTTTCTACCCTGTTGTGACGTAGAGGACTCTCAAACAAGAAAAAATGTAGGGCGGGACTGGATTTTGTCCATGTGGAATTGATTGGATGGTTGTGGTTTGCTATGGCTGTGATGTCATGTGAGTGACAGGTTGTCCCGTCCTCGCTCCAATAAATACATCATCAGAGAAGAGAAGAGATGTAACTGCAATTGGGAGAAGTTATTTTAATTAAAGATTATTAGGGCACATGAATTAAAAACAAACAAGGATGTGCATGGATAAACCAGTTATGATAAATACTGCAATATTCCATAAAAAATAAGAATTTTGATTTTGATTTCATGGTGACTTTAAAGTGGTATTTAACCAGAAAATGAAAAGTCTTCATGTTGTTCCAAACCTGTATGACATTCTTTCTTCTGTGAAACTTGATTTAAAATATATTTTGCAGAATGTTTTTTCCATTCAGTGAGCCCAATATGGGGTTCAAAACTTCACTGACTTAAATTATATAGACAAGACATTTGTCAGCATATCTTTTTTTAAATTTGATATTTTTCTCTATGTTGTTGTCAGGGTGTTATTACAGGGCTGTCTTCCAATCATCTGGAAGTTATCGTTTATAAGAGTTGATATCCTGTTTCAAACTTGAGATGGTTAACTAATTCACTTTCTTTTACAATCAAAACATTGGGCCTTCAGATGTCAAGACACCCAATGATTGAGTTGCTGGATTTGCAGATTCTCAAAAATTGGACATTTAAGCAGATTTTTCCCCTCTGGGTGTTATTTTCAAGTTTTATGACAAGTTTTCTCTTCTGTGCAGACAGTGAAGCTGTGCGCCTGATCTCTGAGATGGAGCAGAGTACTACTTCCTGTCATGGTGGGCAGCACTGACATCCAGGCTGAGATTGCGCTCGCTTTACAGCCACTCAGGAGTGAGAATGTACAGCTGCGAAGGTCAGCAACTCAAAGAGTTAAACAGACATGCATGTCAGTGTGTTGCAAGGATGTGTGTGAATTAAATTCACACACATCCTTGCAACACACCGACATGCATGTCTGTAAACACTCTTCGAGTTGCTTGAATGTAATTCATTCAATTACTTTCTTTAATCATTTAATAGCCTTAATACAAATTTTGTATTAAAGAATTTAAATTGAAATGATTAAAGACTGTAATTGAATGAATTACATGATATGGCAATTAATCAGATTATCACATATATCAATGTGTTGGGAAAAGCTCCCACATCAAGTTAAGTCAGTTACTTTATGACATTGTGGCAGACAAAGGCATTGAATAGATTTTGGGTGTTGATGTATTTTGTGGGCGGAGCCTACCTGGTGGCAGAAAGTAGAATAGTATATGGATATTGGATAGTAGTTCGAATATATTTACAACATGACGCCTTCTCCAGTTATTTGAATGGTTTGCCAGCAGAAGACATGTTGTCATACACTAATTAAGCTAACCCCTAGCAATGGGATAAGTTTTCCTGACCCGTACTCACAGTCATATTTGGGTCAAGAAACCAACTAAATGACCAAAATTACAGTGGCTGGACATCTTCGTATTCCTTGTGGAAACAACCCAGCGTCTAAAAGCTCAAGGCATACAAATCTCTTTACGCATAATCACATATAATTTTGTACTTTGGTCATGTCGAATGTATTATGGACCGAGGTACTGCCTAGTCAGTGGCAAAAACACAAAACGCAGCAATACAAGTCAAACAACAATATACTAATGGCGAACTGCACTTGCAATGTCTGGGTCAGGACAGTAGGCTACAACGTTTTCATGATAAAACACTAGAATTACTACTTCTACTACTATCTAGTCTATGTAAAATGTTATAGGTTTAATTTAAGTTTATTTCATGCTGTAACTGTAGGGCGAATACATTTTTCCCTCTATCAACTGTTTTTGAAATTTATGTAAATCTATTGTTTACATCAAATGTATGCTTTATTTATCAGTCCACTCTGTCTAAATGGTTTGCACTAAATGTCTTAAGACGATGGTATTGTACGAAAATGAAGACCATATTTTTTCCAATCTGATTCTGGCATCTAAAGGCACAAGACATTTTTTTTCATTATTTTGTGGATCTCGCCCCATTTTCCTCCATTTGTTACCACTGTTTTTCTGCCACCATAATGCGCACACAACTGCAGTGACGTAATTGTGATGTTTACTACCAAATGGTCTATAGCATACAAAAATATATTGTTTGTTTTATTTGCATGGCATTGGACATAAGCTTGTGAAGAATGTGTTAATTTTCTATCATGTTTTTTCCCCCCAAATTAATCACACTTAAATTGATGTCTCCCAGGCGTTTGCGAATACTCAATCAGCAGTTATTGGAGCGAGAGAGAGCAGAACGGCGAGCCAGACCGGAGGCCTGTGACATGGAGGTTGAGTGGAGCCATGCTGTCTTCTCTCTGTTCTGTCTGTAAAGGGCTTGACTTAAGAAGAAATACATCATATGGAATAGTAAATGTGCAAATATGTAAATATATTTTTAGAATTTAGCCTTTTATTTTCTGTCTAGCCAAGTGGATGCATGAAAACAACCTTTGTGAACCATTGGCATGGTTCTGTTACAGTGGTTGCGTTGCAGTCTCTAAACTTCACTCTACAAACTCAGTTAAATGAGAGCCGTAGAGAGCTTGATGATCTGCAACAGGAGAACATGAGACTACGGAAAGCCATGGAGGTCAAAGACAGTGACCTAGCATGTAACCGAAGATGTATGTGAGATGCCGGTCATTGTAACTTTTGTTTTTTCATGCACACAGAAATCTGGAGAGAAGTCAAACGACAAAGACACTAGCAAATATTCTCCTCAGCAGGACTTGTGCCAATCAAACTCTCAGCTTACTAAGAGTGTTCTGGAATTGCATGAAAACGCACAGAGGGAGTCCACTGTGTCAGATCAACTTTCAAACTCTGTAAAGACCTACCTTCAGACCCTGGAGGGCATCGGACAGGCCTCTCCTCTCCACCGAGTTCACTGTAAGTCCCAGACATTACAACCAGTCTCCCCTGGTCAGATTAATGGTGGAAAAGATAACTTTATGCCAACAGATGTTAAAGTCTGCTCACCAACGGATAGGGATATACACAAACAAACCCTGGAAACTATAGCTGAGAATATTCCTCAGTCAGAAGAGCAGAAAAGAACAATGTTTGCTCCTTTAAAAGAGACTCCAGTAGTGCAACTTCCCTCAGGAGTTGCTCATAGTAAACCGCTAACTCAGTGTAATGAGCTGAAAACAGCCAAGAATCAAAGAGAAGAAGTGGATGCGGATGTAGGGCTTAAAAAATATATGGGCCGTGCTTTTGAAAAGCTGGACATCTCAGATGGGCTCCACATTCAGGATGCAAAGAATGATGGCAGAGATTTCCTTTCAGAACATCAAGGTGTGTCCTTGCAGTTAAATCAGAAAAATAAGGGCCTGAATAATCAATCGGTGCAATCTCTGCGTGCCCGAAGGATGGGTGTTCAGTCAGCATACCCTTCAGTGATAGAGAACACCTTTTCCTCTTGTGATATTAAATCTTTAGCCTCTGATTGGAGCATAAACTCCTGGTCCACATTTAACACACAGGATGAACAGAATTTTAGGGATGGGCTTGCAGCACTAGACGCCAGCATAGAAAGTCTGCAGAAGACCCTGAGAGTTGATCGAAACAAAGTAATTTAGTCTTTTTGAATGCTGAGCGTGTTGTTTTTAATTGGATTACATGTAATTAATGGATATCTTTACATGTCTCTTTATTTTTATTAAATTATTATGTGAAACATCAGTGAATATTACATTTCTTGTTGTATTTTTCCTTTGGTCCTAAGACTACATTTCTGTTAGGATTTCCTACCATCTCGTATAACACAGAAACATCAGGTATTTAAGCAAACAATGTGCCCCATATTAAATCTCTACAGGGCAGTTTGTCTGGAACTGAGGTGGTAAATAGGGGAAATTAAATTTATATTTAATTTGTATTTATATTTAATTTATATTATATTTAATTTGGCGTTTACATTATCCCCTTTTCACCATGTCTGATTTAGTGAACTGAAACAAACACACACACACAAACTCAAATCAGGTTTGTCTACATACATTACACTTAGATTTGGCCTCAGATTTCTTCCCATGTCAAAATAAACAAACATGCTGTATAGAAAAACAAATGTGCAAAAAAAGATTTTTTTTTACTGTGCTTTTGGATTGTTCTGTTCGAAACAAAATACCCACATCTTTTTTCTTAAAGGGTTAGTTCACCCAAAAATGAAAATGATGTCATTAATGACTCACCCTCATGTCGTTCCAAGCCCGTAAGACCTCCGTTCATCTTCGGAACACAGTTTAAGATATTTTAGGTTTAGTCTGAGAGCTTTCTGTCCCTCCATTTAAAATGTATGTACGGTATACTGTCCATGTCCAGAAAGGTAATAAAGACATCATCAAAGTAGTCCATGTGACATCAGTGGGTTAGTTAGAATTTTTTTAACTAACCCTTTAAGTTACAAAATAGGAAGAAATTGGCAGTCAAGAAGAATTTTATTCTTAAGAAAGTTTCATGAATTCATTCCGGCCTCAGAGGTCCATCACGTCTAGGCCGTTGCTGTCTGGATGGTCTCTGAACACCGATTTGAACATGAACACTCCCAGTGAACATACAGTTGTGGGTTTACCATGGTACTTGCTACTTGTTTCAACCTCAGGATGGCAGTACAGATCTGTAGCAGAAAAAAAAAAAAGGAGTATACGGTATACGGTATTAGGAGTATACGGTGTAACTGGTCACCAGAATTTTAAGTCCCAACTACAGGTTTGAGGCGTAATACATACCCCAGAATGTCTTCTAGGCAGAAGTTTTTAAGGAGGTCTTTGCACCTTAAGTCAGGATTGCCTAGATGAAGAGCTCTGTGACTGGCATGACTGGAACAGTTTTGTCAGGAACTTTAGGTCCCAGGACGCCTTGACAGGGAGTTCTCTGTTGAGGATAGAGTTGACACAGAGCGCTGGCTTTTGTGGCTTTTTGTGTGGCAAAAAGTGTGGCTTTTTTTTTTTCTTTTTTTTTTTTTTTTTTATGATTTAGAATTACAGTTGGCCTTCTTTGGTGTGGTGAATGGCAGCTTACCTTTCGACAATCCATGTTTAGACCAGATGCCCGCGTCAATCATGTTAAGGTCGTTGCTGTCTGGAGGTTCTCGCACATCAACTTGAACATGAGCACTCCCAACGACCATACAGTTGCAGGTTTCCCATGGTACTTGCCACTCGTGTCAAGGCCGAGGGTAGCACATCGGACGAGAAGCGCAGCGTCACGTCTTTAAAATTCGAACACATTATTCTAGTGTACACACACTGGCGGCGCCATTCGTCCTCTGTCCGCGGCGCCCAGCAACGGCTCAGGACCTTGTTCAAAATCCTGCCGCGCCATTATAGTTTTATATTACATTTATATTTCTCAAATACTGACTTCACCCTGTGCTGCAATGTACAACCCCAAATCAGAAAAAGTTGGGACACTGTACAAATTGTGAGTAAAAAAGGAATGGAATAATTTACAAATCTCATAAACTTATATTTTATTCACAATAGAATATAGATAACCTATCAAATGTTGAAAGTGAGACATTTTGAAATGTCATGCCAAATATTGGCTCATTTTGGATTTCATGAGAGCTACACATTCCAAAAAAGTTGGGACAGGTAGCAATAAGAGGCCGGAAAAGTTAAATGTACATATAAGGAACAGCTGCAGGACCAATTTGCAACTTATTAGGTCAATTGGCAACATGATTGGGTATAAAAAGAGCCTCTCAGAGTGGCAGTGTCTCTCAGAAGTCAAGATGGGCAGAGGATCACCAATTCCCCCAATGCTGCCGCGAAAAATAGTGGAGCAATATCAGAAAGGAGTTTCTCAGAGAAAAACTGTAAAGAGTTTGAAGTTATCATCATCTACAGTGCATAATATCATCCAAAGATTCAGAGAATCTGGAGCAATCTCTGTGCGTAAGGGTCAAGGCCGGAAAACCATACTTGATGCCCGTGATCTTCGGGCCCTTAGATGGCACTGCATCACATACAGGAATGCTTACTGTAATGGAAATCACAACATGGGCTCAGGAATACTTCCAGAAAACATTGTCGGTGAACACAATCCACCACGTTGCCAGCTAAAACTCTATAGGTCAAAAAATAAGCCATATCTAAACAGGATCTAGAAGCGCAGGCGTTTTCTCTGGGCCAAGGCTCATTAAAAATGGACTGTGGCAAAGTGGAAAACTGTTCTGTGGTCAGACGAATCAAAATTTGAAGTTCTTTTTGGAAAACTGGGACGCCATGTCATCCAGACTAAAGAGGACAAGGACAACCCAAGTTGTTATCAGCGCTCAGTTCAGAAGCCTGCATCTCTGATGGTATGGGGTTGCGTGAGTGCATGTGGCATGGGCAGCTTACACATCTGGAAAGGCACCATCAATGCTGAAAGGTATATCCAAGTTCTAGAACAACATATGCTCCCAATCCAGACGTCGTCTCTTTCAGGGAAGACCTTGCATTTTCCAACATGACAATGCCAGACCATATACTGCATCAATTACAATATCATGGCTGCGTAGAATGGCCAGCCTGCAGTCCAGATCTTTCACCCATAGAAAACATTTGGTGCGTCATAAAGAGGAAGATGCAACAAAGAGGACCTAAGACAGTTGAGCAACTAGAAGCCTGTATTAGACAAGAATGGGACAACATTCCTATTCCTAAACTTGAGCAACTTGTCTCCTCAGTCCCCAGACGTTTGCAGACTGTTATAAAAAGAAGAGGGGGTGCCACACAGTGGGAAACATGGCCTTGTCCCAACTTTTTTGAGATGTGTTGATGCCATGAAATTTAAAATCAACTTATTTTTCCCTTAAAATTATACATTTTCTCAGTTTAAACATTTGATATGTCATCTATGTTGTATTTTGAATAAAATATTGAAATTTGAAACTTCCACATCATTGCATTCTGTTTTTATTCACAATTTGTGCAGTGTCCCAACTTTTTCTGATTTGGGGTTGTACATTTAGTTTTGCATTCATTTACAGAAATCAGTTGCTTGAATGAAAATTGCTGATGTTATCGGTTTTTCAGGTAATATTCTCAAACTATATATATATCTATCTATCTATATATAAACTGTAGGCTACTGGCAGATAATATAATAATCTTAAGATTATATACATTATATAGCCTATATATAATGTATATGTACACTTTGCAATAATGTCAAATTGAAAGTTTTAGCCTATAAAGAAGTACTTTTCCCGCTGACTAACATACTGCAACAGACTAACATTATAACATAACAACAGTGTTATTTGCTAGCTACAACTATATCTAGACCATCCTCGACTCAGCCAGGTGGGGGCGCTGTTGTCAAGGAAACAACGACAGACACAGATGTCATCAAAAATGTTCCCTCTTCAAATAATAGACAATAAGATTGAAATAAAATAAAAAATTCAGCAATCTGGACACCTTACACTTTAGCATGACATGAAATGAGTTTATGTGAACAGCACATGATAGACTGTAAAAAAATAACAGCACATGCACCGAAAGACGGATGGTCGCAGGGAGATGACGTAAGGTCGCCGTAGAAACCAAAGAGGCTCTTGTCCGTCTTGTTGCTTTGCCTGTGCAGAACTCGATATTCGACAACATGCACTTTTATCGTCCTTATATTTGAAGCCTTCTATTTTCCGAGCCAGTGATGATCGCAATGGTTCTATCAGGAGACGAAATAAACCCAGAACTAAAGAGTCTGGTCGCCAACACTAGAGAAAAATCTGAAAACAAGTTTAACGACGTGCTTTCTGCATTAAAAGGTAAAGCCCTGTCCTTTCCAATGTTTATCACTATATACTTTCGTTTGGTAAAAATTTTGCAGCTCACCCAAATTGTGACAATTTGACAAATACTCTTTAAAAGTGGCAAATGTAATCTGTTATTATGAGCTCGTAACACTGCATGTGTAGTAATTCTAGTCTAATTATAAATATGTTGTTTAAATGAGTTTTAGATGAAGTACATGTTACATGTCAGCTATCCTAGAACACAAGCATGTATCTCCTATGTGAATGAGCTTGAACAGCTTTCACATTCACAGATCTTCTGGACAGAAAGTCTTCAGGAGATCAGAGGGATCTGGAGGCGTGTAAACAGTGGCTTTACTCTGATGGTGTGCTGCAGTACTGCTCATCTTCACTGACATTCAGTCCAGTCAAGATTCAAGGGGGCTATGCAGTCCTCACACAGATGGCAGACCTCCTCAGGTACTCAAATTAAAGATGATTTGTTTTAAATACACAGTGAATACTGCTTTCATTCGCAGCCTCACAGAGTTTTAACGCGAGTTTTCGTCCGTCCAGCACATGCTGTGTGGGTCTGGGTGATTTCAGACACATGGAGGCGTTCAGTCATGAATTTCTGCCATCGGCCGTGGAAAGTCTTCTTTTTCTTGCAGACCGTCTAATGAACAGAGCTTTGCAGGTACGATATTACAGTTTCCTGAATCACACAGAATTGGGTTTTAAAACTGGGGTCCAGGGACTTCCGGAGGCTACAAGGAAGTGCTATAGGGTCTGTGGAAATTTTTCAAGAAAAATGTAATATATAAGTATAAAATAAATATAATAATAATAATAATTTGTTACATTTATATAGTACAGAAGCGTATTGCATTCACTTGAGGAAAAATAATCTACTCTGTTTTTCTGAATTAATGACTTAATTATCTCAGAATTATGAGATCATTTTTCATAAAAAAATATTTTGTTCTGTTTTTCTGAATTAATGACTTAATTATCTCAAAATTATGAGATACATTTTTCTTGAAATAAAATGTATTTGCTCTGTTTTTCTGAATTATTGAGTTAATTATCTCAGAATTATGAGATAATTAAGTCATTCATTCAGAAAAACAGCAAATATTTTTTATGAAAAATGATCTCATAATTCTGAGATAATTAACTCAATAATTCAGAAAAACAGAACAAAATATTTTTTTTATGAAAAATGATCTCATAATTCTGAGATAATTAACTCAATAATTCAGAAAAACAGAACAAAATATTTTTTTATGAAAAATGATCTCATAATTCTGAGATAATTAACTCAATAATTCAGAAAAACAGAACAAAATATTTTTTTTTATGAAAAATGATCTCATAATTTTGAGATAATTAAGTCATTAATTCAGAAAAACAGAGCAAAAACTTTTTATTCATGAAAAATTATCTCGTAATTCTGAGATAATTAACTCGTTAATTCATAAAAACAGAGTAGATTATTTTTCCTCAAGTGAATGCAATACGCTTCCGTAATATAGTGCTTTTCTGGATACTACTATTTTCTGGGCAGCTATTTACATATGTAAGGGGGGAATCTCCACCACCACCAATGAAAATAGATTAAAATAATTATATAACAAATATTAGGTTACAATAAAAAATATATATTAATAAATGAATATATATATATATGCTATATATATATATATATATTTTTTTTTTTACAGTATTACATTACATAATATCTTTTTACAGTATAAGATTAGGCCTTTACTGCCTTTTAAATTTTAGGAATGGAGTCCCTTGCATTAGAATGATCATATATGGGGGTCTATGGCATCTAAAAGATTAAAAACATTTGACAGTTTGGGTTATTTCATGTACTTGACTGATTAATAATGCAAAATAAACCCTTTCTAAGTAGTTCTATCAACTCTGACTTTTATTTTAATTGGTAGAGACTGCAATATAGCAACCAGATAATTTCATTTCTCTCTACAACAGGACAAGGCACATAATGAGCTGATTCGTCTGTTTAGAAGAGTCTTTGATTCCATTGGCTGGCTCCTCAGGGCTCACGGACATCTCATTCATCATGGTAAACAACGTCTATAAATTTAGCAGCGTTTGACCATCACAAGATGTTTAGAGATGATGAACTGAAATGAAACTGTTGGTTTCCCTTTGCAGTATTGAGATCTAAACATTATGAAAGTGTCCAGATCTGTGAAGACGATGACGTCTCCATTGTTACCGTCACCATGTGGAACAATATCTTCAGGGCAAACGGGTACAACAGAAAGCTACTTGGTTCATGATACAGTCTTTATCCACATGACTGCTCATACTTTGGAAAATCTTTTCCCTTGTTTTTCTGAAGTGCTGTAGTGGCTGAGATGGGAAACCGGGCTCTGACTGACATCATGGATGATCTTGTGTATAAAATGTCCAGTAGCTCGAATCCTGTGATTGGCAGAGCAGCTGTAAAGACTCTTGTTCTGATTATGGACCACAGCAGCTCAACACATCAGCTCATTCACAGACGATACAGAGGTACAGTCAACTCAGATCTCAGAACGTCTTCGAGCTTTAAGGCCCGTTCATATCAAAGACAATAACTATAACAATAAAGATATAGTAAAAAAAAAAAAAATCATTCTAGAGTCCACACTACAACTATAAGAATAAACTAGAGTTCAACAGTTGGGTACCATAAGTACACAGTCTTGTAGTTTTTTTTTTCAACGCCGCTAAAAAAGTGGGCAGTCACTGTTGCACTCTATAATGGCACAGAGGAATAATATAATTGGAATCGCTTTCATAGCTATTTTTTTTTTCTAGCTGATGATTGATAAAAACTTTGAGAGCCAATCAGAATCCATCCTGCTGTAAAGTGCTCGAGCATTTAAAGCAGCAGACGACAGAACTGCAGGGCATGCTTATAATGAACAGGACATTATCATGCGTTGGTTTAGACAGTGATTTAGTTATTGTTGTAGTTATTGTTCTTGGTGTAAATGAGCCTTTAGTGTCTGAGTGTGTTTCCTTTGTTTTGTCCTGCAGGTTTGGCTGATTTAGCTGTAAAAGACTGGCGTGGTAAAGGCTTTGACTCTGCTCTGGATCAGCTTATTGATCACCTGCGGTCAGACGTCTCATGGAGAGACACTAAGGTCAGCAGCCACCAGCGTAAAGCATCTGATAAATACCTTAATGGAGACAACTTTTACATTTGGTAGCATTTCATTTATTTCCCCCCTAGAAGTCCACCTATAATGATAGTCAATGTGAAAAAATTAATAATTCTATTTTTTATGGCACATTGCAGTATTTATTTTAAATGATTTATCCATGTACATTATTATTATTTTTAAATTCAAATACTTGTAATCTTTAATCAAAATGACTTCCCCTCCCTCTTGCAACGACATCTTCTCTTCTCTGATGATGTTAACTGGCACTCAGCAATAGCAAATCACAATACAATGATCCAGTCAATTCCCAATGGACAAAATCAAGTCCCCCCTACTTGTTTGAGAAGCTGCTTCACTCATTTATACGTTACAATAGGGAGAAAACCTATCGCAACTTCTGTTTCATGCCTACTTTAAGGTGTCTTGCATCAAAACTCATAATATAGTTTTACGTGATCATTTTATGCCGTCTCTCTGACCCCTTTGAATTAAACTGGCTGTTTTTTATACTGTACCTTTAATACTAATATCTATCAGTGATCTCTGTTTTATTTGTCCAACCTCTTTTCTGTAGAAATGACAACATTGATCGATACACCATGAGGATTTCAGAATTTTGCATCATAGCTAATGATGAACTGTAGAGGAAGTTTTCTCATATTCTCATTCAGTATGTAATTCTTCACTCTGCATTATATTAAGGAGTCATCTGAGGAGTGTATGAGAGCAGCTTGTATTATCCAGGCAGCCTGGAAAGCCCATCAGACAAGAAAAAGACTGAGGAAACTCCCCAGAGCGGTCAGCACGATACAACGCAGCTTCAGGTAAGGAAATAATACAGTAAAAGTCCCTCTGAATAAAGGAGCTGAACACAACAGCTATGCAATAAAGAAAAGGAAGAGGCTATTTGCACTAAGCTAATGCAACCTGACTTGGGGACAGATTTACTAACAGCTTGTGCCAGAGCAAACCCTCTCTTGGTGTTAAAGAACAACAGTCAGGATTTACTCAAGACATGCAGTGAAATATGAGCGTTATTTTTGTTTTTACTCTGGTTACGACCTTATTGCATTTGTAGGAGTTTCCCTTTCAGATGCCAAATTTATGGGAGGAGATTAGGGCTGCACGATTAATCGCAATTAACACGAAATCACGCTTAAACCGTTTTGGCTTAGTGCGATTATTTTTTTTATGCGCAGCTTGTCAGTGAAGCACGGCTCTGTGATCAGTAGTAAATTCTGCTCCATCTGAAAGCATGTTTGAGTCGCTTATAACTTGCATTTGAAAAAGCATTGATCATGCGTCAAACATCTTTCCCAACATGAGAATCATTTATGAACCTCTTGTCCAACAAAAGACAACATTTAATAACATGTTTTTACTCCAAACTCACTTCATAACGTCAGCGGAGTGTTTGAAAGTATCCTTCTGCGAGATGATGTGGCTTCTTACACAGAATAAGGCACACAACATATTATTTCGTAGTATTCTATACAGTGATAAAGGATATGTCGATTAGCATTGAAGTATTAACTATACTTTATTATCATGAAAATACCAGAGAAGGCTTGAAGAACTCGGATAAACCAGATATTGTAGTAGTTTATTAGTCATGTTTAATCAATCAAAGCGTTTCAATCTTCTGTTTATTCAGCTACAGCAATAGTATGATGCTCATAGGGTTTTCCCGGAACGATCTTACTTCTGAGGGGCATATTTGGAGTTTCTGTGCGAGAGCGCCCTCTGGCTTTCAGATGGAGCCGCATTTACTACTGAGAACAGAGCCGTGCTTCACTGACAAACTGCGCAGAAAATAATCCCAGCCTTTGCCGAAACGCGTGCGGTTTAATTTGAAATAATCTTGTCGCCCTAGAGCAAATTATTTAAATGTATCATGCAAGGTGATTTACTAAGTTTTGCACTAGTCGATTTACTGGTATCTGCGCCATTATTTATAAAAAAGCATGTCTTAAACCATGGGCCGGTTTCACAAAGATAGACTTTGACTATGGCTTAGATATAGTAGATAGTCAGACTTCAGATAGACATCTAAATCAGACAGACCGTTGCACAAAGCACTTAAGACTCTGACTATCTTAAGTAGGACTACACTGCAATGCATTCTGGGTAAATTAAGACACTTTTCAAAACAAAAAAACATGGCGGATTGAGTAGGCGCATTCAACCGCTCAGTGCAGTTTACCCCAGCGGAAAACATGTGTTTGGAGGAGTATAACAGTTACAAGGACATTTTACTTGGGAAATTTAGCGGAGAACAATAAGTAACAAGAAGAAATGTTTAAATTATGAGCCATTTTCCCTTTTCTTTTGGCTGTTTGTAATGTAACTGATTGTTACTGCTGGTTGCCAAGGTAACAGAGTCTTAGACCTAAGTTAGCCTGGGGGTAAGAGGTGTCTAATGTTTTTGGTCTAAATTAAGTCAGTCAGTATTTTTGTGAAACAGTCTAACTTGCATTAGACTAGTCTATGAGCAAATTTTAGACTTGTCTAACACTATAGACCGGTCTAAAATAGCTTTGTGAAACCGGCCCCTGATGCTAATTTGCGCTGCTCTTGGTAGATTGCGTTGGTCCTTATGAAAATGATCCGGCTCCGTCTGTGTTCTCTAGTTTGCGCGTCGTCAGTAGATCATTCGATTTTTGGGGAATTACGCTCTCACGCTAATTTTCCCTGCTTAGTAAACCTGGCCCCTTACTCTCCACACCACTCCTCCTGTTATCAGATAGGTAATTTTCTTTGGCTCAACCAGACATTAGTTAGTGTAAATAGCCTATGCCGACAAGGCAGGCTATTTGCACTTGGTGTAAAATTAGACACTCCTTAAAGGAAATTCCAGTTTAGTGACACTATGGTAAATGAGATTTATTTATGTGCTTTAGGGAAAAGCGCAGACAACGACAGGAACACGTCGAAAGTCAACGCGCAGAAGAGGAATTACGTCATCAAGTGTGTCTGCGTAGACAGAGAGCCATGAGACAGTTCCGCCAACACCAGCTTCATCTGATGGAGATACTACCAGCCGGTAACAACACAAAATGGAATGAGTATGATAACCATTGTTGTGTGTATCAGGCGCACACACGCGTGAGAATAATATAGAACAATACCTAAGCATTACACGGTGTGAGCGCATACATTTCAGCCAATTAGAATTGCGTATTCTGACAGACCATGGTATAAAGCTAAAATAAAATGTACATATTAGATGACAAATGTAAACTAAACAAAAATGAGAATGCCCTGGCAACTAACTGAAATAAGTATAAGTTGAAGCACTAAAATTACTAACTGGAAATAATGAAAAACTAAAACTTAACTAAAATTGAAGTAAAAATAAATTAAACCTAAAATAGTAACATTTAATTCAAACTAATGAAAATGACAAAAGCAAAATTAAGATGAAAGCTATAATAGTATATAAATAATACTAAAACAACTAATTTGTGTATTGAGTCTAAGGTTGTGTGTGTAATTTTGTGTTTTTGGGTTGTGTTTTATTCCCTCACTTTGTAAAAATGAACAAAATTTGTTTATAATATTTCACTTGTTATGGAAACAAGTAGAAAATTGTAGTTGATGGCTGTGACGGAAACTAAAGCCTATAGACTATAAAAAAAACCTTTGAAATGTCCAGCCTCAACTCACCTTTTCAGTTGAAAGAAAAACACTTGAAAGAAAACTGCGTCAAACCATTTCATGAGGTCTTTAATTGCTATGATTATCCACCTCTCTCAGCACAGCTGGAGAAATACCTGGGAGAGCTGGAGAACAAGGCAGCCGTGCGGATTCAGAGTGTGTGGAGAGGACACCGAGAGAGACGCCACTTCCAGCAGCGCACATACACTCTCAGACAGCACAGAGCTGCTGTCACTCTACAGAGAGCCGTGAGCGCACAGAGACACTGAATAAACCTTTTACAGTGTTATTTTAGTATCATTGAGATAATGTTATAGTTTTATTAAAATGTTTATTTATTAAACTATTTCAGTTTTCAAGTTTTTGTCAATCTATACAAATATATCTATTTGTCTCATTTTTATTTCAGTTTTAGTTATTTTGGTACATTAAGTTAAACTAAATGAAAATGAGAAATGTTACTATCTATCTGATTTGAGTTTTAAGTTTTAACCAATTAAGGTTTATTTCATTTCAAGTAAAGGTTTTAGTTAACTATAATAACCCTGGACACTTATGTGAAAATAATCGTAGTCACTTGTCATTTATCATATACACTACCGTTCAAAAGTTTGGGGTCAGTAAGACCCCAGACCCCAAACTTTTGAACAGTAGTGTGTGTATTAATACAATAAAGTGGTTGAGTGTTTTTTTTCCCTGATAATCTTGATCAGTTATGAGCCCATGGTCTTTTTGTCAGATTCTGCGGTTTTTAAAACGTCGTAAAGCACAAAGGACTATTCTCATGCCATTGAAAGGACCCAAAGGACTGACTGACAGTAGAAGAACAGAGCTCAGGCAACAGATACAGGAGCACATCTCTCTACATCCTGTAAGTCACTATGAAGAAATGAAATCTGGTGTTCTCTTGGTGTTCAATGTCTTTGGAAATTAAGAATCAATTTAAAAAACACAGCCTTTTCAGGTTAAGTTATCTTATCAATGATGATGGTTTTTCTGTTGTGCAGTCATCTGTGATGTCAGCAGGGGACAGTGTGGATCTCCATCAGAGAGCTCAGAGTCTCCTCCACCAGCATCTGCTCAGCAGAGCATCTGATCGGGCACAGGAGCAGCACAGACAGGCTCTACTTGTGCAGATCAACACAGACTTGGAGCTTTTATTAAGTACGTACCTAAATCAAAGGCTGATCTGCTGAAATGAAGTATGACATCATGAAGTCTGCAAAGCATAAGGCCTGTGTGATTGCGAATTTGAAAGCAAAATTGAAAAGCGAGAAAAAATAGACTGAACATGTAATACACATGATGTCACTGTTTTCTCAAATTCGCATTTTTGTAGGTTACATGGATACGATAACGGTATCGTTTTCAAAAACTACATTTTCAGGCCCTAATGCCATTGTTGTGTTAATGAATGGCCAAAACACAAAAAGGTCTCAGTTTATAGTTGTAAACGCCCCCTAAAACCACTCATTTGTTTTTGATTTTAGATGCGCCGTCCCTGAAGGATGCCAAAGCGGATGATGCTAGTCTGTTCCTGAGCCGTTCCTGCCCTGTGGCCACGCGCGCCCGTCAATCCCACAATGCCTTGATGCAGAGCATGCGTCTCCCGTGGTGGAGGATGCTGGGTGAGGAGTTCTCCAGTCCAGAGGAGCCTCCCAGGAAAGACTATGACATGGACATTGAGTCACTGTATCTAGGTGGCAACTAAAAGATGATGAACTCAGACTTTATTTGCAGTATATCTTTCATATCAGTATATTTGAAAGAATGGTAGTTTGAACAGGTTTTATAGCACACTAGGGCTTCCAATATGATCACATGTATTTTAAAAATACAATGCAGTAACAGGACAAATACAGTGAAGCTGGAATCATTTAGCTACATAATTACAAAAACAGAATTGTTCATATTTAAAATGTTTCTTGTTAAAGGGATAGTTCACCCAAACCCGAATATTCTGTCATTATTTACTCCGCCTCATGTTGTTCCAAACCTGTATGACTGACTTCTGTGAAAAAAAAAAAGATATTTTAAATAAAGTTGGTTACCAAAAAGTTGGTAACCAATGACTTTCAAAAGCACCGAGACATTTCTCAAAATTTGGAATGATATGAGGGTGAGTAAATTTTCATTTGTAGGTGAACAATCCCTTGGAACAGCAGAATAATACAAGCACTGTCTTGTACACAAGTTCGTATTAAAAAAAAAAAACCCAAAAAACATCTCGGGTACATAGTACACTAGCAGTCAGGTTACTACTGACTACTGTAGTCATGATTTTTCTCATAAGTGCTTGCTTTTTGGGGGGGGGGGGGGGGGGGTTAGATATCAGCTGGGTACTAAATAGGTTTTTTTTTTTTTTTTACATTTTCATCCTTTTTAAAAGCCTAAATGTACACTATGTAACTTGTTTGTTAAATACATCATCAATCCTTCTTCCAAAACGTGTTTTTGTCTTACCCTGATTCACTATGGTAAGCCTATTGTAGGTGTTTAGATTTTTTGTGGGAAATTCTGTACATACGTCACTCGCTCATGCGCATCTTATATCTGGTAAACAGAGAAAAGTTGCTCCGGCTACTTTGACGTGTGTATGGTGTGGGAGTGGCAGAGGTTAGTTGTCACAACAAGCAAGAAAAGTTGACGTGGAGCCGCTAAATCTTGAACCTCCGAGGAATCTCACGTAAGAAAAAGCCAAACAGAGCTCGTAATAAAACGAGAAACAACATTGGCGGCTATTCAGAGATGGGAAGAACTGAGGGATTTGAAATGTAAAAGCGACGTGGAGATGGTGTTCGTTCTACTCAACAGGTGAGTTTGGTATTTTATTGAACAGATCAATTGCCATATGTTGCTCTCTAACAGTTCATTTTTAAGCATTTATTGTGAAGGGTCATTTCTTTATGAGTTGTTGCTGTGTACCGCGTCTATTAACGGGTAAAGCTACAGTAACGTCTTCAGCTAGTCAGCTTGAGATCCTTTCCATCTAAACTGGTTATATCTCTTAAGCCTAGCAGTGAATGTTTATGAGCAGTAACCATATTCCGCTGCACAATCACGCAGAGCCGAAGCACAACCAAAACAATGCATGCGGTTTTTGTTTTTTTAGCCGTTAGAGGGCCAAAAGTTACATAGTGCACCTTCAAAATAAGACTTGCCATTACAAGCCATAAACAAGGTCTAATATGAAACAAGTCAGTGTTGGAAAATAAAAATATTATAGATCAAGAAAATATAACTTTTTTTCCTGGTCATTTCTGAAGCTGCTTAGACACTGTGTATGTGCCTTTATGAGGTGTGTGTGTATGAGAGAGAGAGAGAGAGAGTCTATTGCATACCCATAGTGGTCTAAACTCATGCCAAGGCCCCATTCACTGGACAGCCGTCATTAATTTTTACACTCGTGTGAAAACAACAGAGTGGTCCACTCCACCGGCACAATTAAAATAACATTTTCAAGAGTGGAAAAATATGATGGGGGAATAATTTCCTTCTCTTTATGCAAACTACGGGTAATTGAGGCCTGCTTTTGGAGGAAGCGGAACTGTGTGTGTAGTGGTGTGAAATCTGTGAATGCAACTGTAATGTGTTTGTGTTTCTGCCTGTGAAAGAGTGAATGCAATGAATGTGTGTGTGTGAGAAAAAAAAAAAAAGAGATAGTAAATGAACGTGTTTGCAGTTGTGTGCTCAATCGGAGGTAAAAAAAAAAAAAAAAAGTCCACAGAGCAAAAGCACTGTGCCTGCCAAAAACTGCCTTGTTCCACATGCCAAAGTGTTTTAATTGATTAACTAGAGTAACCATTTATGCTGGGGCCTAATTGTCGAGTTTCTACCTCAGTTGTAGTTCTATTAAGCTCTCTGTATGAGTCACTCCAGTCAGATGTTCTGTGTTCAGATAACAACTTTGAACTTTTGACCAGACTGTTGTACAATTAGACTGTGAAGAGAAATAAAATATAGAGATTTGGGGTCAGTAAGATTTTTTTTTTTAATTATTAAATCTCAGCAATGACGTAATTTGTAATGTTACAAAAGATTTCCATTTCAAATAATTGCTGTTCTTTTGAACTTTCTATTTATCTAAGAATTCTGGAAAAAAAAAGAAACATTCGGGTTTCCAAGAAAATATTAAGCAAAACCACTGTTTTCAACACTGATAATAATACGAAATGTCTCTTGAGCAGCAAATCAGCATATCAGAATGATTTCTGAAGGATCATGTGACACTGAAGACAGGAGTAATGATGCTGAAAATTCAGCTTTGCCATCAAGAATAAATTATATTTTAATATTTTTGATCAAACAAATGCAGCTGATGAGCATAAGAGACTTCTTTCAAAAACATTTAAAAAATATTACTGACCCCAAACTTTTGAAAGGAGGTGTACATTTACAGTTAAGCAGTTATACGACAGATGGTTTTATCCAAACGTATGTTCCCTGGGAATTGAACCCATGACACTGGTGTTATTAAATGATCACTGACTTGTGATGACAACATTAACACTAAAGCTTTGCTCAGATCAATTGTATTGACTCGCAACGTACCAAATTACGATATTATGACAGAAGGCTGCCAAGCACAAATACTGAAAGCACAAAAAGTTCCCCCTTTTCTATTATAATAGATGGGCATCATTTGGGACAGGGCAATAGAGTGCAACAGTTGGGTTCCGGAAGTAGAAACATTCATTTTCTCCACAGGAAAATTGATTTTTAATGATAACTTATAAACCTTTGAGCTTCCAAGATTTGTTAATCGATGATAATTGCTTCTGTTGAAACTTCAGCCTGCATTATTTCAACTTATTTTTAAAATAATTGTGTTTAACTGGGATTTGTGGTGAAAAACTAAAGGCTGGGTGGTATAATGATATTGTGACGATGGTATATCATTAGAGATTTTGCTATAGAGTGTATCGCGGTATGTAAATATTTAAGCACTATTGACACTTTAGAGTGATGAAATGCATAAATGAGACAATAGAGCGTGACGTGCTTGATGTCAGTGCTGGCGTGGAAAACTGCCTCTCTCAGAAGGCGATCAAAAATGTGGGACATCCTTAATGTTATAAAGACTTATTAAGGGCAATAAACTGTGAAAAAGAAGTCAATGTGGTGCACGAGCTGACACACAGCGTAGTCGTGTGCACAGGAAGCCGCGTCACTCAGCATGCGATCGCCAATTCAGTTCTCTTTCACGTCTTATTGCACTTGAATCGTCGAATACACACAAAATGATGTCAAAATGCCCAACGTGTGGAGTATTCATGTAAACGCAGTCGGTATTTACTCAAGTCAAATTAAACAGTTGGGTGAAAACTTGATGTGTATCAGTATAATGGATACGTGCGCTCAAAGTCTTAAAGTGACAGCAGCCTAATATTCCCGCTGCTCTCTGTATCATTAATGTTAATCAAACAACAAAAGACAAATAGAAAATAACTTACTGCTGTTGACTGGATAACGTTTGTAGCTTTAATAAGAATAAATTAATACATACAGTGAAGACTATGCAGTTTTTTATTTTTACATTTGGTTATTTAATTTCTGTACTATGTCTAACTACATATTATCTACCTGAAAAATGTAAATTCATATTTTTGTTATTGTATTTGTCCTATTGTTAGTCATTTGCTTCTTATGTTTAATAACAAAAATAAAAAAGATAAAAACATCTATATCATGATATCATTCCTGTAAAAATTATTTACAATAATTTCTCATATCATAAAGAAAGATTTTAGTCATATCGCCCACCCCTATTGCCCATGATGCTGTACATAAAATTCCACCAATCAGAGAGTCACAAGCAAAACGTGCCAAAATAGCTAGCTCCGCCCACTCCCACTAAGCACTGCGAATGACATAATCGAGTGTGACTCCTGACACTCTAAAAAAAAAAATTAATAATAATAATAAAAAATTAAATGAGTAATTTTATATTTCTCCATCGTTTTTTAATTCAATTATGCTGTTCGCAAGGCTTAATGGTATTGTAGTTCTTTCCCTCAATAAATCCGTTAAGTACACAGTCTTGTCCCTTTGTATTTTTGTCAGATTTTCAAATAGTATTTGCTTAAAATCAAGGTTTGTAATATTATGATTCACCTCATAGCTGGTAAGCTTGGTTCGTGGCTTATAACCCTTTTAAAAAATACTTTTTTTAAAGGTGCCCTTGCATGGATTATTTTATTATTTTAGAATGTTTCCTGGGGTGCCCTTATAATGTTAGTATGTTTTTTAGATCAAAATTTGTTATAATTTAGAAATAAAAGGCATTTTTCCTAGCCTGATTTTAGCCTCTGATTTGAACGCTCTGTTTGAAGGGGCGTGTCTGCTGTGAGACTTCAGTGTAAACGCCCACAGCTGTGATTGGCTGCTGTGAGACTTCAGTGTAAACGCCCACTGCTGTGATTGGCTGCTGTGAGACTTCAGTGTAAACGCCCACTGCTGTGATTGGCTGCTGTGAGACTTCAGTGTAAGCCTGTTGATCACGTGAATGAAGATCTTATCATTGCAACGCAGTTTCTGCACTCTCACTAATGATTTCACCAATGCAAACATGATGTACGTACAGTAAGAGCTTCGTTGTGCAGTGTAACAGCGTCATTGATTTCATAAAGAGTTTTGGCCAGTGTCCAGATAAACTCGCGCTGTGTGATTGACAGCTTGGGCGACTGGAAAGGGATTATTCTTTGATCGCTATCTGTATATTAATCACAGTTTAAGTAAGATTATTTTCATCCTACTAAGAGAAGTGACGTGAAGTTGATCGTTTAGTCACTGGCTTGATTTACTGATGCATAAACAGTATTGAACGACTTTGAGAGAAAGATTATCTGTCTGAACTTGAACAATTACACATCAGACATTCACATAACCCACTGGTTCTTCAGAGGCTCGGATGAAGGAACTAAAAAAATACCTTTGTGTTCATTTGTACATCCAAACACTGAGCAACTGCCATGCTTCGCTCGTTTGCAAGCCATGATGTCTCTCGAAGAAAAATGATTCGGCTGCGCAGTTCCGCCTGGCCTTGAACATGGGCTGGCATATGCAAATTTTATCAGGGGTGTTTTTCAAAAACGAGATTTAAATAAGAAGGAGAAAACAATGGTGTTTGAGACTCACTGTATGTCATGTCCATGTACTGAACTCTTGTTATTTAACTATGCCAAGATAAATTCAATTTCAAATTCTAGGGCACCTTTAAATCCTTATGGGAGAAATGAATGGGAAAATTACTTCCGGAACCAACACCGCTGAAAAAGTGGTGCACTTTTGCACTCTATTAACACTTCAAAACCACACCATGAGAGCACTCAAAATGAGTGGGTGGTGACAGAAGACCAGCTCATCCCGCCTACCCTACTGTGATTGGCTTGATCTACACCACTCTCGGAGCTGGTTGGTCCGTGTCCCTGCAGTAAGGAGCAGGGTGATGTAGAAGTGGAGCCACCACCTGCAGGCTCCTCCTGGCTGTGTGTGGCGCTCACAATGCCCCCTGGAGGACTGGAGGATACAGTGCAACTGCTCACAGTCCACAGGCATGGATACTGACTGAAAAATCACAGATGAGCAAACATTACTTTACTTCAGGTTTGTATGTAAAACTGCTTTACCTTATTGTTTGACATATTGTCGTACTTAATAAGGCTCATCTGTATAAAGTCAGTTCTCTTTCTGACCTGCTGGCTCCGGGAGAGCTTGGAGCAGGAGGCATGGACAGCATCCCAGCAGGGCCAGGAGGAGATACACCTGTCCAGCTCTCGTGACCAGAGAACATCTGCACAGCACCTGGACTCAGATTCTCAGATAGAGACACTTCAATGAAAAACAAAACAATTAGGGAGTTAGCAAAGAAATACTGACATGTTATAGTTTTTTTTTTTTTTTTTTGCCTGTGGATACAAATATAATAGTAGCTTTATATCTATATACAATAATAATATAATATAATACAATGTGATTAGTTCATCTAATAAATATAATAAAATGAAATATAATATAATATAGGGTTAGACCCTTTTTCTCTTCACCATAGAGGGCACAAAATCTCATTTCAACAGCTGATGAATATGTGTGATATTTTTAATTTAGCTATTTTACCTGAATATCAACATTTGTGAGATTTAGTTAGTCAAAACAGTTTCTGTGCCTCTGGAAAATAGTGATCAATTACATTACTTTATGTTGAATATCAACATTTTCTGTGTTTGTTTGTTTATGAAGGATTTGCAGACACATCACTGTTTTTAGACTTGAGTAAAAATTATAGTTTTTATTTTGAAGTAAAAAAAACAAAACAAATCTGACCCTTGGGGTAAGATATCTTACACTACAACTTACATCTTTTGTATAATTGTAATTTTTTTATATATATATATTTATATTTATTTTGTGTTATTTCCCTGATGTATCATCATCCATGCTAAACTTAAATGCACATTGTTCTTAAGGGGGTCATCTTCCCCTAATATACATAATATAGAATAAATAGAAAACCTGGAAATATAGTGCATAAGTCATATGTCAGTTTGGAACTTGAGTCTCGTTCCCCTTGGAAATGAATGACCAGTAAATTTTTCAACATTTCTCCTTTCATGTTCCACAGAAGAAGGAAAGTCATACAGGTTTTGGAGTAACATGATGGTGAGTAAATAATTACGGGATTTTCAGTTTTAGATTAATTGGTTCTCTTAATGCAAAAAGCACAGTGGTCTGTAGCTATTGCTGAGACACGATTCAAATGATGACGTGTCACCTGAGTTATGGCCACGGTGGTGGGGGTGGTGGTGATGATGATGGCGGGGCAGGTAGGGCGATGGGTACGGGGCTGCTCGGTGCCCGTGCAGACTTGGGTAGTGTTTGTACCCATGGTGGGGAGTAAGCGGTAAACCTCCTGGGTACGGAAAGTTGCCACCACTAGAACACAGAGTGTCTGGGTTTGATATGAACCATCCACCTGCAAACCAACAAATGGACACCAATATGCTTCACACAACACTGTTAGCATAATGCTATAAATATTTCTTAAACATGTTCATTGTCCATAAATCAGACAAAAATATTAGTTTTGCCAACTTTAAGAAAGTGGAAAATGAATCACTAACAGTGTGGTATGCCCACATGCTGGTTTTCAGCTGGAGGTTCTAGATGATTCTTGGGATGGATCCTATGGAGAGAAAAAGCTTTGTGAATGAGACAAACCTCAAATGAAGAACTAACCTATCAAAACAGTTCATATCCATAAAGGTTCAAAGGTTTGGGGGAGGTACAACTTTTTTAAATGTTTTTGAAAGAAGTCTCTTTTGCTGCATTTATTGGATAAGAAATACAGTAAAACAATATTTTACAATTAAAAATGACTTTTTTTTTTTCAATTTTTTCAATTTTTATTTAAATGTATTCCTGTGATTTTTGTTGTAACATTATAAATATTGTTACTGTCACTATAGATCAATTTAATTCATGTTTGTTCAAAGTTTTAAAGTATAAAACAATCTTACTTAAATTTTAAAAACTTTGGAACTGTATGATGTATGCAAAATCACCTCATTTACATATTTTTTTCTTTTTCACTATTTAAATTCTTTTCAGGCAAAAAAACAAAAAAAACACTTGTAAAGTTTATCTGTAAACATAACCTATCACATAGCCTACTCTAGCTCTCTCTTTTCATTTGTTCCTGACACTTTTGATTTTACTTCATCACTAAAACTTTCTTAAAATCTTGTAATTAAATTCAGTATTTATATTTTACTAGTTTATGGTCTGTCTTTGGTGGATTTCTTTTTTATCATGAACTCTACTGTAATGCAAAATATATAAATAAATACAATATATTATTTAAATGGTTTTATATTTCAATGTAGTATTTGTTGTATTGCCTTTTATAATAGCCTAAAATCATTAGGTGTGTCCCAAACTATGCACTGTGCACTATGTACTCAAACATGTAGTGTATGAATTTTATACGGTTATTTTGTCATTCTCCATTGTAATCTGACAGCCCTGCCCCCTCCACTACGTAATTAAAGCTACGACAGTTGAGTGCATGAAGTGTCCAACATGCCATACTTTAGCGGTGTCTGAAATCGAATACTTCCTTACTAAATAGTATGCGAAAAACTGTACGCCAAAAGAGTAGTATTCGAAAAGTCCCCGGACGACCTGCTATACTTCCGCCAAGATTCTGAAGTGTGCATTCGATGGACACTTTACTATCCCGTGAGGGCATGAGAGGAGATTTGTGAATGGAAGTGAAGCGATGCAACTGACGCTGGTCGGTCACATGAGAGTAACAACATGGAGGATGTAGTACGTCCAGATTTCATTCATACTACCCATATTCATCCTATATAGAGCGTACTTTTTTAACGGTCATGGTCAATTCAAATTCAAATATAGTACCTACTCAGACAGTACGTGATTTCGGATGAAGAGTTTATTTTTTCGGTTAATTAAGTGCATCACTTTATACTACAAATGAAATAGAATAGTGCATAAGTATGCGAATTGGGACACACCTATGGTATTATAGTAATGAAAATCACCAATGAGAATAAAAATTACACCTTATACTAATAATAATTTGGGGCTGGAATTTTTCCTTTACAGTTGCAAAATATTCAAATGGTCCTAAAATATGCATTCATTATACATTCGTATTATATATGTGTACATTTTCTTTATGCAAAATGTTTCTTTTTCTTTCTTTTCTTTCAAGTTTTAGATGAACATAACGAAAATAACTTTTTTTTAACCTTTTAATGAGATTCACCCTGTAATTGTTCAAATTTACACAGTACCGAGTGAGTCTCATTTAAGTAGTTTTTTTAGAGGAGTGTTGTACCTCGTCTCCCGTCAAGTTATGACTACATTTACTGGAGTACAATTATTCAGCGCTCATTCCACCAACATTGTTGTGTAATATCTCACACATTCTTCACTGTAGCCGCTTAAAATCTCTCACTCTCACTTCACACTGCCTCTCCAACAAGCTCCTTTACTCACACACTCACTCGATTCAAAGCATAAACGTTTAATAATTGGTCGCTAATCACGGCTGATTTCGCACAGTCATGCTAGCTTGACTAGCGCTAATGCCTGCTATGATATTATTATGAGTTGAAATACGCATTGTTAAATTGGTGAGAAAACTTATCTTCTGATACTGACAATGTTTGTTCGATGTAATTTAAATACATTGTACCTTTCCTTTGCATCGAGGAAAGCTTTGGCAAACGGATTGTGTTTTATCTTCAGTGCAGTTATCTACGAAGGGAAGGAAACCAGAAGGATTATGAGGATAAAATATTTGAACACCAGAGGTCACATATTTTCATCTCCAGCTAATATTATTTCTTTCAACAATTTTACAAGCTATTATATTTTGCATTCAGCAAAACACAAACAAGTAGCTTCTTTTTAAAGGTAGGCTACAGTTCACCCAGCAAGATTTCCCACTAAAAAGCTATTTTATACGTTTACACGACACTGTTTTCAACTAAAAATGCGTTTTGGCCGTTCATTTACACGACAACAGCGTTTTGGGGGCCTGAAAATGCTAACTTTTTAAAATGGGTTTCAAAGTGCAAGTTTCTGAAAACAATACTGTTATTGTCTTCATGTAAACTACAAAAATGCAAATTTGTGAAACGTAGGCGCGTAGTTTTTCTTTACAAAGTGACATCGCCAACTACTGGCCTGGCAGCACAATACTTGTTTTTAAAGGGATACTCCACTTTTTTCGGAAATATGCTCATTTTACATCTCCCCCAGAAGTAAACAGTTGAGTTTTACCGTTTTAGAATCCATTCAGCCGAACTCCGGGTCTGACGGTACCACTTTTAGCATAGCTTAGCACAGATCATTGATTCAGATGAGTCCAGTAGCATTTCTTTCAAAATGACCAAAGAGTTTCAATAATTTTCCTATTTAAAACTTGACTCTTCTGTAGTTAAACCGTGTACTAAGATCGACGGAAAATGAAAAGTTGCGATTTTCTAAGCCTATATGGCTAGGAACTACTCTCATTCCAGCGTAATAATCAAGGAACTGTGTGGCTGTACCATGGGTGCAGCAGGCGTAATGATATGACGCATCGCCTGAAAATAGTCCCCAGCTCGGTAACTTCTTCCAACGTGACCGGGACTAAGTTTGTCTAACCTATTAGACCTATTTTCAGGCGCTGCGTCATATCATTACGCCTGCTGCACCCATGGTACAGCCACACAGTTCCTTGATTATTACGCTGGAATGAGAGTAGTTCCTAGCCATATAGGCTTAGAAAATCGCAACTTTTCATTTTCCGTCGATCTTAGTACACGGTTTAACTACAGAAGAGTCAAGTTTTAAATAGGAAAATTATTGAAACTCTTTGGTCATTTTGAAAGAAATGCTACTGGACTCATCAGAATCAATGATCTGTGCTAAGCTATGCTAAAAGTGGTACCGTCAGACCCGGAGTTCGGCTGAATGGATTCTAAAACGGTAAAACTCAACTGTTTAACTCTGGGGGAGTTGTAAAATGAGCATATTTCCGAAAAAAGTGGAGTATCCCTTTAATCGTTTTTGCGGATCCATGTAAATGGGGATCGTTTTGACAATGTTGTCGTCTGTACACGGAAAATGTTTCCGTTTTTAGTACATCGTTGTCGTGTAAATGCACCTTTAAAGGGGACTTATTATGCCCTCTTTTCAAAGTCTTGATTTTGTTTTTGGGGTCAACTAGGATAGGTTTTTTTTGAGCTGGAAAGCTCAAAAACATTATTTTTCCTGATCTTTTACATTGCAGAACCTTTCTTTCAATGTGCTCTGATTGGTCAGTTGTACCAGTGTGTTGTGATTGGTCAATCGCTCAGGAACATTTGGGGAAATGTCACGCCCCTTACCATAACTGCGAGTTTCAACACACTATTAAAGCAACTCAACCAGGCCTCGTCCTCTTTTTTGCGTATGCCTTTGGCGGTAATAACTTAAATGAGGAACTTTGTGACGTGCATTTTCCCAGAAGAAAAACTTCAGGGAGTTCAGAAACAGTGCACACTGATATAGACAATAACTCCCATTGGAGTGACTTTGTAACTTTGGAGAGCTTTTCATAATTTACTTTCACTTCTTGGTAAAGAGCAGCATAAACATCCTGCCTAACCGTACTTTTCAAGCTATACAGAAAAAAAAATATTTGTCTGTCTTTTGGAAAACATGAGAGTGAATAAATCATATTTGGGTGAACTATCTCTTTAAGCATGTTTAGTGAAGATGCTCTAACCTCCTCATTCTGGTAGGCTGTTACAGCGATGAACTGAGTGTCTGTGAAAGAGATGTTTGTCACCATCCTGTGGCTTCCTCCTACACGAACAATGTGAATTTGAGGTTCGTACTTATGGAGAGAATTCAGCATGATCTGGATCAGGTGATCAGAACAGAAGACAAAAGAAAAGTAAGAAAGAAATCCGTTCTTTACAGGACATTAGTTTTACAACATATGTGTAAGGTGGCGTACATAAAGACTTCAGCTAAAAATGTAGGTCCATACTGCACCGGTATATATTTTTAGACTGAATTTGAACTAAATTCTAAATGAGGTATGAAACAAAGGATATAGAATTGCAAATACCTGTAGATTTTGAATGTAAAGAAGAATTAAAACAGACTAAAGTCCAAAGAAATCCATACAATTTTTGGGTAACAATACATACATGCTTTAGACATTCTACTAACTATTAAGTAACTTTGCAACTACATGTCAAGTAACAGTCATTAGAGTATTAGTTTTTTTAATATCTGTTAACACTTGATTTTGATGCTCCCCAACAGACATTCTACTGACTATAAGTAACTTTGCAATTATGTCAACTTATTCTACTAACACCTAACAGTCTACTAGTCGACTACAGTCTACTAACACTCAAATGAGAGTTAGTTGACAAGTTACTAAAGTGGACCATCGAAATAAAGTGAAACCCAGCAAAAAATTATTGCAATTTAAAATAAAAGATTTTGTTCTATATTTATATATTAAAAATGTATTCCTGTGATTGCTGAATTTTCAGCATCATTACTCCAGTCTTCAGTGTCACATGATCCTTCAGAAATCATACTAATATTTAGATTTCTTATTTCTTATTATTATCATTTCTTATTGTTATCAATGTTGAAAACAGTTTTTGCTCTTTAATATTTTTGTGGAAAGCATACAAAGCCATTCAAAAGTTTGGGATAAGATAAAAAAATTAATGAAAAAAACATTTATTTTATTCAGCAAGGGTGCATGATTAGAAGTGACAACAAAAGATTTCTATTTCAAATAAATTCTGTTCTTTTGAACTTTCTATTCATCAAAGACTCGCAGAAAGCACGATTTCCACCAAAATATTAAGCAGCATAAACAACATTTCAACGCTGATAATAAGAACCATTATTAATAATTGAGCACCAATTATAATTGAGCAGCAAATCAGCATATTAGAATGATTTCTGAAGGATCATGTGACACTGAAGACTGGAGTAGATGCTAAAAATATTTCTGAAGCCTATTATTATTATTATTATAGCCACTTACAGCAGCTAGGCTATATATTGGAATTACATTCCATTTATTTTCTTATTTGTACAAAATTACCTGAAATCATACACTGCAAACAGTGGCTATTTTGTAAGTGCTGTATGGCAGTTTGATGTCTGTTTAATTGTTTTGATATGTCTAATCAGATGAGAAATAATATAGGCTATTTCCTATATCAAGATGATATTATTCAGGTCATAGCACTGTGGGACGTGGCCAATTATCAGTTAAAAGGGAGCCAGTTCTTAAATTCTGACAGTATCACTACATATTGGTAGGTTTTTATATTTACACACACTGCATTGTCTAAATAAAAAATTCTTGGAATGACTGCAGTGACCACGTCAAGCATGATTAAATCTATCGGGCGAATTCTGAGAAAGAGACAGGCGGAACGAGAGAGAGAGAAAAGCTGATTTTTTTTCTCTCTCTAATTGGTAGATTACAATGACTGATGAGGGGCAGGTACTCATCTGCATGGCTACAGGGGACATAAAGGGCTTTGTGTGCCTTTCTCTCCCATTTGCCTTTTTTTAATATGTTGCCTTTTTGAACATCTAAGGACTGATGGCTAAATTAATTTTGCATAGAAAAAAACAGAGGTAATTACCATAATGTACAACTAACCACAGCAATTATTTCATTTAGAGCTGGTTCTCTCTCATCGTCCTCTCCGCTGCCAGCTCCGCGTTTAAAAACCCCGGTAAATAGGGACCAGGCAGGAACACAGGAGAAGAGGATGGGGTGGCGGGGAGGGCGCAGGGGAGGGGTCATGTAAATACCAATAATAATTTGGTGGCGGAGTCATACTCGAATGGAGCGGGCTGGAGCACCTCGCAGCGGCCTCGCTGAAAGCCAGGATGGCTAGCTGAAGTAGACCACTCTCTGTCTGAACGGCAGGAAGTGCATTAAACGAGAAAAGTGCCAATTAAGAGCTGTTTATTCCTGTTTACATGCAGTCCCTGCTGAACAAAGGGGCTCCATAGGTGAAGTGGATGCCGAGGAGAGCACTAATTGTATAAATGCACACTTGAAATTTCCCCGTGGCAGCGCACAGGGTGATTAAAGGCAGGCCAAGACTCCTAAAAGCTACAGAGAGGCCTGTTTGGACACACAAGAGACCTGAGAGGCTACTCAAGATTACAGAGCAGGCCGCGTACGGCATTACACACCTGCACAACACGAGCGTTACATGCGTATAATGTGCAGGCGGCCTTTGTTTTAACGCATGGAACAAATGTCAGTTTCTCAGATTTATCAATCTACAGACGCAAACAGAGAGATAATAATGGATAACTTATGGCGAAAGACGGAGAAGTGGAACTTGTTTCAGCTAGTTCATGCATTACAATTGTGTGTATACGTGTCAGTGTTTCTGCACCTGGCCTCCTCCGTTGAGTTTGTTGGTCAGTTTGACTTTGTTGAAGGACACTGGAGCTTTCATCCAGTGGGCACCGAAGTTGGGGGAGTCGGGGTGGATGTAGACACAGCTGTGACTGTGAGGCTCAGGTTTGCCCGCAGGGACCCACTCGCCGTTCACGTACTTCCAGCGGTGCCCGTCTGCGGGGCTGAAGTCCAGCAGGAACGAATACATGGCGTTGGGATCCAGACCCGTCACGCAGACCTTCAGAACTGGAAACATCCTCCTGCAAAGGAAGAATTGTGACAGGAGAATTGCTTAAAAATGGTTACTGGATCTCCTGTGCACTCTTACAAAAATTGATAGTTCCATGAAGAATCTTCAACTTCTATGTTTATGTTAAAACCAGCGCCTGGTTCTTTATAGTGGAAAAGGTTCTAAAAAGAAAAAGTTATTTTAGGAACTGTCCAATGAAAGGTTAACCAAAATCATTCTTCTATGCCATTGCTGTGAAAACCTTCATTTGGAATCTTTATTTTCAAGAGTGTATGTTCTATGGTACATAAATACATTTGTGTTTTTCGTGTCCATACAATGAAAGTCAAAGGGTTCCAGTGTTGTTTTGGATACAACTGGCTTTCGCTACATGGACAAAAACACTTTTTGTGTTCCACATGCAGAAGAAAGAAAGCCATACAGGCTTGGATTTACATGAGGGCGAATAAACGATGACAGAATTTAAATTTTTAGGGGAACTATCCCTTTAAGACAAAAATCTTGTTTGTCCAAAAGCTCTAACACACTCGCATAAGTGATTAAAAAGTTATTCCCCCAACAATGATCCACACCGTCTGCCAAAACTCTACGAGCAGTTACAAGCACAAACTTCATGAGAGGCTGGACGCTAGTCATTTTCCACTTTTTCCCCCCCATGATTATTTTTTATGGATGAGAACAAGTTTAAGAGGGGCCGCAAATGGAAGGACACCCACCTGCAGAGCTGACCTGTAACTACTGAATGAGTTGGTCAAGTCACCCTTCAGCCTGACAACACAACAAGCCTTTTTCAATTAAATGAATCTGCCTGATCCAAAAAAACATCAAAAACACCGCCATGTGCCAATAGCAACATACAATTATAAACCTGCTTAGAGATGACAAGGCATTTTGATAGAAAGACAGATGGATAAATGAAAGCAGATAACTAGAGAGACATAGTTTGATCATTTTAGTAAAAAAAATAAAAAAAAAATAAAGTAGCACCAAAACTACAACTGATATTAACATTATCAAAAGGATTACGAGCAACAAATTTGCTTTTAAAGTTCTAGGTTTAAACTTTGACATTGAATGTTAAAATATTTGCATCTTCATTTTTCCCTATTCTCTCTGTTAAACCATTCAAGAAACAATATTGCAGTAAATTTTAAATGTGGTGGACAAAAGTATTTGGACACTTAAGTCACGGTTAAAAAAATGTCCTGTCGTCATTGTATTAGATACACTGTAAAAAATGATATGATCAATAAGTCAATTTCAATGTTTTTACATTACTTTAACTCATGAAAATAATGTAAGCAACTTAAAAAAAATAAAAATAGTTATATATGAGTTATATATAGTTATGAAATGACTCATACAGCCACTTTGAATAAGGCAGCAACTAAATTTATGAAGCTGTTTTTACAATTACTTTTAAGCATATGGACCCAAAGTGATTTTTACTGGATGAGAAATCAGTTCTCACGGGTGTCCTCGCAGAGTGACAACCAGTGTCCAGTTTTTCTTCATTTTAAACAGTATAAATATTGTTTTAACACTTAAAACCTAATAAATGTCTTTTGTGATTTTTTTTTCAATATCATCTTTAAATGTTTTAAAGAAAGATGATAGCACAAATACATAATTATAATATTTTGTGAAACACTGCAGAGACATTGCATCATTACATTTATGTGACTTAAAATTATTAAAAGAGCTAGGATTAGAAATTAGAAGTAAATACTAATTAAATAAGTATAAGCAATTAGAACGTATTAACTTATTTTCTTCAAAAGTTCAAGTAAACTTCACAAACATATTTTCTACCATATTCTGTGCAAAACAAATGTGTTAATTAATATAAACAAACGCCACTGCTTTATCAAAAGACTTCATCGCGGCTCACCTGCCGTTCTTCGTCACAATCATTTCATTGGTGACTTCTTTGAATTTCCTCCAGAGTTCAGCATCTTCCAGGGTGACTTTGAGCTGTTTCTCCGTGGGGTCCCCCTTCTCTCGGCCGGCCTGTAACTCGCTCTCCACGACGCTCAGCAGTCTGGTGATACAGCAGTCACTGCTGGCCCGAGCACCGGTCACCGCTCCACCGCTCCGCACATCTTCCTCAACCTTCATGATCTCACACGCGCGCGCGCCAAGTGGAAAACAACTGGACTTTAACTTTAGCTCACTTTCATTTATGAGAAGATTTCTGTGCCTAACAACTTGTGGACTGCATCAGTCATAAAAGAAAAAGAACTCTCTTTAGCAGTGTGTGTGTGTGTTCTAGTAGCCGTTTGATCTGTACTTCAGCTCACTGCGACCACCTGTTCTTATGACCGGAGGACTAACCTGCCGTCACGTGGGCTCTCCCTAATTAAGTGATTCATTCACAAGCTTCTTCTTTTTTTTTTTTCATTTCAGTGCCAATTCTAATATTCTATATTCAAGTTTATTTCCAGTCTTTACATTTATATTATTTAGGCAATGTTATGCTGATTAGATAATACGCAGAAAGTTCAAACGAAACTTCTGACAGGATTAACATTAGAGAAAAATAAACGTAGGCTACATTTAAATAATTTACGTAAAACAAAGAAAACCATGATGTCTAAAACAAATTGTAAATCACGCTCTGTTAGGCGTATTACAAATATAACAACTCGATGTTTCTTTTCAGAACCACGGACAGCTCGTAAAGGACGTGTGTGTGTGTATGTGTGTGTGTGTGCGTGCGCTAGAGATAAACTCATCGTAATCTTAAATTCACAATGTATAGACTCATCAGGTCTATTAAATAAACTTTACTTTGAATTGTAAGGCTATAAATGACGTGATGTAGCCTAGTTATTTAGGTTACACCTATATTATTATTATTATTAATTATTAATTTTTTTTGTGGGGCTTAAAACTTTCAGGATTAAAAAAAGTCAGGATTACTTTTTTTATTAGCCTATTATTACAAGTTTTGCTTAGGTCAAATGAAATAACATAATAAGAAATAAGATATCTCCATAACTTTATAGGCTACATATTTAATTTCTAAAAAAAAAAAAAAAAAAAAAAAAAGGGTCTTTAATTAAAGCAAAGATAGCCTATGTGATCACATGGATTTTAAACTTAAATATTGAACCATAGGCTAATATACAATTATCCTATTGAGCAAATAAGCATTCCGTCTCTAAAATGTATAGCCATTGTTTTTTTGGACATTGTAACTGTACAAAAAGGCTAAACCAGCATACTTCCTTAAACCAATTAAGTTAACGAACGACATACACGTGATCCTTTAAAACCTCATTTTGCTAACTGCAGTAGAACTGGCATGAAACATCAGAACATCTACTGTGATTCACAGGATGGACTCATATGTGACGGCGTAGATAAGGGCATACTGTCAAAGAGCTTAGTATTGTACAAGCCATGTGGAGCATAAATAAAATACTGGATGTTCTCAGCAGCGAACGGGAATGAACGGAAACTCGATCCAGCGACCGGCGCTCTAATCACACAGCCGCGCGCATGGAGATTAGAGGATTCAAAGAGTTTAAATCCGAAAACTAGAGTCTCATTAGCGGAGAATCCTCCTGCATATCAAACATCAGAAAATCAGCCCCCTGACCTTTCACCATAGAGATGACTTACGCACTTCAGTGAACTTTACCTTAGAAAAGTCTTATTGAGACTCACAGATGCATTATGTGGAAGAGGGCTTCTTAAATGACAGCACGTACTTTGAATTAAAGAAAGTAATGAAAGAGATGCAGGCATTGAGAACAAGGGGAAATTGATTCATGTAGACTAAATAAATCTGAACAGCTTTTAATAGCAACGATTGTTAGCAATAACAATTATTAAACATCTCGCATAAAAAAAAAAAAACACACCAATATTTTTCATAGCAGTATTGCACACATTATGAAACAAACATGGGTAATTAATCCTGATGAGGGGAAATCCACATTTTCAGTCATGATAAAATAAATCTGGAATGCATTTTTTTCATAGTATAAGGATAATACTTCTATACCTATAAAAAAGTAACCTCTTCAGTAAATCAAAACTATTTAAAACTATTTAAAAAGACAACGAGGAGGAACAACTACAGTTGTCGTTCTTGAAATCAAAACGTTTAAAGGGAAATGTGCTTGACGTGATTTGAAAAAACAAGGACACATTCATTCACATTTTTCTCCTAAATGCAAAGCTAACTGAAAGCAGTAAGATTGTTCGATGATGAATGAACCTTAAAGATACATTGGCACCCAGATGAGTGCTTAAAATTTTACTTATCTAATAGATAATATAGCAATATACCATTACATAAGTAATAAGACATTTCTGTTGATAACAGGTAATATCTGAAGTAAAAATTGAAATGCAATTATAGAAAACCCTTGGTAGCAAAAACTAATTTTTCTTGAAAAGTAAAAGAAAAGAAACCTAAATACTAAACAAAAACAGCAACACTGGTTACAGACAGTTCTACCCAATCTAGTTCTCAAGTAATCCTTGGATAAAGGCACATAGGAAGGAATTATTAAGCAATTACCCAGCAGTTAAATGTAAAATATGCAATTCCATCTTGTTCGGCAAGCATGTCACTACAGTTACAGGGCAGAGTCCGAAACCAAACCATTTACCTAGTTACATATTGTATCCTTCATAGTTTCCCACTTAAATGTAAAGCACAGGTGTTTGTGTGTGTGTGTGTGAGAGAGAGAGTACTTGTCTGTGTGTGCTTGTTCACACAGATTGAGTGTCCATCCGTTACGGAGAGCAAGCGGAGCGCCTGTAGTGTGGTGTGGTGTCTGTGCCAGGTTGCAGAGTGGGTACATGAGTGGCATTGAACGCAGAACCAATGCTGAAGCCAGAGCAGCACACGGAGAAACAGCCAAGGCCAAATGTAGAAGCATCTCACTTGAAGCACGCGGAGAACAACTTAATAATTGCATCCCTACATAAAAACAAACAGCCAAAGGTAAACAAACGCCAAAGCCAAAAACAGAGATTACTAAAAGTGTCTTTTTTTTGGCTTCGAGAGAATGACAGCTTTGATCTGAAGACCTTATTTTAGTCTAATAGGCACTTTGATGAATTGCAACACTGATATTTTTAAAAGGAAATAGTAGATTTTCACAATTTTACATTTATATATACCATGTCATGCAGAATACTACTAGAATAACACTAAACAACACTACTAAATAGATAGAACTACTAGAATGACAGTCTTTGCCTTTTGTAATAACTTTTTATTGTTGATTTCCATCTGTGCCATTGTTTTTTTATGTATGGTTTAGAAAATATAAAGTAACTCACCTTGCAAATGGAATGTAGGATAAGCTATACCTGCAAAATAAAAGGGTCGTAATTTAAATACAGACAAATAAGTAATATTTGTGAGCTATTACACACACACACACACACACACACACAGTGTGTATATGTATAAATATATATATATGTTGTGTGTGAGTGAGTGAGTGAGTGAGTGAGTGAGTGAGAGAGAGAGAGAGAGAGAGAGAGAGAGAGAGAGAGAGAGAGAGAGAGAGAGAGAGAGAGAGAGAGAGAGAGAGAGAGAGAAAATGCTGTAAATGCACTGTCTCTGTGACAGCTATAAGCTTTATAAACCTTTTTTTTTAATTGTTTACCTTTTTATAATTATTCAGTTATTTTGTGCTCCCATACTCAGTGAGTGGGAAGCAGGAATCTGAGAGTGTGATATTTGAAGTGTATCGGTGAAATAAATCACTAGAAGTTAGCACTATCCTGCATTGATTTTGGAAACACTCAAATAATAATAATCTCCGATTACAGTGGTCTCAATGTGTGTGTGTGTGTGCGTGCGTGCACGCGTGTGTGTGTGTGTGTGTGTGTGTGTGTGTGTGAGAGAGAAAGAGTGAAAGTAATAGTGTGTGTAATAGCTCACAAGTGAGAACTCTTGAATAGCCTATATATTTAGTGTGTGTGTGTGTGTGTGTGTGTGTGTGTGTGTAACTACAGCTTACAGTAACTAGAGCTATTGGGATTCTTACCATGTAAAAGCCAAAAACTGGAGGATACAGAACAGCAGAGCAAGGCCTTTATTCTTCCACTAAAATAATAATAATTAAAAAAAAAAAATCAAATAATCAAGCAAATCTGAAACAAACATTGTATTACATATTATGACACCAACTTCATTAGGCTAACAAATCATAATCATGTTAAATAAGAAACCAACTTACCCAAAAGGCAGCACAAAAGGTTAGCACCAGGCATGTCTTTAAAAACACAAATGTTCAGTTTACAGAAAAAGGCCACAAATTATAAGACAAGATAAGAAATACTGAATCTCTCTTCATGCATTACAGTCTATTATATCTGTGTATGTATTCTTACAATCATAATGCCAGTTGCCAGAGCTCTCGTCTTGTCACACATCCTCTTGAGTTGCTTTAATGGACCCATTAAGAACATAGTGCTGAAAAGAATCCACACCCAAAGAACCTCAGCACGGACTTACAGATTCTTATAGATGCTATCAATGCGTTCGATTACTTTATACAATCCTGTATAAAATCCTGAAGTATAAACCTGTTAGGAATTTTTTTGAGCTATTAAAGGTCTGCCAGACCCAGAAAACAAAATATTAAGAGGTTTACAATCACACATATTTATGAGATAATATATTAAATTAAATGTTTTATTACTTTCTACTTGATAGTTATCACATTTTAGAGTTACTAAATCAATTCATTTGTTAAAAATGTTTTTTTTAAAGTCAGTATTTGTCACTGGCCACATGCCTGTGCAAACATTGTCTATTATAAACAGTGACACGCCTTGGTTGAGATCAAATCAAAGGTGGGGAGATAAAGATGCATGACTCACCTCAAAAGAGAAGCAATATTACCTAAACTGTAAAAGACTGCAAAGAGTGTCAGTCCGCTTCTCGGAACCCAGAGCAAGCAGGTCCCCTGAATAACAAAAGTAAGGAAAGAGAATACGTTCGACTATTGTATATACTAAGTAACAAAATTAAACCATATAAGACTATTTGTGCTCTCGTCTTACCAAAATTGAACACAAGACGCCCGACACAAAGCACGCGAGGAATCCCTTGACGCGCGTGCCCCATCCCAGTGTTGACGCTTCATTCGCTGTCTAAAACAACGTTGTTGTTGTTGTTATATTCAGAAAATGATTTAAATCAACTTGATATTCATAAATAGACCGATTTTAAGTTTTTGCGAATGACAGTTGGGTAAACACGTAGTCAACAAAACACGTTGCAAAAAGTCTAGATTCGTAATCAAAAGGAAACCACAACACTGTGTATTTTGAGTAAACAATAGCGAATAAAACCGAGTTCTAACTCCAACTGTCAAACGCAACTAACTTACCTGCAGTACGTTGAGGTCGTCATTGCCATCTTGGCCACTCAAAACTTTCTTTAATTTGTCCATTAAGGTTGAGATTGAAAACAATCCAAAAAAGATGTGTCAAAACTGTCTCGAAGCTACTTTGTTCAAGTAAATTTGTATTGGTTCGTTCCTTTTCCTGTTTGGTAGTGTAACAGGTGCACAATATAACTTCCGTGTGTGTAGCCACGGTAACGATTGCGCGACGTCATGACGTTCGACGTACTGAATCGACACACTCTGTACTGAAACTGTTTTGTTTGCACTTATTGGTTAGCCATTAATATGCTCTCATTGTGCATTACATTCAACACCGATGGGATAAAGTGGACATTAGGATGTTTGTAGACAATACATGCAGACAAGTGAATAAGAGAGGTGTAAAAAGTATTAAGAATTTAGACGAGTGAAAAGGAGCACAAAAACAGATGGTCACATTACAGTCACAACAAAAACTGTGCAAAATAACCCGTTTAACCACTGTTTTCTCAATGTCATGTTCTACGTCTATAAGACACATCAGATGTGAAATTGTTATCGTGTAATAGACTAATCCACACTAAATAATTGTTTAAACCCTGATCACAAACAGTGTTTGAGTCAAGGTCTTCTTCAATGATAAATACAACTTAGCCTACTTGCTTTGGGCCAAAATGCATGATGAATACAGAACCAATTACAATCCCGTTGAAATCTGTTTTATTGGCTGTTTTCAACAAAATTGTTGTAAACTTCACAGGAACGTTAGTTTAGTAAGACTCATTGTGCATATTTTCAATACAATAATAAATCCATGTAGCCTAAGGATGACCAGTGAAATACAGTGTGAACTCAGTACAAATGAAGTACAAATTCCCCAAATATATATACTTCCTTAAGTATAGTAAAGAAGCAAAATTACTCAAGTACACACATAGACAATGCAAGCCTACTTTTTGGTTGAAAGCATTACATTAGTAACATGTTTTGTAAAACAGAACTTTTTGATTTACATATCAAGTATGCCTACTCCGTCCAAACTACTTACAAATATAGAGAGGTGCATTTTACAATTTTACATTTTGATGCAACTTGTTCAGGTTGCTTAGATGTACGCAGAAAAAGATAACCATGATAGAAAATAACAATCATTTTCTTAATATGTAAATACAATTACAAAAATCAATTGGCCTATGTCCAGAGAGATGTTCTGCCCATCTGTTTCTCCTGGATAAAAAATTACCACCTTTTTTAGAAAATAGCTGTTTCTTTCATATCCATCGTCAGTTGTCCGCATCATGTAACCATCCTGTAAAAGCTGATGTCCAAGGTAGTTTGAATGGGTGCTGGAAGAGCTCAGGGCACTATTACTCTGGTAGATGTCCAGTACAGGGGCTCTGGCATGGCAACATGCTTTTGACATGTGGGACAGGTCTGCTTGCTCCACAGCCACTCCTCTATGCACTAAACCAGCAAAAGGGGCACAATATTCAATTATATTCAGATGTTCAGTACAGTGCTTTCAACAACATATACTAAAGCAGCTTTACAAAGGACAGTATCTCAGTACCCAAGAGAACAAGCCACATGGGACAAGCCACATTCTCCCCAACCAAAGACGGTTAGGGAGAATGAGGAAAAACTCTTAGGAGAAAACAATGGCTCGCCAGCTACAGGAAGGTAAAATGTAGAATAGGTAGTAACTAATCTGAAATGTCCTGATTTCTGGGCCATTTATGTTAGAATACATAATAATAATACATTTCTGACGTCAAATTGGACCATTTATAATACCTAAGCCAGCTACCAGTTTATAAAGTCTGAACCTTTACCTCACTGTGGAAGCTGTGGGAACAGTGAAGCTCTCTGATACCTCCTCCTCCTTTGCGTAGGTTGTCATGACAGATCAGACACAAACTGTCCGCATCACTCTACAAAACAAACACCAGATTATATCAACCAACTGAATTTGTTTCATCCCACATTATATTTGAACAGCAATACAAAAATGCAATTCCATTTTACATTTTTTGTGACCTGTCCATTTAATTAAAATGATAGTTCTCCCAAAAATAAAACAACTTTGGACCCCATTGACTTTTATTGGATGGACTAAAAACACGGAAACATCTATCTAAATATCGTCTTTTGTGTAAAAAATAATACATTTTTATCCAAGTTTGTTTTAGATCAAATAATCAATAGGATGTGAATGTGAATAAGAGAGGTGTAAAAAGTATTAAGAAAGTATTTTTTTGTGGAATACTGCAATATTTATTATAAATGATTTATCTGTGCATGCATACCATTATGTTTTTGAAAATTCATGTCGCCTCGTAATATTTAATCAAAATAAGTTCCCCTTCCTTTCTCTTCACTTCTGTAATGATGTGTTTACTGTCACGAGGGCGGGACAACCTGTCACTCACATGACATCACAGTCAAGTCAAGTCATGTCAAGTCAAGTCATGTCACCTTCATTTATATAGCGCTTTTAACAATATAGATTGTTTCAAAGCAGCTTTACAGTGATTTGGATATTCTAGGTATTATCAACTGGCCGGAATTTTGAGATCACAATAGACGTGAAGGACTATAATGCGTTAAGAGCTCGCTCAAGTACTGCGGAGCTAAACCATTTAGTGCTTTGTAAGTAATCAGCAATATTTAAAAATGTATATAATGTTAATTAGGGAGCCAATGCAGTGTTGACAGAACGGGGCTAATATGGTCATACTTCCTGGTTCTGGTAAGAACTCGAGCTGCTGCATTTTGGACCAGCTGTAGTTTGTTTATTAAGCGTGCAGGGCAACCACCCATAATAGCATTACAATAATCTAGCCTTGATGTCATGAACGCATCTAATTGTTCCGCATTTGTCAATGAGAGCATATGACATAATTTAGATATCTTTTTAAGATGGAAAAATGCGGTTTTACAGATACTAGACATGTGACTTTCAAATGAAAGTTTGGTATCAAAGAGCACATCCAGGTTCCTAACCGACGACGAAGACTTGACATAGCAGCCATCAAGTGTTAGACCACCTAGGTTATTATGTGAGGAAGTTTTTTGTTCAATAATTAGAATCTCTGTTTTTTCAGAATTAAGTAGTAGGAAATTACTAGTCATCCAATTTTTTATATCAGCTATGCATTCCGTTAATTTTGTGAATTGATAAGTTTCGTCAGGGCATGAAGAAATACGTGAAGAAGTAGGTCCTGACATGTGTTGTCTAACTCCAATAGAGTTCAGAATGTCTTAAAATGCCAATCCCAATGCATCTTTTTCATTATCGACTACATGTATATTAAAATCACCAACAATTAGGACTTTATCTGCAGCGCAGTACTAACTCTGATAGAAAATCAATCAGCAAATTCTTTGATAAAGTCTGTATGGTGCCCTGGTGGCCTGTAGCCTGTAGACAGTAGCCAGCACAAATCTCAAACGTGATTTATCATTTACACTAGATAGTGTTACATTAAGCACCAACACTTCAAAATAATTATATTTAAAACAAACTGACTTCTCCGTAATTCTGATGATATTACTATAAATTACAGCAACACCTCCCTCTTTGCCTTTCAGACAAGGATAATGTTTATAACAGTAATCTTGGGAGGTGGACTCATTTAAAGTAATGTAATCGTCTGGTTTTAGCCAGGTTTCTGTCAAACACTAGCCTGGATGCCAGCCGAACTTAGCCCCGTCCACAACATTTGAGGTCGGGAAGTTCGTGCTGGACTTGATCCGTTGTGGAGCAACTCAGGGGGGGCTTTATACGATGATGGACAGATGATCAACAGTAACGTAATCATCCATGTCACCAAAAAGCGCTTGGGTTGAATTTGTTTACACAAAGATGCTGCCATCACGTCTGTTATAGAAGATATCGACAGTGCATTAAGTTTAAAAGAGGAACAGATAACCACGATCAAGGCATTTGTCGATCGGAAAGATGTTTTTACCATCCTTCCTATGGGATTCGGCAAAAGTTTAATTTATCAGCTGGTCACTAAGAAGATGGGGCGCAATGATAACCCTGTGGTCATTGTGGTTTCTCAGTTGCTCTGATTGCTTGTAGGTCTATCCAATTGAGTGCAGAGGCATTTTCTTTCCTGGTTCGGTTGAAACATGCCCCATAATCACAGCCCAATGGAACAATATCAGACTCATATTCTGACTAGAATCTGAGTATAACGACGCCAGTCTAGTCAAACACAGCACATCAAGGTTATAATCTGTAATCATATCATTAACAATAAGCGCTTTTGAAGTAAGGGATTGAATATTCAGCAACCCGAGATTTATCATTTGGTCATCCGTATTATGTCTGTTTTTTATTTGTTGAACATCAAATACATTTTTACCCTTAAATGGGTTTAGGAGTTTTTTGTATGTCCTAATTCGGGGAACAGACACAGTCTCTATATGATGATATCTAGGTGAAAGAGTCTCTATGTGATGGGATTTATCTGACCTTGGTGACGTGAGACAGCTAGCAGACGGTCAGTTTAGCCAGTCTGTCTGCTTCCTGACCTGAGCCCCAGATTGTCATGTTTGAGCTCTAAGACTATGTGCCATATTACTAGAGAGAAGAGCAGAACCATCCCAGGAGGGATGAATACCATCTCTTTTCAACAGGTCAGGTTTGCCTCAAAATCTTTTCCAATTGTCTATGAATTCTATATTATTTTGCGGACACCACTTAGACAGCCAGCCATTGAGTGAGCACAGTCTACTAAGTATCTCATCACTCCTACGAACAGGAAGGGGGCCAGAGCAAATTACTGTGCCTGACATCGTATTTGCGAGTTCACACAACTCTTTAATGTGTGTGAACTCGCACTCACAGCAATAGCAAACTACAACCATCCAATCAATTCCCCATGGACAAAATCAAGTCCCGCTCTACATTTTTAGCGCAATTTTCCACCGGACAAAATTGCGATTAACAACTCATGATTTCTGTTCTGTTCTGTCTGTGCGCACCAATCTTGCACTTCTATCTACTCCTCAACCAGACCACCTAGAGACTTCGGGTTTTCGGCATTATGTTAAGGAAGGTCTAATCTCGGGAACGCACAAAAAAAAATCCAGGAAATTCCAGAAAAAAATTCGTTTTTTGCAAATTTCTCGGCAACCATAATAGCTATCGAGTTGAAACAAATTGCAATCGATAGCTTCTAAAATGTACAATAATATTAGAAAAAAATAATTGATCAAAAATATTTCCTTTATGCTTCAAAAATTTATTAAAACTTTATATGAAGGGAAATAAGAAAAATATTGCCTTTTCACCTATAAAACTATTGTTCCACAGAAATACGTAAGGAACGTATTCACAAGAGTCATGAGCACAATTAATTCCACTGAATTACGGCAAGAAATCAATGAAGGTATCGATCAAGATTTGGAGAAGGAGCAAGAATATATGAGAAAACGACAAGAGGTTGTTGCAAAATAAATGGAAGAACGTTCAGCAAAGCGACAAAAGATGGCGACATCCACACCAACGGCTTCCTCATCAGGCGTATCTGATTTCTACGATGACTCGTGGCTTTCAGAGAATGTTTTGGCAAATATCTCGAAAGCAGAAGAAGAGTTTACAAAGTCACAAGCCAATAGTCAAGCAGAAAAGAAGGAAGAATCTGAAGAGGACAAAGCAGAAAAAGAAGCTGATACAGAGAAAATCGAGGATATTGAGTGAACACAAGATGTCAAAAATAATGAGCTAATAAAAAAAATGCTGTTCAACTAGTCAAGTGATTGTGCCTTTTTTATTATCCATTGCTGATTTGATTTCAGAAAGTTCTTTTGAATTTCAAGAGAAAGTTATATTCTCGAGCAGCTTATTTTCTCTTTCATTTACTATCTCTTAGTGTTGTGATCCCATGACGTGAGAAAATTGCGCTAAAACACTCACTGAGTTTTTATTACTTGTTTCTTGTTTGAGAAGCTGTTTCACTCATATGTACATCATAACAGGTGAAAAAAAGACTATCAAATATTTTTTTCATGTCGACTTTAAAACTCACAAACACAAAATATTCCACAAAATAACATACTTGAGTGAAAGAAAAAAAAAGTACGAAAACAACAACCCTGTTGTGTGAAAAAAAAACATCTGAAAATTACATTTGAGATTAGCTCAACAGGTTGTTTGCTGTTTTTGTTTAGCTTTATTCATTTAGTTTTTAGCTGCGTGTTAGTACGCGTTGTACATGCACTGATCCAGCCTCAGATTTCTCTAGCCTTGCCAAAGCACTGTATCATGACAGAATACAATTATATCATCTCATGTTCGTTTATCTAAATGCCCCTGAGATTAAATAACCTATTGGCAATCATTCACATCTTTACCAATTATAAAGCAAAATCATATAAATCACACCAACCAGAGACATGACATTGCGGCTCCTAAATCTGGCTTTTCTCTCCAGAGACTCGTGCACCTCAGGGATGGTAGGGATGGCATGTGGGCGTCTTTCACATGTGCTGCCCTTGGTTTGCATTCCTGCCTCATTATTGCCAACATGGCTGGAGCGAGAGCACGGCCTGGCCTCACCGCTCTGAAGCCGGTGGCTCAGGTGAGCTGGGCTTGGGGCCACGGTGGCAGAGTGCAGGCGGCTCAGATGCATCGCGTTCAGCTGAGCCTGAAAAATATGCAAAAATATGCATGCATAAAATAAATTATTTTGCATTGCAATTGAAATGATAACAATAACAGTTTAACAATCATGACAACTCTCAGAATAGTTTTGAAAATTTAGAATGGCGCAGTATTTGATTTGTCCCTCTTTTCATTTTCAAAACTGTATGACTTGTTTCTTCTGTAGAACACAAAATGGACCACATAATGGAAGTCAGTGGGCTTCAATGGTGTTTGGTTCCCAGTGTTCTTCAAAATATGTTTTTGTTGCGGTAGAAGAAATATATGCATACAGGTTTGCAACCACATGAGGGTAAGGAAATGACTATGTAATTTCCATTTTGGGGTGAACTATCCCTGTAATGGCAGCAGCATTGAGCTACAGAACTTCACAAGTTTGTGTAAAACCAGATGATCCATGTTATCCAGTATGTGAAAATGATCCAAAGAGCATTTTGTACAACGAGTTCACATGGAAGATAAGTGGAGAATTCCACATATTTCTTATTCATTTGAACTCATGTTTTGATGCAGATGCAGAGCAAAAAGAAAAACTAATGTTAGCCTGTCTGAAATATCTGACTCTTGACTACTGCTTTAATCAGTTTTGTCCAAACAATGGAAGGTAAATTCAAGATAAACTCTTCTTAGAGTTTAGATTATGCAAAAGGTGTCCTACTTTGATCTCTGATGTCACTAACCTGTAAATCAAAATGAAAAATTTGCATTTTCACAGCTGTGAGATGCACCTTTTGATTTGCAACCTGAATTGGTTTTATGTACAAAATGTGACATTTTAATGATGATTCATAATTGTATTGGGTCTTCATTCCAGTAAGGCAAATTGTGTAGATTTATGCAAACATGAAGCATCATCTTTTAGCTGAAGAATAATTTAACAAATCACTGACGTTAAAATAATTCGTTTTAGCTTCAGACCTGTCAAAAAAAAAAAAAAAAGAGAAATAAAAATGTAATTCAGTTGAATAGTTCATAAACTGTAAGTTAACACTGTAAACTTTTTTAAACATATTTTTGCATAAACTTTTATATACATAAATAATGGATGTAAGAATAAAAATAAGAGAATAAACAGAAAAAAGATTAACATAAAATGGCAAATTTACTAAGGAGGGAAGATAAATAAACTGCTTGTGGAAAAGCCCCTAACAAGCAAGTGTGGCTTTGAGTTACTATTTAAAAGTGTTAATTGAATCAACTGCTCGTGGGCTGGCTGTAAGACAAATCCACAGCTTGGCCCCATAGCTACTGGTGTCTTTCTACACACACACACACAAACTTGTATTGTGTACTGACCGGGCATGGAAGTGAAGCTCTGCGACTGGCCATTGATCGACTTGGAATGGGGATATCCCAACTGCTCTTCCTCTCAGCTTCCGGCTCCTCTTCCTCTTGTTCTTGTTCTTCTTCTTCCCCCTTCTCCTCTACATCTTCCTGACCTTCATATCCTCCCTGCAATGTGGTAAAGATTTCATCCTCCTCTTCCTCGTTCTCCATGTTAAACACCTGTATTTATCTCCAGTCCCTGAGACGAATACCTCTGAAAGAGAAACTGTGAGGGGCCGAAGCTGTGCGACTGGGTTCTGGCCAGGCCTTGGATTGCTGATTAAGCCTCTGTAATAAGATCCTCTGGTTTTCTTATCCCATCTGTTTCCTCTGTGGCTCTAAGCCTGACAGAGGCTACACAGCAACCGAATGCAGGCTCCTTTAACTCCTGAGTAATCTGTTTAGGAGGAAGGTGGGGACTTGACAGAGGGAGGGGATTCTCAAAGCTCTCTGGAAGCATTTTGCTCCAGATCTGTTTAGAATGTTCTAAATACTTTGTAGGGCTGCACGATATATCGAAATTACAATATCTGAATAAGTGTGCGCACAGAAAGCTGTCTCTCGAACCCCAACTGAGTTCTGTTTAGCGGCTTGTTGCACTCGAACGGTCAAATACACACACAGTTATGTCAAAATGCCTGTCTTAGCGTCTTATTCTTGTAAACATACTCGGCTGTCTGAAGTGAATGCAAACAATTATCAGATACTGTTTCTTACTTGAATGCTACTGTTAAATAGATCGAATGAACTATAAACCTACCTGAAAAACTTAAAGCACTTTTAATCTGTTTTATTATACCCGTCCTATTGTTTGTAATTTGCCTCTTTGCTCTTATTTTTAATTACAAAGATTAATTAATATAACTAATGCTAAAACACTGCTGTTCATTTTCATAAGTTGTAGTGAAGCTTTCTTTTACCAGAAAGAATGTGAAACATATTGGTCTTATTATGTTCAGTTTTTCAATATATGTAAATATAATTTAAATTGTTTTGACACACTTTTAACACATTTTCGTACCTATTTAACAATATATCACATTTTCCCCTCATACTTTGGATACTGCATACTATACTCTAATGCAATCGTGGAAGACATATTTTTTATTACACCCAGGTCTGTGTCTGCATGGTATAAAAATGTTGCCCAAGAAACAAAGTCTGATTTTGTCTTGGAATATAGGTGAGACATTAATTTACAATAAATTTGGAAAGACTTTCTGAAAAGTTTCTCTGTGATAATTTTCAGATAAGAAAAAAAAAAACCCATGTTTTTATTTACCTCATACACTCTACACAAACAAACTGAGTGTGAAAGGCATCAGTGAACGGGATTATCACTTAAGATACTATAAATGTTAAGCACCTTAGAAAGTGCAATCACAGGCGCCATCTAAAATTAGACCCAACAGATACATAGATGTAACCCACGTGGACAAAGCCAAACAGAGCGTCAACAATAGATGAAGTCATGACAAGGCATCGGATGTTACTAAAATTAAGCGTGACTCATTGGACAGGTAATGCTATATAATCTATTGAGCCACTTAGTCTTTGATTATAGAAATATGGCTTTTCCATTTGATCCAACATCCAAGAAAAAGCAGAAAATACATTTAGATCTTTGACATTTTTAAAAATTGATGTAACAATGAAATTGCAAGTAACATTATTTTGAAGCATGTATCTTCTAAACAAACAAGATCCTAAATATTGCCTCTAGATGGCAGCAATGCACAAAACATGTTTTACCCTTCACAGTTTAGGGACCGTCATAAAAGACTGGAAAATTATTCAAATGTAAACATACGATATCATTATAATGTGCATAAAGATGATACATTTTATGTAATACACCGTTTTTATGTAACATCATTTGTGGCATTTTTAAGGATCAAGTCTCGTTTAAGAGTGTTTGATTGAGTCCAATAACCAGCTGGGAGAACTCATTGCTGAAAGCCCCCACAAAATCTGCACAGATGATGTTGAAACATGTTTTGCCTGAGCCTGGACACTGGCGCTTGACCCAGTTCAAAAGCAGAGTATAGGAGCTCAGGGTCATGCTTTGCAATGACTGGCATGGATGAGAAACTATATACCTGGCATCCTCAGTTAGGTTCAGACCAGCAGCAAAAAACTTTTCTGAATAAAAAAAAATAATGTGGGCGCAATTATTTACGAAAAAACAACTTTTAATGAACTTTTCTTTCCTAATCATTTGGTGCAATTTGAACTCAGTTGTGACTGACCTGGTCTCCCTTCCTCTTTTTTCTCCTCCAGGTAGGATACGACACGATTTGGATCTGATGTGTTTGCCCACCAATATTCACAGCCGGCCCAAAGTTCCTCCTGTCCAGAAGCAGCTGAGTCATCATATGACAGAATCACCTGATAACTGTGATCCCAACACTCCTTTAGTGAAGGTGTGACCTGAAATAACACAAATAACAAGGGAATTACAGTGATTAAAAATCTGTTCATCGTATAAAGTGATCAAGTCTCTTCAGAAAATCCGGACTAAACCGCTTAATTCATATGAATTAGTTTTACGATCTCTTTATGAACTTTTTGAAGCGTCAAAGTGGTAGTTGCGTAGCTGTCTATGGAGGGACAGAAAGCTCTCAAATTTCATCAGATGTTCCGAAGATGAACTTCGGAAGACAAACTTCTTTTGTCCGAAGACAAAAAAAAATGTCTTACGGGTTTGGAACGACATGAGGGTGAGTAATTAATGACAGAATTTCCATTTTTGGGTTAACTATCCATTTAAGATTCAAGTTATTTATTAAAGTTGCAAATGTTGTACATTAAACATACTTACATGATTGGGACAAATTTTATTGTTAAAAGTGCTTATGAGGAATTGAATGAGGTCTCTGTGTTGATCCAGGTTCATTCCATCAAAGGCAGAAAGTGCAATGATGACCACTTCCTTGGTATGCTGGTCTAACCAGTAAGCAATATCTGAGAGCACTTCCTGCAAATAACACAGCCAGAACACAACCATATTCTCGATTGAACACTTATATACACTTATTCTCGATTGAAATGAGGATTTAACATTCTTTTAAAATGATGATGTACCTTTACTGTGAGAAGAGAGTATATCCCATGTGCAAAGTAGAAAACTTTATTAGGGTCTTTTATCTTATGAGCTATTCTTAGATCAAGAAACCGAATGCCTAAATCCAGCTGGTTAGAGATGCTGTTCTCCTGGATAAAAAAAAAAAAAAAGGCAAAAAAAAAACAACAAAAAAAAAAGGCACAAAAAATGCTGAATAGCATCAAATACTGTCATAATTTACCCACATTTTCAATGTTCCAACCATAGACTGTAAAGGTTCCAACCCTGTCATGACATTTTCTTCTTCTTCTGTGGAACACAAAAGGAGGCAGAGTTAGTCTCAGAGTCTCAGTCACCATTGTTGTTGCAACGAAAGTGCAATAAAGGTGACTGAGGCTGTTGGTCATGATAACATTCTGCCTTTTGTGTTCCACTGAAGAAATAAATTCATACAATTTTGGATCATCATGTCTGTTACTACCTGTGTTGTTGCCCACTTGATTATACAGGGTCGAACGATACATGGAAATAATGTGTCTAACACTTGCAACACCTTCGGCGCAGACTCTAGTACCGAGGACTGCTGATCTAAACAGTAAGTCATGGTGTCATGACTTCCTGGAAAAATAGTAAACAGATGTTGAGCATTGTTAAATAGTCAATCAAATTGTAAATAATCAATCAAAAAGACCATCAATTAATTGTAAAAAAAGAATAAAAAACACTGAAATAATCAGACTACCGGGTATGGCGATATTCCACAGAGGGGTGTCCCAAAAACTCGAGGGCATCCCGGACATCCAGTCCGAACAGCAGCTGGAGATGCATCTTTCTTCATTCTCCATTTGTTACGTTTTTAAAGTATGAACAGTAATCCCTTAAAACACGTGTATTCCTGTACATTCACAGTATTGACCAACCTCTATACTGCACATCTGACGTAAAAAAAAAAAAAAAAAAAACTTGTTTCCGCTTTTTTTCTCTGTCATGTGAAGTCAGACAAAAACACCTTGATAGATAATCCACATAATTCCATTTAGTGTTTGACGTGATCATTATTTACGAGATATGAATTTGTGTTGGGAGGAAGAGTAAAGATTTTCCATAGTCATCTCGTGACACATTAGTTTCTCGAATCTGATTTGGAATGACAACAATGTTAGGGACCATCTGAAAGTGTATAGTTTTTCGTTTTGGAGACCCAACACAACACCGGCAAACACATAGATTTTTTTTTTTTTTTGAGGATTTTAATTGGGTTATTTGTTTAAAAGATGTTTGTCATTCAAAAGTTTACAAAGATTTACATGGTAACCAACCATAGATTTCCATATAAGCTGTAGCCTACCATTATAAACACACAAGCACATAAACCCAGCTAATAGGGAACATTCTCTGAATTTTGGCAAACTTTCTAACAACTTTTCTCTGAAATTTATGTTCTTCCAGTAATTTTAATTGAATGTTCATTATCTGGTCTTTAATAATGTTCTCAAAACGCACAAAAATACATTGTTCATGGAACTTTTTTTTTAGTTAAACATTTTAGTTGAACGTTTGTTTAAGGCTTTTAAAATAACCTAGGCCTACTATGAATGTTTCAGAACGTTAGTAGAACAGTAACGTTCCCATAAGGTTTTCAAACTGATAAAATTCCTTAACGTTCGTATAACCAAGAAAAAAAAATGAAAAGTTTTTTAAACATTTCATTAACTGGACATTTTGAATGTTCAGAGAACATTCAGAAATAATGTTTTCATAACTTAATTGGAAGTGGGAACGTTAGTAGAACGTTCTTAGAACCTATTTTTGTTAGACAGGAAGATTCTGATTCTTATCTTGTTTGAATGAGATACCATGTTGACTCCAAAGACCTTCTCATGACCCATTGTTGAGTTGAATGATATCCTGAGCAATGCTTCTTCACCCCAACAAAACATCCAGCAATGAATGCCTTACTTGTCAGAGCCAGAGGGTAGGCCGTCATGGTCTTCTCCTTCAAAGACTTTGTGAAGTAAAGGAGCATGTCATTCCCATTAAAAGTCAGGTTGAGACAAGAAACAAACAGTCCTTCTATGGATCAAATGGACACATTATGAGTAACACTCAAAAAGTGCTAAATTCACATTTTATGAGTTTATGAGAGCCGTGAAAGATGGTTGTCATGACACATCAGAGGATACGTACCACTTGAGGATTAGGACAGAAGGTTTATTCCATTAAGCCTGTTGAATTTGATTAGCAAACATACTCAATTATGTTCTTGTTCAGGGGAATTAAATAGAAGTGAATATTCAAAAGAAACTTGATCCATAAATGAAAACAAAAATCAGCACAGTGGTAATTTCTATTCTTTTATCTAGGCTAATATTAAATTGCAATAATCATCAAAAGTATTAAATCTGTTTATCTGCATCTGTTCTTTATTGTTTGTCTACTGTATGTAAATTACTGTATATTAGTCACTGGTAGAGTGAAGCGATGATGAGAAAATTTTCTCCCACATATTTTACATTGTTTCAGTCTGTCAGTAATGCTCAGTTTAGTTCCTGTATCCATGAAGCTCCTCCATCCGAAAAGCACAATGTGCTCTCATTGGTTGGCTGGACCAGTGTGTTGTGATTGGTCAACTGCTTCGAGTGTGTTTCGGAAATGTCAAGCCCCTTACCATTACAGCAAGTACGTGTACAAGTAAATGTATGTTCCCTGCAGAAAACTACACTCTCTTTGGAGTGGACTTAGTTCTTTGCATTTTGTTTTTTTAACCCTTTTCATGCTCAACCAGCAGTTGGAAATGTAAAAAAGCATAAAGTCCTCTTTAAACTCTTGAAAAAAAACAAAAAAAAACAAGAATTTCAGAGATCTTTTTACTGAATTTGAAACATATTCACAAATACTGCAAAAACAAACTAAACAAATGAATCTATTCAACCTTTGCACCGAAACCTGTAGGTTTACTTAGTAGTCGCCATGAATTTGACCCTATTCATTTTCTTTTAAAAATTAAATCCTGTCATAATTTTCTCACCTTCAAGTTGTTCCAAACCTGCATGAGTTTCTTTCTTCTGTTGAACATAAAATAAGATATTTTGAAGAATTTGTGTAACCAAGGTGTTGATGGACCCCATTGACATCCATATTATTTTTTTCCATTCTATACAAGTCAATGGAACCCATCAACAGTTTGTCCATCAACATTCTTCAAAATATATTATTTTACGTTCAACAGAAGTAAGAAACACATACAGGTTTGGAACAACTTGAGGGTGAGAAAAAGATGACAGAATTTTCATTTTTGGGTGAACTATCCCTTTAATGCATGGTCTGAAATGATTTTTAAGCTGGCACCATGAATGTCTTCCTTTTCAGCCTCTTCCCTCCAACCACCATTCTGGCATATAACAGCTACTTTTTCCAATTCAATCAACTCCCAGTGGATAAAATAAAGTCCTGCCCTATGTTTTCCCTCCACTGAATACAGTTGTACTCTGAAATATAGATTATGGACATAAAATAGGTTGTGAATGGTGTGTCATTGTGACATTTAAGATGATTTAAAAATGTTAATTATGTAATCACATTTTTAAAGTCATACTTGTTTGGCTTAATTGAGTAACTCCCTTCAGCAGCACAGCTAAACAAGCATTCATTTTATAGTTAGTATACATTACAAGCATCAAGTAAAATTACCTAAAAAATTCATCACTTGCAATCTTTTCCTAAACCTAGCACAAAGTCACAGATTGCTCTTTTTGTAGTAAATGTAAACGATTAAAACAACCCATGCAATTTCATCTTTTATATCAGTCATTTAGACATGCACTAACATAAAAGTTATATTCACCATTCACACAGAACATGTTTTTGCAGTTAAAAACACGAGACGCAGGTCAGTTAAAGAGTTTTTAGAACGCTGTGTCATATGCGAGACACTGCAAGAGACATGAACGCAATGGTTAAACGCGTCTGTCTATAGTGCATGTTTGCATAGAAAAACAATGGAAAAGCAGTGCAATTGAATGCAAAAACACATTCTGTGTGAATGGACCCTAAATCATCTGAAATGAGCCAAGATTTTCTATTATATAAAGTTATATCACTGATTGCACAATTAGAACATTGTTGTAGTATAGTGACAGCAAAATTATCATGTTTTCATTAACATCACTTTTTCCTTTGATTTCATCCAGTGTATGCATATGGTGGGATGCCCTTCACTCCTAAACCAGACACCTGGAGTAAGAATAAAGAACATAATGTGTCATTATGTGTCAGAGGTGATATCATGCAACTTTAAGCATGATATGAAATGAGCCGTCTACCTTAAAAGTGCAGCCGGCCTCAGGTTGCTTGGCTAGTGAATCTGAATCCATGCCTGTATACGCTGAGGTGACGTAGAGATCACTGTAGTCTTTCCCTCCAAAACAGCATGAGGTGGTTTTCTCAGCGGGTAGTTTCACTGTCTGCAGCCGTGTGCCTGAGAGCGGAAGTTCATTAAATACTGAAAGCCTAGACTTCCCCAGAACATGTACACCTGTTCTTTTGTTTTTCATTTAGATGTTCTATTTATATTTAATTGACTGGTAGTCATTTGCAAGATCTTGATAGTGTACACTAGTCTTTAGTATAGAGATGGTCAGTCCTAAACACCAAGCTGACGTCAAAGAACTAGTGCTCTGGTAGGATGACGTAAAATTATAACAGCCTTCTATCTGTACCGTCTTGACTTCTTTGCTCGCTTTCATCACTTTCGCTTTTATTCATTCAGACTCATTCGCTAAGCTGAACAGCCGACTCTTCTCTCTCTCAATCGGCCCAAAAAACCCAGACGGCATCCGACTAGAGCCAATGGTGTGGTGGAACACACCGGGAAAACTAAACCAACTGACGCTCAAAAACAGCCTGACGTCCGACCCGTCAGCTTGGGGTGTCCCAGCCATAAAACCCAGAAGAGAAGAACAAATTGTGAGTCTCTTTTTATTCATAATTCTAACTTTTATTCATTATTTATGAGATGGCAAAATTATTTGCACCTGATTTTATGGCAATTCAATTTTTTTAAACAAAAATGTTTCTCTGGGCTGCATTTATTTGATCAAAAATACAGTAAAAACTATAATAATATGAGATATTATTGCAATTTATTACTGCTTTCTATTTTAATATATTTTATAATGTAATTTGTTCCTGGGAGGGTAAATCTGAATTTTCAGAAGATGCTCAAGTAACATTTATTATTTTTATCAACTTTAACATTAACATTTATTATCGTTAGTTTTTAAACTTCAAACTAATTTAAACTTCAAACTACTAAATTGACTTCATTTAACTTATAAACTCTAACCTCATACACTTATGAACTAATTAACTTATAAACTCATGAATTCATAGACTTATGAACTCTTAAACTCATAAATTAATAAGCTCTGAACTCTTAAACTCATTTAAACTCATCAATTTATACACTTATAAACTCTAAATTCATAAACTCTGAGTAAACTTCAAACTACTTTAAACTTCAAACCACTTTAAACTTCTTAAGTTTAAAGCTTACAGCTCCCAAGCAACTCCATAGCAACCAAACTTGAGTACCCTAGCAACCGTTTAGCAAGACCTATATCTCTGTATCAGAACATCGTATAGAGATGAGGTTTGGCTCTTTTGACTCATGCTAGCAAACAGCACTTCCAACATGCTACACATGCTAGCAGTGAATAGCTACATGCTAATAGCAATTAGTTAAGTGTTAAATCATGCCAAGATCATGCTAAGAACTCAATAAAAACTCCATAGTAACCATCTGTGACAACTACCAACCACCTAGTAACACCATATCAACCGCCCTGAATACCTTAGCAACCACCCAGAACACCCTAGCAACCGCCTAGCAACCACCCAGAATACACCAGCAACCGCCTAGCAACAACCTAGCAACCACCCAGAACACCCTAGCCACCACCTAGCAACTTTTTAACTTTAAAACACTTTAAACTACTTGAAACTTGAAACTACTTTCAACTTCAGACTGATTTAAACTTTAAACTAAATTAAACTTTAAACTACTTTAATCTTCAAACTACTTTAATATTCAAACTACTTTAAACTTAAAACTTTATGGTCCGGCTTTCTCAAGCCAACTTAAAGTTTGTCTCGACAAACTTTTTAATCTGTTTTTTTTTATTATCAAATATTTTTGTGGAAACCATGATACATTTTAAGGATTCTTTTATGAATCGAAAGTTCAAAAGAACAGCATTTATTTAAAATAGAAATGTTTTGTAAAATTATAAATGTCTTTATTGTCACTTTTGATCAATTTAATGTGTACTTTCTGAATAAAATCACATTATACTCAAACTTTTGAACTGTAGTGCATATTTGTGATTTTTGAAAATGAGAATCTTTCTGTCATGAACGTCAGTTTGATGGCAAATTATGGAAGCAACAGTGTGCAGGCCTTGTGCTTCTTCCCTCAGGAATTTCCTATTGGGTTTATGGGTCAACTTATGAGAAATTAAGGTTAACATGCTTGAAGAGACTTTCACATTTTGATCTACAACATAAACATAACAGTCACACCTCAAATGTGAATTTTGAAAATGACAACAAATCACACATTTTACCGTTTGTTTTTGAATTATTGTTTTGCCTGGGCTATATGATACTTATAGAAGCATTTAATACACTTTTACAAACTCACACACCTGTTTGTGGGTCGATACGCAGCACTCTTCCTCCATTGAAGCAGGCAACCCACAGTTTGCCCTCTGTGTCTATGCTCATCCCGTCTGGTATGCCTTCATCTTTCTCCATCTTGTAAACCATCCTGCGGTTAGCTTAAACACAAATGAATAAAACACAGATTTTACAAAACCATGTTTTTTACATCAAGACCACCATCCAATGAAAAACAAACTCACACAGCCCTCCGGTCTGGATGTCGTAATCGAAGGCCTCCACCATGAACGCCAGACTGTCGATGTAATAGAAGATGCGGTGATCCAGTGACCAGTCCAAACCATTTGAGATGTGCACTTGGTCAAAATGCTGGACAACAGAGTGGTCAGGATGGAGGGTGTACAGCGCCGCATCCATCACGTCAGGCTTCATGTCCAAACACATGGTACCTGGACACAGTAAAGGAGAAGTGGGAATGGCACAGTCCAAATGGGATTAATTCAACTGGTTTATTTTCTGCACAGAATTAAAGAAATAGTCATCATTTATTTATCCTCATGTTGTTGCAAACCTGTGTGCATTTCTTCCTTCTGCTGAATACAAAAGAAGATTTCCATTGTATTTTTTGTCCATACAATGGAAGTCAGTGGGAACAGAAAAGGTTTATGCCAGGTTTAGACTACACATTATTTTTTATTTTTTATTCAGATTATGCGATTTTGACTCCTAAATTCTTGTCATGGGCAAGAAACATGTCAGAATACACGAATGCTTCCCAACCAATCATCGCTTGCCGTCTTTAGCAACGTACGTGATGTCATCGAGAAGGCGGAACTAGCCATTGACTTCTGGAAACAAGAGCATAAACAAACAATGGTTGCACTAGCCTAATGCTAATTCCAGTATCCTCAATTGCATAATTCCATTTAGCAGCACCAATACAATCATCTCTCTTTTGGTTCGCCATGTTTGAAAGCTGTGTGTGGAAAAGCTTCTGTACTCCTATTGGTCAATGTCACTGATGCGACGGAACTCGTCGGGGAGGACCGAAAAAAAAAATGAAACATGCTTGTCTTTCTGTCCTGATATTGTGACACGTCAGTTGTCATCCACTACGACACACCATACAAGATAAAACGACTTGCGACCCGACACCCATTGTCGTTTACGACTCACCACGACACCATATGTCAAACGAGTCGTGCCAAAATCGGGCTGATATCGTGTAGTCTGAACCTGGCATTAGTTAGCAACACTCTTCAAAATATTTCTTTCTTCTTCTGTGTTCAGCAGATGAAAGAAACGCATACAGGTTTGGAACGACATGAGGATAAGTAAATGATGACAATTTTCATTTTTGGTTAGACTATCCCTTTAAATTCTATCAGAAACTATTTAATTATTAGCTTCTGTAAGTTACGCTGAAAACGTACAATGCAGAACTACTACTGTCACAAAATAACACTCACACGTTTTACATTTTCTTATAGTTTACATATTATGCAGAGTAAAATGTCATTTCTGCAATACCTGCAAAAAACCTGCCAGCTGGATCTACTTTTCCATCATTGAAGCGGGTGTTTGGTTTTTCCTTGTCGTTGACATGGGCAACAGCTGTAATTGAACGCTTTACCCAGTCAACAAAGGCAAACCGAGTTCCCTCCGCGATGACGTAACCACCCGCCTGCCGTGGAACCACAGAGCCTACAGGTTTCTCTGTGCAGAGAGAAGATATGGCATTAGAGTATAAACTACAATAACATAAATACAAGCTAATCCCACTTGAACCAATGTCTAATGCATCTTTGAATAAAATGCAAGCCGAAAACATTGAATGCATTACTTTTAAAGTGGCAACTGAGGTATAGATTTGGTTGCATATTCACCAAGTTCATTGAAAGTGAAAATGCAGCCCACACTAAACTTATGTCTTCAGGCTTACCTGTGGCAATACTCTCTATTTGATTGGTCAGAGAGTTCCACCGGCTGACCCTTTGACCCGTAATATCAACATACAACAAAGAGGAGTCCTTCTCCTCCCAGACTGGGCTCTCACCGATTTCAGTCTTTTCTTTGATAACACATTCAACTTTTATGGACGACATGACCTAAAGCAGAAAAGTATAGTTAATTTATGATGTCCTGAAACAATCTTCACACTGCTTAATTAAGCAAACATCAAGGAAAACAAAGTTCAGTACAATAAGCCACATGCCAAATAATAAACTAAACTATTTTCAGCAGATAACTCTCACTTTTAGCACACACTCCAGATGTCCATGTAAATATAACTTTATCAGCCATTATAAAATTAAATGCTATGACATTATTACAAGTCATTACTTAAAATACATAATAAAAAAAATAAAAAAAGATATTAATCAAACTCTCATGATATTCATCTTGTGTTCATGAACTTCTGATCTGTAGAAGATGACGTGTTACATTTCTGCGCCACTATTGGCACCAAATGGAATTGCAATAATGAACTGTTGTCAAACCGGTTTCCCCAGAACACTGCCCTCGTCTGCCATTGGTCGAGCAAACATGTAGTCCCGCCCCAAACCCCACGCCATTGGTTGAGCCAAACAAGCGTTGATGGAACTGACAGCGCCATTCTACCACTACTATTTAGAATTATAGAATTGTTTGTTAATCACTTATTAATAATATAAATTGAACATTAAGTATATAAATAAAAAAACCTACATTTAATATGGATCACCAACACAGAACCTCAATAAATTCAATCATGAGCTTTAAATAAATGTGTGTGACAAGTATGTTGCAGTGTTAACTAAGCTGTAGTTGTCCATAATCATTTCGATCATTCATTTGACACTTATTAACGAAATAATTACTGTTGAATGAAAATGTGAAAAGCAGCATGCATGCATTTATGCATATGCATGTAACAAATTAATTGCTCAATCACAATTTGTCGTTGTGTAACACGCTCGTGTCTACAAACGAACTGTCAAAATACTGGAAACGCACTAGAAACTAATTCTCTTATCATAAAACTGATTTTAAAACAAAATAAGACAGCGTGCATGGTAAACATACGAAATTTGTAAGACAGACGCCGCCACAATGTTTCTTTTGTAACGTTAGATATAGTGAAACACCAACAAAACAATCAGAACTGGAAAAATCAACACATTTTGTGGAAGAGCTGAACTACAAAACCACGTGATAAAGAAGTCATGCGACTCTGTCAGAATCACCTCGCCTGCAAACAACTAAGACTTTTGTGTTGTCGTACCTTTTTAACTTAGGCTATCTCCTCTCTTCCTCTCTGATCGGTGTTCTTGCAGTAGTTTCGCACTTTGCAAAGTTTCCGCATGTATGTGATCTGATGTAAGAGTGAGTGAAAGAGAGCGTCCTCTGCGGTCACACTTAGAAATGCGCCCCAAAACACAAATCTGGATAAAAGTGCAAATGAGAGGAGTTTGACCCCAGTCTCTCAATCTTTGGGCATGAGAGGAAAGCGTGACTGTGGGGAAAAAACATCAGAGACCAGAACCAAAAGTGTATAGGCCATTTTCGCCAAAAAATAATTATGAAAAAAATGTCGAAATTGACAAACTAAGTCATATAAGAAATTGATTTCTAAGACAAACTTTTTATGACACAAAAAGTAGAAATTGTGAAATGCAGTCGAAAATATGAAATAAAATTTCTAAATTATGACTTTTATGGACGACATGACCTAAAACACAAAAGTATAGTTAATTTATGATGTCCTGACACAACCTTTACCTCAGACACTGCTTAATTAAGCAAACATGAAGGAAAACAAAGTTCAGTACAATAAGCCACATGCCAAATTATAAACTAAACTATTTTCAGCAGATAACTCTTACTTTTAGCACACAGATGTCCATGTAAATATAACTTTATCAGCCATTATAACATTAAATGCTATGACATTATTACAAGTCATTACTTAAAATACATAAAAAAATAGATATTAATGACATAAAATTTAGAAATTATGACTTAAGTAAACAATTACATAAAATCACAATTCTGACAGAAACCAACTATCCCTTATTTTTGGCTTTTAAATCTGTTATGATTTAGTCATAACTGGCTTAATGTCATAATTTTGACAGCATTTTGTATAGTAATTGACATATGTACAGTAATAAGTCATTTGTAGTGAAATCTCATAACTTAGTGTCATATTTTTGACTTTTTATCCTATAATTATGAATTTTTATTTCATAATTATAACATAGCATGTCAAAATTTCATCTTTTTATCTCATAATTTCAATATAGCATGTCATATCGACTTTTTCATAATTATGACTTAGTATGTCATTTTTAAGATTTACCAAAGCATGTTTTTTTTTTATTTCTTATGTGGCAGAAATGGGCTTCCCTAACTGTGTGATTTAGGTGCAAACATTCCATCGAACACATTTTGGTAGACAATCATGGTTTAATTAAAATAACGAATGTTTTGTTATATTCATAGAGTCAGATAATCTCTACAGAACACAGGCATATGATCAATGACAGTATAATTCTACGACAAACACAATGGTTCATAATGCAACTGTAGGTACAAAGGTTAAGGTTTACAGTGAAGTGCAAGATGGGAACTGCTTCTAGCTGCCCGACAGCAGCAGAAAAACATAAAATGCTGACATGCAAGTTTTCTTGCTGTCTGTCTTTTTCTCTGTGCGTCCACCGAGGACATTTTCCTTGATTGTGCAGAATTTTCATGAAAATGTTCCATTATACCAGGAGTTGTTTACACAGCCGAAAGCAAATTCTGCTGCGTGCTTCTTTGCGGTGCACAGGGGTTCACTGTTTGGCAGCAAATGCAGTTGAGTTGAGCAGGGCAGAAGTGGACAGGCTCACTTTTTGGCAGCAGTTGCTTTAGCACGGTTGAGGCGTTCCATCAGAAGATGATCAGTGGTGGATGAGCAGCGTGACAGAACAGTACTGATCTCGGATTCACTACGCCTCTCGATGGCAGCTTCTGCGGCACCTTCCACATCCCTGAGTGACAGAGAATATTACACAGTGGCTCTTTGTCTTAATCGTGAACTAATGTACACTCACATTCTAAAGTTTGGGGTCAGTAAGAATTTTTTCTTTTTGAAAGACGTCTCTTATGCTCACCACGGCTGCGTTTACTTGATCAAAAATACAGTAAAAACAGTAATATTGTGAAACATTATAACAATTTAAAAGAGCTGTTTTCTATTTGAAAACATTTTAAAATGTAATTTGTTCCTGTGATGGCAAAGCTGAATTTTCCAGTTTTTAGTGTCACAATCATTATAATATGCTGATTTGATAACATTTGGTAACATTTCTTATTATTATCAACAGTTGTGGTGCTTAATATATATATTTTTGTGGAAACCATGATAAATTTTTTAGGATTATTTGATGAATAGAAGCAGCATTTACCTCAAATATAAATAGTTTGTACCTTAATAAATGTCTTTACTTTTATTTTTGATCAATTTAATGCGTCCTTGCTGAATAAAGACCAGTTTACACAAATAATGACGACAACTATAAATCTAAAAATAAATATAATGATAAACAATAGCGTTCTGTTTATTATAAACACATGCAACAGTTATGTCCTCTGGTGCTTTAAATGCTTGAGCTCTTTAAAGCAGGAATGATTCTGATTGGCTGTCAATGTTTTTATAGTTGTGTTGTGAACTCTGCTATTCTTTTATATTTAGAATGATTTGAACTACTGTGTATATTTATCATTATAGTTGCTGTCCATGGTGTGAACGGAGCTTAAATGTATTCATTTACTCCCCCCAAACTTTTGAACAGTAGTGTATACTGCATATATTTTTAAACCTAACAAATTAGTTTGTTATTTTGTTATCTAACACAATGATAGTAATACATTTACACAAAATGGTCTAACTGTTTAAATACTTTTCGTAATAACCTCTTACCCCACTGCAAGGTGAGCTTTGACCTTCTGCTCAGGTGTGACTTTAGAGACATATTTCTTGGCTTCATATTTGTTATGGTGTTTAATGCACACCTCAACAAACGGCTGTAATCCAAGAAAGACAGAAGTAAGATTAATTCACAACAATAATTCTAAGACAGATCAACAGGACATTAGTTACCAGATATCCAATAGGAGACTTTTTGCTTTTGGCAAATTTCTCCAGCTCTTCCCAGTCCTCCTTCTCAGCCAAAGCCTTCAACTTCAGCCACCAGAACCTGATAATAAGAAACACCTTCACTCGCATCATCATGACATTCACATTATATTAATCTTTATTTAGAGACAAGCATTAAAAAAGCATTACAAGCATTAAAAAAGATATATACAGTATATATATATATATATTATTATTTTTGTTTTTCCCAGAGATCTGACACATTTATTACCACTTGCTGAATCAGATGTTTACATTTGAACCCGTTCATTTCGATTACAATCATATACCCAGGTTACCCCCCTGACAGCAAATATAATTTTTTATAGGTTGCATTACAACTGCAGTCTTTAAAGTCAACATTAAATCGAAACGGGATTACATAAGCGGACTGGTGAATCGTTTTTTGAACCGTCAATAAAACGAACCGTCTGAAAGAACCAATTGACGACCTGTCACTCACATGAGATCACAGCGATAGCAAACCACAACCATCCAATCAATTCCCCATGGACAAAATCAAGTCCCACCCTACCTTTTTTCTTGTTTAAAAAGCAGTTGCACTCAGATATGTGTCAAGGTTTTCAACGCCGCCAGTGGGAAAGACAAACTACAAATCCTGCGAGTGAAACTATAGTTAGAAGGCACACCTCTTGTCAGGCACTCTGAAGTCTTTGTAAAGTTGTTCGGCATGTTTGTGCAGTCCCACAGACAGAAGCATGTTCATAGTCTCATGAAGAGGGAATCCCACGAGCGGCTCACCCTTCTCTTCCTCTAGCTTCCTCTGAAACCGCAGCAGACGCATCTCATCTTCTGTGGCCTGAGAGAGAGAAAAAAGAAGATAGAGAGAGAAAGGCTAGAATTCCTCTTGATAATACACAGATGTAATGTTCTGGCTACACAGACAATAAACCCTTGACCCAGGCTGCTAATCTGCCTGTATCAGAAGAGTCTGAGGTCTTCACCTTGGCAGAGAATTCATTCTTGGCTTTGTAGTACTCGTCCACCGCACTTTGTAAAAGAGCGATCCGAGCTTCCAGTCTCTGCAATTACACACACACACACACACGTTACATTTGTGTTCTTAGTAACAAAATAATAAATCTGCACAACATGCTAATACAACTACCATTAGAGTATGAAATAATTAAGGTGGAAAGCAAAGTCGACAAACCTCACCAATTTGTGGAAATGGAGCCATCATAATTTCTTTAAAGCACTTCTGTCATTCAAATCATGTAAGTGAGAAAAAAATGAGAAGTTGCTGTAAAGATTTGTAAGCGCCTACCTTCTCTTTATAGCTGGCCTTTACGTAGAAATTGCCAAGTTCTTCATGATCATCATCTTGATTGAAAAGATCTTTAAGTGTATCCTGCTCCTGATGTTTACAGAACTAAAACATAAAGACATAAACAATTAAGGTTTAAAAATGCAGAATACAATGCATGAACATTACCTAAGTATAAACAGTGATCTCTGATGCTATAAAGTATTATTCAAGTATGATTAAAATAATATTATAGTGTTTATTAATATTTTGCATTAGCTTTTATTTGTATATTTTCAGCTTCATTTTTATTTTAAGTTTTAGAAATGTTGTATGTTGTCTTTTTTTATTAATTTCTTTTTTTTTATATATATATATTTCTAATTAGCTTTAATTTGTATAGTTCCAGTAATTTTAGTACTTCAACTTCAGCTTATTTCAGTTATTTGTCAAGGCAACATTTCTAGTTTAAGATTTTCCATATGGTATTTAAATTTTATTTTATTTCAATGAAAAAAATAAAAAAATAAAATACTTCAACTAAAAGTTTTAGTTAACAATAACAACCCTGTGGCTATACAAGAGCTGACATGAATTGTCTTGTTGAAAATTTGTCCTAAATAGGCAGTAGTAATGTTTCTGTCTCTGAAAGTGACATGTAAATAAAGTAACAAAATCATAGCCAATCAGAAGAGATTTGATGTTTAATACACAGCAATGAGCAGAGGGGTTTGGACCAGTGAGATTTCATTGTAGGCATTTGTCACATTCACATCCTTAGCTTATAATTATTAAATAGGTTAGTTATGATCCTCGTCATAAACAATGCCCATGGTTCTCAGGTCTGCAGCAGCAGGGTGTGTGTGTGTGTGTGTGTGTGTGTGTGTCACAGTTTGTACCTGTCTGTAAAGGCTCAGAGCCACAGGTTGGTTCCTCAACATCATGAAGAAGTCTCCTCTGTTCAGCTCATTCTTCAGGTACATGACCACTGTGTACACTAGCATACAACAAAACATGTGGGTAGGTAAACCATCACAATGTATCCAGTAGTCAATTAAGAAAGTTTTGAAAGGTGGATGTGAATGTGTTTTTACCGAGGTCTGTGTCTCCACTCTCAATGGCTTTGCTCAAAGCCAGAGGACTCTTCTTCATTTTTAACAACAGTGGGACCTGCTCACCAGAGCGAGGCTCAAACTCCAACAACTGAACGACAGAGATCAACACAAACTGACTGACAACCCATAATATCAGTTAATAATAATTCTGTCTTTATTAGTGCATGGTCTGTGCATGCATGTACCTTAATGGCGAGCTCTGTGCGTCCACTCTCATATGCTTTAGTGGCGATTTCAGAGTAGGAGATTCCTGCAGCATCAGCTAGCTTCACACTCACAGCTTTTGCAATGACTTCATCTGATTCCTCCTTCTGCTGGACCTACGTAAACACACACAAAGGAAACAAACTGTTGTAGGGCTTCACTTGATAGGCACTTCTCTAAAAAGCTTCCTTGTTTTGCATCGAAACCTCTCAGACCGGACCGAAATGTCATACAAGTTTTAACAAGTGCAAAGAAAGCCGTCTGCATCTGCAAATGTGCTCTGGTTCTGTATACAACAGCTGTGAAAACCCTTGATGTCTGTGGTTTGATAAAACTCATAATGAACAGGAGAAATCAATGTTATAATGAATGGAGATTTCAAAAGAGGCTACATTTATTTGATTAAAAAGACGGCAAAAACTGTAATATTGTAAAATATTATCACAATTTAAAATAGCCGTTTTCTATTTAAAATGTGATGGCAAAACTCAATTTTCAGCAGCCATTAATCCAGTCTTCAGTGTCACATGATCCTTCAGAAATCATAATAATAAGAAACATTTCGCATTATCATACATTTTGAAAACAGTTGTGCTGCTTAATATTTTTGTGTGATAATTTTTTTCAGCATTCTTTGATGAATAGAAAGTTTGAAAGAACAGCATTTATTTGAAGTAGAATTTTTTTTGTAACATTATTAATGTCTTTAGTGTCACTTTTGTGTATATATATATATATATATATATATATATACTCTTATATATATATGCATACTTTTTTTTATAAGTGAGGACATCACAACTGTGTTTTGCAACTTTTACAGGGATATTTTCAGAGATCCTTCAAAAGCATAATAAAAAAGCGCACACACACACACCTTGTAGCAGGCCCAGTGTTTGAGTACTCGGCTCACTCCCTGATATTCTGGAGTCTTTAGATAGCGACAAACCTCAATAGCCAGCGGATAGAGTTTACGATACACCAGTCTGAGACAGAGAAAGAGCCATGACTTAAGATGAATAATCTGCTTTGTTACATTCATTTTAAAACTTTACTCATTTCGAAGGAAGTAATCACAAAAACAGATCCCGGCAATGGAAGCAGACACCTGTTCTGCCTGAAATCATCTCACCTGTCGATGAGCACCTGTAGGGTCATCTGTTTGAACTGAGTGTGGGTAAGAGGAATGCCCACGGTATAGTCTCGTACTGCATTCAACACCCGCAGGTCTCTACACATGCTGACAAACTGCTCTGGAGGAAAATTACTCAAGAAGCACTTCCCAAATGAAGCCGCCTGCAGGGAGAACGAGAGAGAGGGAGATACATCATAAACCCATGTTTAGTGTCATTCCTTCTGTAAATGAAAGGTCTCTCTTCCCGCAACATTCAGCCGGTGTGGCTCACCCTCAGGAGTGTTTTCTGAGTCTCGGGTTCATGTTCATGTCCAGCGGCCTCCACACACTGCCTCACTGCCTCGCTCAGCAGACTCTGTTCTTTAATCTCTCTCAGATACTCATCTGCCTTCTGACTCTCTTTCTGCACACACAAAAGCCATTAGACATAACATACCTGTTGTAATTAGCTTTCACCATTAAGACCTTTTTATGTTGGCAAGAATGAAACCTCTTGTCCTAATAGATTATCCATCTATTATGTATTAGGAAACTTTTAAAAAATGTTCACTGTGAAGACACCATGTCCAGTTTTAATAATGTGTATCCAACATAGTCACTGTGTCTTACCTCATATTCTTTGTGTGCCTCCAGCAGTAATGCTCCAGGAGCCATTGAGGCAATTTTAAAAATCTCCTCACAAGCACCTGCAGAGAATCATGGGAAAATCAAATCACTCGTGGGCTAGCGGGACGTTGAGCCTTGCACCATTCATCATACAAAACCTTTCAAAAGTCTGAGGTCAGTAAGATTTTTTTTGGGTGAAAAAAAAAGTATTTTCTTTCTTTCCAAATGCATAAATGTGACAGTATTATAATGTTACAAAATATTTCTATTTTAAATAAATGCTATTCTTTTGAACTTCCTATTCATCAAGGAACCCTGAAAAAATTTATTGTGCTTTCCCCAAAAATAACTAAATATAACACTGATATTAATTTCTTGACCAACCAGTCAGTATATCAGAATGACACTGAAAACTGGAGTAATGGCTACTGAAAAATCAGCTTTGCCACCACAGGAATTCATTACATATTAAAAACATATCAAAATCCTCCCGACCCCAAACTTTTAACCAGTAGTATACATTTTTCTCTATACATCTTCTAACCTGGGACCTCTTGCAGAAGCTCATGGTGTGTTGCACTGATGATCCGGACCCCGTCCAGCTCCGGCACCAGAATCGATTCATCGTCCAGGTGGTACTTAATTGTTTCTTTAGACTCTCCCACCACTAGGAGAAGCCCATCCCACATGACCACCGCTGATGGCTGCTGACTCTTGGGCCTGCGACACCTGCAAGAAAAAAACATTACAAACTTGTCCTTAAAACTAAATGGGAGTAAAAATATAGCATATACAAAATATACATAAATCAAGCAAAGCGTAAAATGATGTCATACCAGGCCATCTGTTTGGGGGGAGTTTTGATTTTGGTGTCCACCTCGCTGAGTTTCTCCTGCACAAGACAACATTGATCACCTGATGCTGCTTTGTTGTGCAAAAGACTGTAATTAACACTTAAGACCAAGTAATTAACTAATCAATTAAAGCGGACAGAGAAATTAACTGATTGAAAAAAATTTGCTTAGACAAGTTGCTAAAATTGTGACCAGCATATACAGGTCCATAAAATACATTGAAGTGATATTGCTGGATTTCACTTACCTTTAGGTTGGATGTGCCCATCCACACATGGCCAGAGTCAGTGATGAGTGCCAGATACTTATAACTGAATGAGACACATATGTGAACTATACTGGATGCTTCTGGAGAGAGACCTGGAGGAGTCTGACACACACACACACACGCACACATACACCACAAATACAAACATTATTTACCCAATTTAACATTGGCTGTTTTCACACTTAGTTTGAATGCTTGATCTGAAGCAGAGTCCGATTCCAAATTGCACTTTTTGGGTACTTTTGTGACACGCCACTGTGACTACTAGTTTCTCAATAAAGAGTTTTAAACCTTTGACCAAACTGACCAGGTCCAAAATAAATCACATTATACATTATTTTGATTTGGGACAAAAAGAATGACATTTTCTATGCGGTAATAAACTACTCATCCCATGAAGCATGTAATAAAATGTAAAATAATTTTTTAATGTTTCGCATTAAAGCCTCTTATGCTCACCAAATCTGCATTTATTTAATCGAAAATACAGTAAATTCTGATATATTGTGAAATATTATTCCAATTTAAAATAGCTGCTTCAAATATATTTAAAAATGTAATTTATTCCTGTGATGTAAAGCAGAACTTCAGCATCATTACTCCAGTCTTCAGTGTCACATGATCCTGATACTGATGCTGATAAGCTGATTTGGTGCTCAAGAAAATCTGTTAATATCATCGATGTTGAAAACAGTTGTGATGTTTAATATTTATGGAAATCGTGATAAGTTTTTTCAGGATTCTTTGATGAATAGAAAGTTCAAAAGCAGCATTTATTTGAAGTAGATTTTTTTTTAACATTATTAATGTCTTTACTGTAACTTTTGATCAATTTAATGTATCTTTGTTGAACAACAAACCCCAAACTTTTGAACAGTATTATATATGAAACACAATACATTTGAAGTTTAATGCACAGTATTCCAATACACACCAAGTAGCTCTAGAGTGACTGTTAGATGCTTTTGGACCTTGGCTCTTAAACAATTTTTTATTTATATAATATGAAACATGACATTTCAGAAGACAGCTGCCTATGATGCCCTCCTATGTTTCTGTTGCAGTGAGTGAGATTGTCTGAAAGTGAGGAATATCTGTGTAGTCTGAGTGTGTGTGAGTGTTCTTTACCACAGGTGTGCAGGCTGTATTGTCTAAGATGAACAGTTGAGATTCATTAGCCACCAGCACTTTACATTGCCTGTCCTGAGTCAGGACTGCCCAGCATGAGGGCGCCCCCTGTAGCCCTGAAAAAAAAATAAAAAAATTCAGGGTTAGAATCCTCAACCCTCGCTTACAGACCCACGTGGAATTCTGTATTCTTATAATAGCACAAATAATGCATTATTTACCTGGAACTTCAGGTAACCGCCTCAGTTTTATGTCGTCAATATTCGTGGCCAAAGTGAATCGCAAGGCACCTGTCAATATGGCAACTCCTGTCCCATACGGCGAATGGAAAATCTTGGTGTCCAGCACTTGACTCTGAGAAACTTCCTGTGAGAGAATCAATGCTATGGCTCAGTCATAAATCAGTACTGATTTAAAGAAGCAATGCTTTATTAGTATAGAATCACGGATGCATCCTTTTGAAACCGTGTGCATTCTCACATTGCCCATGCTGAAGTGTCTCTTAAAGCCACCAAAGAGATCATAGACAAGCACAGTGCCATCCTCCTGAACACACAGTAGGTCATCGGTCACAGTCCAACCCAACTGCTTCACCACTCCACTCTTCCACTGAGATACACAAAGAAAGAGAGAGAGAGGAGACTATACACCATTTCTGTTTATAAAAGCAGTATTTTTATTAACTCATAGTCAATGCAGTACAGTATTTATTAATGTTAGTTAATATAAATACAGCTGCTCATTGTTTGTTCATTTTAGTTCACAGTGCATTAACTAATGTTAATTTTATTTTAATAATGTATTAGTAAATGTTGAAATTAATATGAACTAAGATTAATAAATGCTGAAGAAGTATTGTTCATTCTTAGTTCATGTAAACTAAGGTAGTTAACTAATGTTAACTAATGAACCTTATTGTGAAGTGTTACCGTAAAAACGAAATATAATATTATAATATTACTATTATAATATGTCAATGTAAAAAAAAAAAAAGTGTATTTAAAAAAATAACAATATAATAATAATAATAATAATAATAACTAAAAAAAATAGTTTGCTTCTCTTTTGTTGATAAGTGCTACTCATTACATTTTCCCCAAACATTCACTGAATGGAAATATCAGGACGTAGTGTACAGTATATGTTGGGAAGATGCCACAAGTCAATGTGGTAAACAATTAACAATATTAAACCTATTAAATTCTAATAATGCTGTCGTCATTTCAAAATGAATGGCAAGTAGTGTAGGAAGAAGATGGGCGCATGTTGCATTCCCAAGTGCACGTTAAAGTGACCAAAACTCAGAGCAGATGCAGAGATGGAGTTCATGTGGAGAAGCATTTAATGCAAACCGAGCCGCTCTGAGACGCTGGTGGAAAACTGTGCAAGAACACAGTGCCATGCTTCACTTCGAAAACAACAGCGCATATACTGTACAGTCGTAGCCTTTGCAGTTTGATCACATCGTGATTTCTGTTTTATTTTGATTAATAATGCATCCCTGCTGTGCCACTGTGTGTTCTTACTGGAAAACTGGCCAGAGGCAGTCCTGAGGAAGAGTAGATCTCTAACTGAGGTCTGGCACTGGGAGAGCGTCGGATGCGCCCCTTTAGGAGAGCTGGTAGAGAAAGAAATGTCATTCTCTTGTAGTGAGAAATAATCTTACTCAACAACATTCAGCTGGGCTGATCTCACCAAAAACTCACCGATGGGACCTCCATATGGAGCTGCAGCGACCAGACACTCTCTCAAACCATCTTTCAGATTCCAGCCCATCTCATACAATTCAATCTTTCTGTTTCAGGAAAAAAAGAACACAGAAGGGGGAGGTGAACAGGGTTAAAAATAAAAGCATATTTGCACCTGCTATGACTGCTTTGCTGGACAACATGAAGCCAGGTAATACCTTTGCCTAGTTAAACACAACCCATGCTTTCGGGGAGACCTCCTTTTGTTTTTAGTCAATTTCTATAAGATCAAACATGGCACACTTTTAATATACTTTAAAGCAGACATCCTGCCATCCACTAAACATATCATTTCAGTGATATGTTTAGGGGATAGAAATGACAAATGTCTGGGTTTTTGGCTGACATTACAGTTCAAAAACATATTATAAGTTAAAAAGCATGGACAATATTTTTTAATCATCAACTGAATGTGATTTATTTTTTACATTGCTTCTTATAAATAAATATCTTTAGGAAATGTTTTCAAAGCAGTGGATGGAAGGCTATTGAATGTAAACTTCAGGACTTTTTCCTATTAAGTTCAAACAATACTGTCACTATTGCAGTACATAACAAAGTTCATAAAAAAGGATATTACAATAAAGAACTCGTTTTGAACATGGTCACATAAATTGAATAATAAATTAGTAAGTAATTAACCATTACATTAATAGTATATATTTAATAAAATAGTCGAGAACAAACGTCTGAGGTCTGGTTCATGTATTTAGTGGAAGTTGAGATTTCTGTCAAACATTTAATTAAACAGCTTTTAAATGCTGGCACTGCAAATTAATATATACTAATCTGTTCATGAACATATATATGTCAATAATTGTTTTTCAACACATTTATTATATCATTGTTGCAGAAGTCTGATAAAAAAAGTGAATGAAAAGCATCGTTTTTGACTGCAGTTGCCTTGCCTTCATTTTCGAGATGCCCATAAAATAGGAATAAAATAATTTAACCATGATCAGACCAATATGATTACAGTTATATTATATCAAACAAACTAAGGTATTTGTTGAGAACAGTAGCCTAAACACATTTTGAGGAAACAGGCAGTTGTGCTGCTAACTAATTCACAGCCCCTCATGACAGCTGTCACATGACCCAAGTGACAACTCATAACAAACTACAAACGTCCCGTTTAAAAGCTCCACTGTACCCAAATGAGCAGGTTGAGCATAATGGTATCATACACTCATATTCTGCACCATTTAATAAGCAGAATGATTAAGCTGTTCTGTTATTTACCTGTAAAAAGCCTCGCCCAAAGGGTTCCAGTTCGCTGTAACAAACGCCATCACCTCCTCTCCTGATGAAACGTTGCAGTCTTTAAGTTTATGATAATTGTCCGAGTTAGCGCTGCATTATGATTAATTCTTTTTATTGTGTTGTTTATTTCATTCTCCCTCGCCCATCTCTTCCTAGCATCTTCTTCTGTTTCTGTAATGACGTTGATCAGACACTAGCGTCTGTGTTTGGCGCCATCCAGTGTTTTGGAAGTGGCACTACAATAGCGTACACTGAAGGGGTCGGTTTCTAATTGCTTATTTATTTTATTATTTTATTATATCATTTATCATGTATTACAAAACAATACTTATTAAATTAAGATATAAGTTTCTCTGTGCAGTTATTTATGTAAACATTATTGTCCATTCTGCTACTGAAGCACGTAGACTGCGTTGTCACGTGGTATGTTACTTTTCTCAGCGCTGGTAAGAACGGGTCAAGTCGTTTGCGGTTACATTAAAATTTGTAAGACAGTTACCACACTTAACAATTATTAAAAAGCGCTTCCTTGAAATCCCATGCACCTCTGGAGGAAGAAAACCTAATTTAACAGCAATTTGCCGCGCAATGACTAATGATTTACGGTTTACCACATGGTGTCGCTGCTCCTCCACACGTCACATCTCTCCAGCTGCACCACACCTGATATGAACACCTGTTGTGTTGTTTGATCCAGGAATGGACAGAAGAATGCCGCAGGTGTGTTGGCTCAAACATACATAACATCAGGAACCAGTCTGGGCTTAGCTATTGTCTTTTTTGTTTTTGCATTGAATGGATCTCTTTGAAATGCAACCTCATTCAGCTAGAATGTAGCAGGCTGTAATCATTGGGACTTTTGTGGTGGGAGATAACGTGCCGCTGTTGAGCGTCTCAAAATCGCATCATTGTTAATATTACAAAAGCAGTCTTGCTATAATTATGCTCTTGTCTTGTGAGGTTGGGGGTTGACTATTTAACTGTCAATCAAATTAGACCACTGGGAGTATTTTTTTTCATCAAAGAGCACAAAACAAATTAGCTAAAGGATAAAACGTTTATTGACAATAATACATATAGACTACTTTTTTTTAATGTTTATTTTAAAAATAGATTCTGCTGTCATTTTTATTATTTTGATTTTGATTTAATTGGTAGACCTTATTGTTAATTCTATCTAGGATGTGTGTGGTTGGGGGCTTAAAAACAATAATAATAATAATACATTTAAAAAATCTGTGAATCATTCTTTAAAATTAGCCACATTACAAAATATCATATACATTGAATCATATAAACATCAGTGCAAGCAAACTTTGTGTTGATTCTGGAGAAGTTGAAACAATTATTGCTCCTGAGTGTGAGTTAGAGAGGGATTGTGTGTGACTCTAGTGCTGGTGCAGTAGATGGATGCTTAGGTAACGCTTTAGACTACAGCCCAGAAAGTACTGCATAATTAAGAAGAATTCACAGCGTAACTTTCGCTAATTATAGTGTACCTATAAAGTATTTGCATGTAAGTATAAGGGAATAGTTTGAGGAATAAAGGGGTAACAACCAGGAGAATTCAAAATTATTTATACTGTAAGTATTATAGAACTGAGAGGTACTTATGATACAACAATTTTAAATTTGGGAGCAATTTAGGTACCTTTTTGAAATAATGGTGTACCAATACATATGTTTAGGCTTTATAAATTGTACATATCTATGTATTTATACAGTTTTTTTTTTTATAGCAAAAGTGCAGATGTTTAAGTTTGGGCTTACATGTTTCAAGGCAAGTAAAGCTATAACTATTGCAATTTTTTTTAAATACTTGGAAATACTCTTCTTCCATGTAGTTACAGGGTAAGTGGTGTTTGTTACCCTCTTGTTCCATGTAATTACAGGGTAAGTACAATAAAAATACATACACAATCTAATATCACTGACTCGGAAAACTTTATTGAAAAACAACTCATTACAGTTGGTCTGAAGCGATAGTCTACAGTTTAAAAAGTTAAAAATATTGTCATTTTTCTTACAAACACCTATCGTTTCACTTCAGAAGACATTGATCCATCCATTGGGGGCGTATGGATTACTACAGTTATTGCAGTATATACAGTATTACAGTTTGATGCTCCAACTTTTAGGAACACATGAGCTTGCATTATATGTATTCCCAGAGATGTATTTTTATTTTTATTTTCTCTAAAAACCTTCATTTGTGTTAATCTGAGGAAGGACAGTCATATACAACTTGGATGGCATGAGGGTAAAAGATGAATAAATGGTGAGGACGTATTTCTGGGTGTATTGCATTTTCCTTTAATACAGAATACAGAATAGCAAGAGACATGATTTCTTCTTCAGATTCATCAGTGGAAAGAAATAAAAAGAAGAAGAGGAACAAAAGGAAGAAGCCAAGCAAGAGAAACAAGTTGGGACAAAACGTGCTACTTTCTGTCAAGACTTAAGCATTTGAAAAGAATTGTTGATTAAAAAGAGCACTTTTAAATGAAAAAGAAGTGTTGTAAATCTGATTTTAATTAAGTTGTTTTTCAAATAAAGGTTTCCGAGTCAGTGATATAAGATTGCATGTATGTATTTTTATTGTACTTACCCTGTAACTACATGGAACAAGAGGGTAACAAGCACCACTACATGGAACAAGAGTATTTTTCCCCAATATTTATATATTTCAGTGCACTTTTGTTAAAAAGATTACTGTATAAATGCATAGATATGTACCCTGTAATTTAAAAAAAGAACCATTATTACAAAAAGGTACGCAGTGTATTGCTCCCAAATGTAAGATTGTTGTATCACAATAGTAGAATAAGTAGCCTACCCCTTATTTCTATAATATGTACAGTATAAATAAATGGTTAATTCTCCTGGTTGTTACCCCTTTATTCTCCAAACTATTACATATTGTTCCCTCATACTTACATGTAAGTACTTTATAGGTACACTATAATTAACGAAAGTTACACTTTAAAATCGCTTTGATTACGCAGTACTTTCCGGGCTGTAATCTAAAGCGTTACCGATGCTCATATGGGTCACTGTGATTTTGCCAAGCAAGACATGTTCCTCAACATATTTTGTTGATCCTGGAACAATATTCATGTCTGAAAATTGAGACCTATCCCTAAACCTAAACCTAACCCTACCCATAACTCATCCCTAAAATCAGAGGGAGATGATAGGTGAATAACACTGATGTAGAACCCTGGTTGTAAGCCTAAACTTGACATAAACTGTAAACTTGTCCCTCAAATCTGTTTGGTTGATTGGAATGTTGACAAAGATGTTGATCCAGGAGCACATTGCACTTGGTGAAATCATGCTCACCTCTTCTACGCCTCTGTGCCTCGTGATTTAGAGAGCCCAGCAGGGAGCTCTAGGGTTTTCTGAGGTAACCTTTCTGATCAGGCTGATGAAGAGGAAAAAGCAGACCATCCATCAGCGCCCGCACAGCGACCATTGTCACTCACACACTTACAGCCAGAGAGAGAGAGGGACTTAAAGCTTGTGCAAAAGTGCCTACTTTTCAAATGTCAGCTGACATGAGCCTTTCTTCTGCTGGAGTGGTTCTGTCTATGAAAATAACCTCAATCTTACTCTATAGTACAAAGCTTTTCCTTCAATGGAAAGGCTTATAGGGACAAGCCTGAATAGAAAGTTCCAAGTTCAGTACAAGTTAAGCTCAATGGACAGCATTTGTGGCATAATGTTGATTACCACAAAAATGAAGTACCACTTGTCTCTCTTTTTCTTTAAACAAAAGCCAAAATCTGGATTACAGTGAGGCACTTACAATGGAAGTGAATGAGGCCAACCTGTAAACATTGAAAATACTCACTGTTTCTTACAATTCTAAGATAACTGTAAAAAAAATTAAAAAAAGTATGTAGCCTATATACTGTATATATACACACAAGCTCAATTGACTGGAGTAATGTTGATTTCCAATTTCCAATTTCCAATATATATATATATATATAAATATATATAAAATGTCATTTATTCCTGTGATGCAAAGCTGAATTTTCAGCACCATTACTCCAGTCTTCAGTGTCACATGATCCTTCAGAAATCATTTGCTGATTTGATGCTTCAGAAACATTTCACCTTATTAATATTAATGTTAAAAACAGTCGTGCTACTTAATATTTTTGTGGAACCCGTTTTCCCCAGGATTCTTTAATGAATTGAAAATTCAAAAGAACAGTATTTGTTTGAGATAGAAACCCTTTGTAACAATGTAAAAGTCTTTCCTATATAACTTTTGATCAATTAAATGCATCCTTGCTGTATAAAAATATAATTTTCCTTTAAAATACAATATTACTGACCCAAAACGTATGAACAGCCGTGCATAGTAACAACATATTAAACCAAGTGGCATCTGCGAACAAATGATATTTACTATCTGTCTCTTTTCATGCTGAGCAGCATAGACAAATTATATGCTAGAGTGTGTTTAAATGATGCGAAAGGTGATTTGCAACACAGAGTATCCATTTCCCAGCATGCATCAGACATTTGCCCAGACTGCTTTCATTTAATACCGATCGAGCCCACAGCCGGAGAAGAAGATTTAAGTCATTTCCGCCATAAAATGCTTCCTCATTAAGCTGCATCTCATTGCATGTGTAATCATTAGTCCTTGATACAATGCGCTCAGATTCAGAGAGTGCTGGGGTCATTTTTAAGCAGCACTTAAGCAGCCGTTAGGAAGTCTGACATCATGATAGGGGCACTTCCCTCTCCATTCGTAACACTATCTCCCCCATTAGGCTGCAGGGCAGTGGAGGGGCAGTATAGCATATGGGTAAGGGGCAAGAGGGGAGCGTGTGTGTTTATATGGTCTGTCAGATCGGGACGGGGTGTGTGGGGGCTGTTGGCTTTTAAGGTGTCAGTGGTAAAATTTATAACACACCATAGAGAGGCTTTAGCAGCACTTGCTGGCCGCACTCACTCAATAGAAATCAGATTAGAGGGAAAAAGGCCCGTCAGTTATCGGAGTTTGGAGAAGCAACGCAGTTTGGCATCAGACCACCTGGACTGGAAGTGAGGGGTGGAGTCTTGGGAAAGATCTCCCTGCAGAGTCATTACTCAGAGAGGCATAAGGCTCAGGTGTCTGTGTTATGGACGTATGCGATGAGGCAGTGCATGGACTTATGTGAAAACACACACACACAGACACACACACACACACACACACACACACACACACACACAAGATTGAGCCAAAAACCTGCCTGGGACCTATGCCATTTTAATACAAACTATTGCCTATAAGAATTTTTCATATGTTTTTTTTTTATACATATATGGAAAGCATATAGCTACAAGTCTATAGTCGTTAAAAAAAAATAAAATAATAATAATAATTTTTGATATCAAGGGTCATTAACGTTGGTGGATAAAGAGATGAAACACATGCACAGCATTAAATTAATTATTGTTTTGTATGCCTGGACACATATAGTACTGTAGTGTATTTACATTGATTAATTGCATTGCAAAGGCAATCAAATAATCATTATTGATGTACAGAATCACTTACTTTTACATTACATTTTAATTAAACAACACATTTGAATGTGGGATGAATAATGACTTTAGGCTGAACTTCAGCTTTTGAAAATTTACCGTAGGTTGAAGTTAACTTAATATTGTTACATTTATTGCCTATATGTATTTTTGCAATGCCATACACCCAGAATGAATGTAAAATGATGATAAACAGCTAAAATGAAATTCACTTATTTATTTACATTTATTTTTACATGAATTAGTTTTAAGATCAGTTTTTTTTTTGTTATCACGATTATGCAATCATAGAGAACTTTGTTCAAATCTTGCATTAATTAAACATACATTTTCAACAATGCCTCCCTAGAACATGTTGCCTATTTCACCTACACTGACAAAAAAAAGAAAAAAAATAGGGCACAATTTACTTTAAATATGAAGGAATCTTCCGTGTTTTTATTTATTTATTTATTTTTTACAGGTGTTTTACTTGCATTTTGAATTGATGCATTGCATTGTGTTGTGTTTTAGGGTTAACGGATGCCCTGGCAGAAAATTACCTGTACATTTTCCGTTTAACAGTGTACACTGTTAGACTTTTCAAGGGTTTTTTACAGTTACTAAGTTACTGTAATTAAGAGTTACAGTACCAAACCGTATTTCAGTTTTACAGTACATGGTACTGTAATTGTGTAATACAGTGCATTACTGTAAAAATGAAGCTAATCAGTACACTACTGTAATTTTTTATTTTATTTGTACTAAATATAAATTAGATTTCATTATTTTTATATATGATTCATTTTATTTTTATCCGACATAAGTACTACTGACATACAAACCAATTAGACAAAGTTATCTCAAAGTACCATTTTTTTTATTTAAAACATTTAATATATATCACAAAATAAACAGTCTGCCAATGCTGGAAATGATGTGTGGAATTTTTACACATTAATGGGTGAGTTTAGGGATAACGTTTTTTGTGTTAATTTTAACTCATTCATTGTATTAATGATTTTAACAAAGTAAATATGTCAGAAAGGTTAGCACAAAGATGTGTAAACGTGTTAAATTAACACATTATGTGCTGTCCTTCACTGCACACGTTGTTAAAAACATACATAAAATCCTAAACAAAACGTTAGTATTTGACAAAATGAATGTAGAGTCATTGGTTGTTTAGCTTATACAATTATTATAATGAAATATCAACCATTACATTCATAAAACTGCAGAATATAAATACATTTTTAAGCAGTCAAAAAGGAAATGTCCAACACAGGACAAAACACAGTTCTTTTCACAATACATGAATGAATTAGTGAGAGTTTTACTGCAGTGCTTACCTGAATACATTTAATCTGGTGAGACTGAACAAAGAAAATGGTCCATCTTCTGATTGGTTCATTGCTGTGTAATAAATATAAAGTTAGACATGATGCAAAGGTCACTTATTTGATATAAAGTTAGACAATTTTATAGAGATTTTATAAGATATTGTAAGCTACCTAGTCTGCACCAGTGGCTCCAAAGCACTTTTCACCCTAAACTAAAGTTTAACCAAAAAAATGATCATACAGGTTTGGAATGACATGAATGACATTGTTTTATGTCAATCATCTTTTTATGGATTCTTGCAGGATTCTTTCTTAAATGATTTTATTTAAATCCTTGTGTCCGTCTTCAAATAGATGTTTTCAAGGACATCCATTTGTGTAGACCAGATATTGACATTCTCTTTGTTTGGAAAGAGAGTTCTTTGAAAAGGTAACAAAATTCATAAAAAGTTCATTTCTGTTTGAATAATCACTTCAAATGCATTAAGAGCGCAAGACACATAATTATAGATAAAAATCCACCCCCAGAAAACATATCTTCTCACAGAGATGCGTTCTCACCTCTTCAGCATTTGGTAAGACTATGCGTTATAGAAAATAAATAATACCAATCTTTTCTTGGGTGAAAGAATGAGCTCCATTTTTCAGAGCTGAGAATATCCTCTTGATCCAGGGTAAATACGGTACATCAGTTTAATTAAAAAGCCTCCGAAAGGAGATCTGCTGAGATTTACATTTCAAAGCTCCTCTGTCTCTGCTGTATATCCTCCTGGAATGGAAAACAGGGATGTAATTCGGTTAGAACACCCCTCTGAAAATGATTTAGGTGATTAAGTGACCTGAAATGTTTGAATATCAAATGAGAAACCTGTGAATTAAGCATGAGAAAGAGATGAGCTGGGATGAGGGAAGGCGAGGCGAGTGTGATAGTGAGAATTTAACTGATGAGGCGAAGATCTTCAAAGGGCATGAAATTAGTCAATCACATTTATTTGCATTTGTCGAAGTAATAAACCCTGAAAAGGTAAGCCCTTATAACGTCATCTCCTCTCTCCGACCAGTCCGATCTGAAGAGCTCAGACTATTTGGACAGAGGATATTCAGTTTGAAGCCTCTGGGCAAGATCATGTCTTGCTGGTGTAGAGTGCAATATTAAGCATGCACTTATAAAGCAAATCAAATTTTGATCTTTTTATGTGTTCTCAGACAGTGTGGCAAAACTTTCTGCAGAATTCAAAGACTTGAATGAAGGCATCTCCCCCAGCTCTTCCAATTTTAAATAAAAATGAGCTCACTTCTGAAAGCTTACACATTTTTATCCAATTTTATCTTTATTCCACTCCACTTTTATTTGTGGAGTATCATCCACAGGTCATCCACAGTTAACAAGCAGATTTTTAAAGGGAGAAGAATTCCCACATCATCAGGCCAGTCAATTTAGGCCACAATGGCAGGTCTGCCGTACACTGTTAGACTTTTCTGTCATTTATTTACTTTAAATCCCCCAGTATTATACTGCTATTTCTCTTTACAGTATAGCCTAACTGTGATTCCCATTGCATCATGGGAATTTTCTGTGACGTCTAACACCACATACAGAGACTTACTGTATTTTTTTAATTTGCTGTAGGCTATAGGCTACTACTGTATTTGACGTAACGGCCTCTCTGGCTGGCACCATTCCATCGTGCTTTTTATTTCCTAATTTTTGCCTTACACTGCGTGTCAACAACGCTATAATAGCCAGAGGCTGTCTAGACACATTGAAGCGACTGGACCATTAATACAAAATGCAAACCTGTTTGTCCCTTGTCAGAAATAGCGCGAGCGCTTGGACTCGGAGTACGTCAGAAATATAACAGCATATCACTATACACACTGTCTGAGATTTGTCGTGTCGCGCCGGAGCATCCAGTGTAATATTACTGGGTTCTGACTGTCTTTTGTTGGATCGCGCCGTTCGTGTGTGGCCTGGGGAAGAGACGGAATTCACTTCACCGAGAGAGAGACCAGCAAGCAAGGTAAAAAAAAAAAACATTCTGTGTGTGTTGACAGGATTTTGCCCAGTTTAACCTATATGTTAAAACGTTATCCTGACTTACTCGTCAGCATGGTGGTAACGAACTTTACCACGGCAAACTGCGCTAACGTTTCATTTGACAGACTTAGATTATTGAATTGTCGAGTTAAAATATGCCAACGAGCAACGCTTAGTTTACATCATAGACTGTAAAAACATAGTCCTTGAAAACATCTATTTGAAGACGGACACAAGGATTTAAATAAAATCATTTAAAAATAATCCTGCAAGAATCCATAGAAAGATGATTGACATAAAACAATGTCATTCATGTCATTACAAACCTGTATGATATATTTTTTGGTTAAACTTTAGTTTAGGGTCCAATTCTCACTAAATTAACTGTACGACTTTTGCCTCAATAAACTCCTAATTACTGCTTATTAATAGCAAGGAAGGTAGTTGTTAAGTTTAGGTATTGGGTAGGAATTGGGTTGGATTAAGGGATGTAGAATATGGTCTTAATATGTGAAGAATAAGGCATATGTGCTATTATTAATAAACAGCCAATAAATACCATTTTTCAACCAGGACATGGAACTAATTAGTGAAATCAGCTGGCTGAGTTCATGGGTGGAATAAACATACTGTATGGCAGGACTTTTACTTTCTGACCCCTGGACTTTACACGAAGAGCATGAACAGAGCCGATCCTGACCTCCCTAAGCACAATTCTGTTAAGGGGCCCTCATACCTGACCCATGAGCCATGTAAACCATTTGCCATTGCCACACAGTCACACCTGACACCCCAGTGCTCCCACTACAATCCTCCCTCCTTTAACTAGTACTAATGAAAATGTAATTCCTGATATCAGAAATAGACATTGTTACTAGAAAAAGTACATTCTTAATATCAAGAATTCACATTTTAAATAGTTCAAATTTAAATATTGATATAAAAAATGCATCATATGAATGGATAACGGCTAAAATGGCTTGCCATAGCATGTCACTGTGTATTAAATGATAAAAGCAATAATCTATACTTGATGGTTATTATTTACTGAGGGATATAGGGCTGATCGGCTCTGTGAACAACATCCTAACATCTTCTTTTGTATTCCACACAATAAAAAGGCTATGGGTTTGATGACAGAGTGCCCATTTTTGGGTGAAATATATGGAGCCAGATCAGTCTCATTAATAATTCACGCAAAAAAACATGATTCACACATGCAATTCACACAAAAAGAATTCACGTGCGTGAAAAAAAAATCACAAAAAGCAATTCACACATGCGCAAAATAAAATGATAGCCTATATTCATAAAATACATTTCACAAATGCAAAACACAATTCGTATACTGTGCACAAAAACCTTCGAATGTTTAAAATGTACGAGTTTATCCTTGAATGTGATTGTGAATGTGCAAATCGTCATTTGCGTGTGGATCGCCTTGAATTTGTGTGTGTGTATTTTTGAGACTTTCATGACAGCGCTCTTCTTCGACACGGATCAGTCGTACTCTTTAGCCAATCAGATTTAAGCTTATCAATCGACCAATCATAATCACGTGAGGGCGTGCCTACGTCATCTGCTTTCGACCACAGTAAGTTCATGGCTGGGCAGAGGTATAGTTGTGTGTTTACTGAAGTTAAAGATCAGCTGAAGCAATAGTTTATTAATTGCTGTTTAGTTCACGAGTAAACATAAACATTTATTTTAAGTATTGATGGATTTTCATGTCCTGTCCACCACACATTCAACTGATGATGATAATGTAGGTAATGACGTCCATACATTGGAGACCATTTACGTTTCATATGTTTTGGTTTAAGCTGCATATATTATGCAGTTTTATTGTTTCATATTTCTGAAACAGATGATGTATGAAGTTGCAGACATTACCAGTACTGTGAACTTACCATTCCAGACTTACCAGTAACACATCACAACTGAAGTAAAGTCGGTTGCAACTTCTGGTTCACACAGGGACTTTAACTGTACAGCCTTACCTCAAAATGTGGCAAAATGCCCATTTTTATTCATTGCATGTTCACTGAAATGTGAGTCATGTATTCTGTTGTTTTGAGACCACTTTGGTCGACCACTCCACTTCATTATATAAATAACTGTTCTTGCTAATGGCAGAGTGATTTTCTCATATAATTACAGTTTAATGTGATCTTTGTTCAGTAAAGTCTAATAAATAATAGCCTTTGAGGTCAAACTACTTGCACCAAGTTGATAATGGGCTGAATTCTCTTACAGAAAAATGATTTAATGAAACAATATAAAATATATTTTTATGTGAAAGTTCAGCCAAGACATGGTGCTCCTGGCCATCTGTCTGACCTTGTTATTGTTTATGAGAAAGGTTATGATTATTAACTATGATTTGCAACAATTTCATTGAGTACCTACTCTATCATATGATACATGCATTAACCACACACACACACACACACACACACACACACACACACACACACACACACACACACACACACACACACACTACACACACACACACTAGTAAAAAAAATTTAATTAAATAAAAATGCTAGTAAATTTCACAAAAAAGCCAAGTAACACATTGAATTAAGCAAATAATTTTGACGTAGAAAACCTGAAAAGCATTTCTCCAATAATCCAATAATCAAAAAAAAAAAAAAAAGATCAAAAAAAGAATAAACCTGTCTTTAGGCAGATATATATAATATATATATATATATATAAATATTATATATATATAATTTCTGGTGGAAAACAAACAAACAAAAAATGCCATATGCAAATGATTTCTATAAATATAATAGTAAACTAATTATTTCCGCAGTGTAAAAAAATCCTTTTTTTCTAAGTAATTTTGAGAGAAACTCTGAGCCTTAATTAACAGGCTGCAGCACTAGATGACACTTGCATCATAATATAGCAAATTTTTATTGGTGTTTATAGTGTTATAATGTAGTGGACCATGACTAACAACTCTGGTTAGAGCACTGATTCTCAAAAGGCTTTTGTTTTGCAACATGGAGTCATTAATAAACTCCCCGTGTTCAATTCAAACAAAACCACAGCTCTTGAATCCTCAGTTCTACTCTAGTGATAATATGATAATCTAAAAAACAGAAACAGTGACATTATCCACTAATGATCCTCCCTGGCCCTCACCTGCATACACTTCCCAATCACAGAAAATACGAATCACATGCACCTGTTGTTTATCAGCCATAAGCACACACCTCAGTCATACACATTGTCTGTTCTCCCAAGTGGATACTAGACTGACACTCTATATGCTACTTACATGTTGACAAGATCTCTATGAAAGAGCGTATACCTTATCCAGCGTTCCACGATCCCCACTCTGTCACCATCTCCATAGTCATTCTCTTTCGTCTCTGTGCATTTCCCTGTCACCGTGGTTTCCTTCCTCGTCACGCTGTTTCCTGCTATCTACTATCTATTTCAATAAACTGATGTTTACTGTTCTCCCGGTGTGCTCTGAGTCTATATCGTTACGGAATTTCCTTTCTACAATGACTCCGCAAACTACAACCAAACCAAATGTCATTGAGTTCTCCATTTCAACAATCTCATCTGACACGGAAGATCCTTTTCTGAGCATGTTGCTACTTTTCTTCAGGGGAATATTCGTGACATTAAAAGTTTGAGACTAAAATAAACTTTCAATTTTTGTAAATTGAGGGACAGATCCATGTGGGTTTGGCTATTTGAGTAGAATAGAAAGCGAGCAGATGTAGGCGCAGAAGGAAGCTTGGAGATACGGCAGGACTGCAGAAGTAAAGCCCCAGGCCTTCCCATCAGCTGTGTTTAGAGTTGTGGATGTGTGTGTGTGTGCCAGGCTGTGTCTTTCAGTGGATGGACAAACAACAGAAAAAAATGGCAGGCACTTTATACCATCTTTATTTACAATGTGCATTTTATTGTCTCATAAAAAAAAAAGAGAGATTTATAGCTGTTTAATGCCATTTTTATAAAGCAGTTTTAATTTTGCTGTTTAATATTTTTTTAAAGTGTTGTAAAAGCTTGACTGCAAACTAATGTTACAAAAAATATTTGTAATATTGTTTTAAATAATAATTATGAGTCCTAAAAGATAGTACTAAATAAATGTGCTGGGGTATTTTTTGTTCCTTCCCATTAAAATGGTTACTAGTTATAAAACCTAAACCAAACCAATATTCTGTTCTGAACATGTTAGTAAAGCTGGTTGGCATTGTCACATAATGGGTACCATCTACCATTGGTAGATGCTGAAAAGTATAGATCTAGATGTTTTATGAAGAACATATGTTTTTGGAGGGTTCTTAATGCATGAAATAAACATGTAGTTTTTCCTATCTGTTGCCTTTACAGTCACAAGAAAGTTTAGAAGCAGGAATCGAGAAATCGAAGCACTGCTCCGCACCACTTCTCCCACCGACCACTAATTTCCGTTCCCCCGCTCAACAATAAATAAGAGCGGTTGGGCTTTTAGACAGGGCACGACTGTGTCATAAGAAAACTTGAACAAGAAACATTTATTGGCAGAGTTGCAAGGAATAAAATAACCATTTATTTTTAAGAATGCACAGACATCTTTGACTAAAGGCATCCAGCTTCCTGTAGATCCCTTTTAAGCTTTGAGAAAAAAAGAGAGGGAAAGAGTGAGAGATACCCATAGAGGTTGACTCAATGGTCTTTTGCACTGAACCTTTTATGAGAATATGAATTATTCTCCTTTCCTCCCTTTCCACCTCTTAGTTCGACCACTTTCTGGAACTGACCTTCACACAAGAAGTGAAACAATGAACCGAGAATAATAGGAACAATATTCCCTCTGTTCTTTCCACAGAGGTCATAAATGCTCGTACGCTTGCCTGGCCACTTTCATTGTTAATAGGACCCTGCGGCATGCTTTGGCTCGCTATCTGTTCTGATGATCGGTGAGTGTGAATGTACAACTCCACCAAATTACTTATCTTTTCTGGTCTGCTGAGTCTGGCTACGGCATGCCTCAGGTGTCCGCTTTAGGACCACTTGGATTCCTCCCTAAAGATTCTGAAGTTTCTGCAATGATCAGCAATTTTGTAATAAATGAATTTCAAGCCTCAGCACGGACCAGAGATTTAGTTAATAGGACTCTATCATTTGGATTTCTTTCTTTATAAAAAGAATTTGCATATTGCTAAGTTACATTACAGCTATGCCAATAACTTATTGTATTTGTTCCAGATTAGACATCTAAATACTGTATGGTAACTTTGGCAGTCAGTATCTTTTTTCATTTTGCAATACAATTATTTTAATTTCATAATTATATATTATAAAATATATACTATAAAGTATATTATTATCTTGTTTTAGGTTTGTTATTAAAGGTATAGTTCACATCTATAGTTCAGTTAGTTCAGTTCTAATAACATTTGCTAATTTTCCAAATCCCAAAATTTAAATTCTAATATCATTTACTAATTTTCCAAAACTGTATGAATTTCTGTGGGACACAAAATTATACATATATATATATTTAAATATTTTCTTATGTCCATTTAAATGAAAGTCATTGGGGTCCCATTGACTTTCATTTTATGGACAAAAACAGTTGAAACCTTTTTTCATAATAGCTTCTGATGGGTTCAACTGAACAAAGAAACTCATACAGGTTTTAAAAGAAATTCCTGTACATCTACTATCTATTACTGGCTTATTTATAAAAATGTCAGTCATGCAGAAATTTAACTTGCAACATCTTGTACGCCCACAATGGTCAAATCAGTAACTCTCATTAAAAATTAACAACTTTTTGTTGATTTGTTGCTGAATATAAATAAAGAAATTTTAGCTGGAAGTCGTTGCTTGAGAAGAACTTATTTCTTTCTGAAAATGTTCATATTTATCAGCAAGTAAATCGAATAAAATCTTACTTTTAATGGCAATACAAACAGTTTGCAATCAGATTTTAAACAGGTATATGGCCAGTTGCTTAGCACACCAATAACATTCATCCAACTAGCGATCAACAGTAGGGCAACCTGGTAACCTGACAGACATCTGTCTGTGTGAACATGGCTTTACTCTGAGCCACAAAATCACATATTAGGGTAAGAGGACCTGTCCTATAAGGCTGAAATCATATAAACCCTGGTACCGTGTGTATGTAGAGCTCTGAAAAGTAAGAAATGGTACAGCTTCCAGTGATATAACATGGCTTTTGTCTGTGTGTGATGCTCTCTCCCAAAGGCAAGTATACAACAGAAAAACAGATGCTTCAATCACACTGAGTTCTCTATCCTCCCTTCAGCTCACCTATTCTTTCTCCTTTCCTCCCTGTCTATCTCTACCACACACATACACACGCTTCCCTTTCTCTCGTTCTTTAGAAAAGATGAGAACAGGTGGCCAGCCAGTAAAAGCCGCTTTTTCCCGTCTGTTCATCCAAAAAACGGAGTGGTTCTCTGAAATAAGAATGAGCTCATTTAAGTGCTCTGAGAAATGAGCCAAGCCCTGGAAGATACTTCTTTAACAGAACTGCATGCAGAGGTGCTTGAACAGCTCTAAAACACAATGGAACCAAAGCGGAGAGCTTTCTGCAGTCGTTTCAAGAGAGAATCGAAGAAAGAAGCTGGTAAAAGAAAAAAGGCATTTAACATTTGGTGTTCAATGCGGTGTGAAAACCCCAACTGCAGAAAGCTTGTGAAACCCAGTAAAAGGCTTTTTATTATTTTTTTTGTAGTGTTATCTGTGCTTTATGCCTGCCCACGCACAAAGCAGATAATTGTTCTGTGCGATCATCTAACAGCCTGTTAATTTTACTGCCAATTTCACAACACGTTTTCGCACCATCCATAAAAAACATGAGCAATAATTACGCCATATTAAACAACAAAGGGCTATAACACGGATGCAGTAACTTGAGTTTTTGGCGATGCTGTTGAAAGCAGTCGATTTAGATGTTGAACAAGTTAGGGATGTCTTTAGTGCATTTTAAACCCAATTGATATACAGTGGACGTTTAGGCTTAGCTCCCTTTAAACTGTGAATTTCATAAACATTGTTTTTATCAGAAATATCTATTTTCTGAGGCATTTTTTCTTTGCAATCACTCGTAACCAACTGGTGATTTTTGGTGGATGTATTCAGTGTATACCCCTCAAGTTCACACTGGCAAGCATGTAAATTTATGTTTATTTATGATGGATATTTCATCAGGGCTATTATTAGGCCGAATCAATTAATTTGAGAATCTTAAAACATTTAATACATTTCAATATTCGGTGGCACTTTATTTTACAGTTCTGCTCCAAATGTACATAGTAAGTACAATAACTGGGTTATACTAACCTTGAACCCCCTATACCTTACCTTAACCCTAGTTACCTTATTATCAGTGGTTGCACTGTAAAATAAAGTGTAACCCAATATCACCCAATCTTCTCCTCTTCTTTGCAGTATGATTTATGTTTAAAAATGTAGGGCAAGGGCAAGGAGCAGCAGGCAACAGCAAGATTACTATGTAAAATGTAGCAGATAATGTTTATGCATCAGAGGTCCTCGTTCTTCATAGAGGAGACAGGGAGCGTGTGATCAGACGAGGCTTCTTCCCTGAGATGGCTATTATTCTGCTGAACCATGCAGGATAGCATAAATAATTATTAAGTCAGTATGTACTCATAAATACCAAGTCAGCGTGTCTTTATCTAAAGAAGCATTTATACCTCATAAAACACCCATTAAGTACTCTTAAATGTGAAATGGCTCTTTTCATGAAAAGGGTCTGAAACAAAATTTTTGTTGTCTTTTTCAGCAAATGATCAATGAAAGATGGTACTTAATCCTCAGAATATGTTGATCATCAACCTTTAGAAATCAAAATAAATATTATATAAGGAAGTTTTATTTTACATTTATTTCAGGTTTGAGACAAATTTCAGTTTTTAGTTTAGATGATTTCCCATAAATTAAAGACAATTTTAATTTGTCTTATAACTTGAGTAACAGGGTTGAATTATTGAGTCTGACTAATGTAGCCAGTGCTACAATTTGTTTGAAAATATCTTTTAATGAATAGGGTGAAACCATGAAAAAAAAAAAATGAAAAAAAAAGAGAGTAAATAAGCAGCCTCTTGTTTTTGGTGAATAAAATTGATTTAACCATGTGTTTAAAGCCACTACTACTTTTCATACTGGGTTAAAGGGATAATTCACCCAAAATTTTTTATTCTGTCATCATTTAATCACTTTCAGAATCAGAATCAGAATCAGAAAGAGCTTTATTGCCAAGTATGCTTTCGCATACAAGGAATTTGTCTTGGTGACAGTAGCTTCCAGTACACATACAATATAAAGTGACAAGACAAGTGACAAGTAACATAGGTATAAATAAAAAAATTAAAATAAAAGATTATAAATTATAAATATATAGAAAGTTATAAGGTGCTATAATGAAATGTCTGAGGGAACTATTGCACATGTTTGTTCCACAGTAGGGGAACCCTACTTCCACAGTAGGGGAACCCTTCATGTCATTCCAAACCCATACAATTTTCATACATCTTCGAAACCCATATGAAGATATTTTTAATGAAATCTGAGAGATTTCTGTCTTTCCATCAGAAGTCTATTCTCCCAAAATTCTGACATTTCAAAACGATCACTTTGATAAATAAATCCATATCGAGCGGTTTAATCCAAGTCTTCTGAAGAGACACAATCGCTTTATGAACAGATTTAATTTAATTTCACAAAGATTGATCAGTGTACATACACTAGCAGTCAAATTTGGTAAAACGAAGCTCAACTGCATTTGCTTGAAACGCGAGAATGAACCTCATTGGTTCTCGCAAGGGAATGAAGCATGCTTGATCTTGTGTTTACCAAATCTGAGTGCACTATATACATCCCCTGATCAATGTTTATGTGTGAATAAATTAGTATATGTGAGCAAATTAGTTATCGCAGTTAAACACCAAACAGCGCCCCTTCAGCTTGAAATGTTATGTAATCGCTCTCTCCGTGCATTGCAAGAATGCTGTCCCCGACGGAGCCTTGCTTCCCGCTCCAACGAGACAACTGCATTATACGTATAGGCAGGGCCGTTTCTAGGCATAGGCAAACTAACTAGGTGGGGGGCGCCAGTAGGCGCGTTTCCATTAAAGATTCGCGCAAAACTTTTGCGATTTTTTTCAAAATGTCGATAAAAAACTATTGCGAAATGATGGCGTTTCCATTAACCGATGTTATGCGACTAAAACTTCATTTTTTCCTCTCGCGATAAGTCATTCCAAAAATCATGGCAACGGACGTTGGTAGGTTTATATATATATCACAGCCACGTACCGCACTAGACATGATTATTATTAATGGGAAACGTAGGCGTGTTATCCAAGCATTAATGGCAAGGAAAGACCTTTATACTGTGTCTGTGAGCTGTACATATGAGGTGTTTCTGGGTTTTTCTCACTCATTTCTGCTCCGAGGTTATTGTGGCATTTCTTTTGAGGTTTAGAATCCAGTATTTCTGTCATTCTTTTGTCTTTTATGAATTCAATAAAGAATTTCGTCTCGTATTCTGTCCAAACACACCGCGCCTTCTAAGTCAGGTGACCTGTAAATGCGCAAAAACTGTTTCCATTGCAGTTTTGCGAAATATTTCTTTTTCGAATTGCCTGAAAAACCACCTCATGTGAGCGTAAAAACTTTTTTGCGATAAATGGGAGTTTTTTGCGAAATTGACGTGTTTCCATTGAGCGTATTTTCAATTCGCAATTTCAATTTGCGCAATTTGAAGGGTAATTGAAACGCGGCTAGAGAGCCCCCGCCCCACCAAGAGTTTTTATTTTATTTTTTATATATCTGAACAGTCATTGGTGTTAGAAACTCACATTGATTTTTTTGAAACGAGGCGGTAAAGATGACACCGACACGGATAGATGCCGTGACCTGAAAGTGTTTATTTATAGAATTTGCGGAAAAAGGTCAAGTGTCCGGAATACCGTGATGTCTGAAAATACAGTGAGTAGCCTACTCTAAAACTAGAAAACTGTGAAAAAAAAAAAATGAAAAAAAAGTTTTTTTGGTAGAAATCTCGCCTAGGGTGCCAAAAAGGCTAGAAACAGCCCTGCGTATAGGCTACATAATAATGCGGGAAGGACAGCTACATTCATAGAGTTTGTGTGTGTGTCCTCGTTGAGCGAATTTGTCAACCATCTTGATGGATGATGCAGAGGAAACTCTTACCAACACATTTTAGAATGCTTTAAAAAGTTGCCTTGTGAAAGTGAACCGAACCAAGAAGAAACTGCAACATTGTAACAAGTTAAGTCCCTGTTTCGGAACAAAGCAAATTATCTACAGGTCTGAAAATGCCCTCAGATTTCATTAAAAATAATCGTTGGAAGAAGAATGAAAGTCTTAGGGTGTTCAGTTTAGTGTGATTGCTCTGTTAGTGCGGAAAATGTGAACGCTGCCATCCGAACCCTGGTGCTCACCAAACAAGTAGACCGTGATGCTGAAAAGATGGGTCTCGGTCCGCTTCCAAACCAACTCTGGTGCGGTTCGTCTGAAATATGAACGCAACCTGAACTGAAGACATGTAAACGAACCAAAACCGGGACCTGATGTCACAATATGTGACCCAAAGAAGGACAGGATGCTCAAGCATACCAGTTTTTTCTCATCATATTCGCGATGTTGCCCATCACAATTCGGTATGTCATCAGAACCGCGTCTCCTCGCAGCAGATCTTCGTTTGTGTATGTGACGAAGGGATTCCTGCCGCTGTTTTGACTCCATTACACATTTTATAAGCTCTTCAGGAGTTCTCAGTTGGTCAAAATACCATCATATGTAGGCTTACGCACATACAATAAGTGCATTTAGCCCAGCACACTGCATTGTTTTGGATGTTCGGTGAGTTCAGTCACAAAATATACGTAATTAAAGCCGACCAATCAGGTTGTGAACATATCCCTATGCCTTTAGATTCGGTGTTAAAATGCCAGTGTGAACACTAAGCGGGCCAGGACAGAATGTGTTTTTTTTTTGGTCCAGACCAAATGAACCAACTGAACTGAACTACAAGTGTGAACACACACTTATACGTTTGGAATGACATGAGGGTGCGAAATTGATGAGAGAATCAATTTGTGCATTAAAAAATTTATGGAACACCAAGGGTTAACCTATTCATGAAAAGTGCAATACAAACCCCGTAAGTTCTTACTGTAACGCTAAATCATTGTTTGTCAGTCATGCGACTCTGACAGATATTATTTGTCAGCTATCAATAGTAGCAGCAGCTCATCTCCCGGGCTCGCTAGCCTATCTGAGCCAGGGCCGGATCAATGACAAGCGTAACCCCATCTCTGTGTTTTTCTATCATAAATCCCAGTTTGAGTTGAAATCAGACACGGTTACTTCACTCCTCTAATCTGTGCCGGGGTGGGAGCATTAATCTCAATCAGGCAGAGGGACAGCCATTTTGAAGCTTTCTGCATCTGGCAGGCTCCATTTTGTTTATAAATGATCTGAGCCGAAAGTGGACATCAAGGAGAGAGAAAGAGCCATCAGCGAGGGCCTTGATGAGCCCTGCACACTAAACTGCATTCCCTTCTGGGATGCTTTAAAGAGACTTTCTTTAATGGTATAATCCATAATTGCTGATATACCCTGACTGCAGCACGAGTGGTCAGCTCTGAAGCAGAAAGAGAGCACTGTTAGTAAAAAAATGGGAGCCAAAGTTGAAAGAAGAATTTTTATTGTTTGAACATTTTCATTCTATAACTTCCACTAATGTACAGACACAAATGTATAGCCTTTTACAGTACATGTGACTTTCAGTTTTTCTTTGTAAAGTTTTAGCTTCTGTGACACTCTAGTTCGACTGCACTATATGTATAAAAAAACCAGTGCACTTTACCATGAGCTTCCATTAATTAAAGTTAGTTAACTAACATTAACTAACAATACAGTATTTATTCATTTTCATTAACATTAGTTAATAAAAATAGAACTGTTAGCTCAGGCCCATTAAATAACATTAACAGACAACTTTAGATATTAATAACGTAGTAAATGTTACAATATCATTAATTAAGATTAATAAATGTTTTAAAAGAGTTGTTCATTGTTTCTTCATTTGGTCACACTTTAGATTAGGTTCAATTTTCACTATTAAATAACTGCGACTTTTGCCTTAATAAACTCCTAATTACTGTTTATTAATAGTTGTTACGTTTAGGTATTGGGTAGGTATTGGGTATAAGGGATGTAGAATATGGTCATGCATAATAAGGCATTAATATGTGCTTTATAAGTACTATTAAACAGACAACATCCTAGTAATATGCTAATTCATAATTAACTAATGTTGAAATTAAACCTTATTGTAAAGTGTTACCAAATAATCTTGTATTGTATTTGCTTTCACTCAATTTCCAAAGTCACTTTTGAAACTTTTTGCTTCTGATGTTAAAATAGTTTAGTTGTATTTTCTAACTTTAAAATGGTTTTGAAAGTTCTACAATACGTGACAGTCATTTTTGCCGAACAAGTTGGCAAACGTGTTTTGTAGGTTGAAATGTAACATAAAAAAAGCCTGTTTTGTGTACAGTGTTCTGTCTTGTTTAAAAAAAATAAAATAAAGATAAAAAGATCACTGAGTGAGCACCAATTTGTCTGTGAACTCAGTGTAAAATCAGGGCTAAAATCATGTTGTGTAAAAGCAGCATAACAATATATGTTGAATAATATTTAATTAATAACTGTTTCAAATTAACAAGATATAATAAGTAATCTCATGTTCACAATAGAGAAAATATGACACATTGTGATTACATTAATCCAACTGGGTTACAAACAAAGTTCAAGCAATATGTCACTTTTTATGTGTCTTTTGGGTCTGCTAATTCTGTGATCTGGTCTAATGGTACGGTGCCTCCCAAACCATAAATGAATGTGCATGCTCTCATTTGGATAAAATCATCTTAACAAATCTTTCAACCTACATTAATTGACCAATCATTTAATAGAAGAAGGCACAGCCTTCAGAGCATGAAATAAGCATCTGTATCAACTTCTGCCCCAGAACACCATGCCACATCTCACATGCTCCAATGCCTCCTTCACAGACTGCAGCTGAGCTTTACTTCTAAAAGGAAAAATGAATGAATATCTGACAAACAGCACAAACAGATTTGATTGAATTGTTTCACTGTTTGACATCTTGCTAAAGTAACAGCAGCTAAAAATTACCAGCATTTCACAATAATTAACAGTATTATTTTACAGTAACTTGTTGTAATTAAGTTTCCCTGTAATATCCCAATGAATACCTGTAAAAACAACAGTATCCTTGGATTTTACAGCATTTAACTCTTATTTTACAGTAAAATACTGCAATCAAAAACCTGCTGTTATATCACAACAAGGTCTGTAATATCACAGCAACACAGTGGAAAAAAATAAGGATTTCACAGCATTAAACAGTATTATTACAGTGAAATATTGTATTGAAATATGCCCTGGGAAGTCACATGACATAACCGAACTGTTTTGAATTTGAACTGAAAAGGCGCGGTCGTGTCCCTCTTCTGAATTTTCGGGCTGAATGGAGAAGGTGAGCAGCATGCATGTTTGCAGCACTTACACCCATGTTATTTTAATATGATAATAATATTTACTTTCAAATAAACGTTTATCGCATGACACAGTTCACATTTTGTTAGCAAGTGCCCGGAATTGTTGAACGTTCTCTCACAGCATTTGCTAATAGTAGTAATGTTAGTAATGACGAGAGTTTAGCTATAAGTTAATTTTTCATGTCACAGCACCGTTTAGACAAATCCGGTGTTTGTAAAGTTTATAAAACCAATGATGGGACAAACATTACTATTTATGTGTGCACATTTCTGTAATTAGTCAAGGTTATCATAGATTAGCAGGGCTAACCGTTAGCTGTTTAACTTTAATAACTGATTCAAACCAAACGGTCCATGAAAAAATATTTTTCCAGCGGATATCCTAGTTAAAACATGACTGAGCTAACTGCGTTCCAGGCAACCTGTAACCCGTGTTTTTCCAACCTTATACCCGTGAAAGTGCACTGGAACGGCAGTCAAACCCGTGACTTCCCACCCGTGAACTCGTACTAGATCAATGTACTCCCAGTTACGAGTTGGAAAAACACGGGTTACAGGTTGCCTGGAACGCGGTCGTGTTCGACAACGGGAGGGTTTTAACACTAGGGTTTCCCACTTGTCCTGATATGAATGAATAATAATTGTAAAAGTTGTAAATGCACTTTACATTGAGTGAGCAATCTCAAAGTGCTACAGAAAAAAACACTATATATATACCACTATCATTTTTGAGGATAAAATTAAATTACAATGATCATAATCTGCATTCAAACTGAAATTCTTATTGTTGGTTGCATTTGTGTAATTTCTCCTTTTTCTTTTCTTTTCTTTCCAGGTCATCAGAGAGAGTTTGATGCTTGAAGTTGATGTAAGATTTTTTATTCAAATATTTAAAATGCAAAATGAGTGATTACACTATCAACATTTACCTTGCATGATTTACTACCTCTGACCAATGAACAATATTTATCCTTTATCCTAAATCCATGCTATTGTGTGTTAACTATGTTAGAGCCATGTGCCACTGGTCAATACTGCAGAACTCCCCAGCAGCCCCTGCTTGATCATTCAAGGTAATGTTACTTTGATCTAGTATCGACATTTCTAACTCATTATTTTGTTTTCATTCTAGAAATCTACAAGACCACAATAAATAATAATAATTATAATTATAATAAGAATTACATTTGTATAACCATTTGTATCTTAAGCAGATCGCAAAGTGCTCTTAACACATAATGTTGTATCTGTTCATTTCAGGTGACATGATGAAGCCCTCTGGATGGCTTGTATCCATCGAGGGACATGTCGTGATGGGCCCACACCCTTTCTTTTTACAACGGAGTAGCTGCTTTCTTCAGCAGCTATTACGTCTTCAACCTTGAGTATCCTGCTGCTGGATCGTCGACGCTGGAGTTCATTCAAAGGTATTTTATAAAGATAACATTTAATCTTGTAATTCACATTATAGTTCAGGCTTCCAACTCAATGATTGTCTTGAGGTCTAAAATGCTGACAAACGAGGTACCTGAGGCTAGCCTGGTGAGACCATCCTGATCTCGCGAACTCATTCAATTTCGCTCTGCAGATCAGTCTGGGTTTCTACACATGTTATGCTGACAAATACCTGCCGGTCCAATCACAGCTATTTATTTTGTTTTGGGGCAGGCTATGTGATGATGATTTTGAAACGTCTATTGCGAAATGTGAATGCATTGAATGAAGTAGATTAAATTTTATTTCAAAGCAGAACTAAATGCTCTCAGGCCCTTTATTGAAAAGGATATGTTTGTCATACTTTCAACAGGGTTTGGTTTTAATTTACCAACTGGCCAATTTTGTAAAGATGCATTTCAGTGGCGGCACACGTTGATATGGCCTCTCATAGTAGAAAATCAACCCTATTTGCCTCAGGCAAACCTAACCTGAGGCACCTTGGCTAAAAATGGCTAAAAAAAATATGGTGAGAGTAAGATCTAACAAGTTTGGATTATAAATCTATTAGGGTTTGATGTGGGGAAAAAGCACAGCAAAAAGCACACCTTGATAAATGCTGTCTGCAATACATACCCTAAGTCTATTTAAAACTGAAACTATCTTTGCTTTATTAACAGGTGCTTCCTGGGCATCAATCCTGAAAGAGGCTCAAAGACCAAGAAGCGGACAACAATGAACCCTCATGTGAGCACCCTTTTGAGGAAACTTATTGACTTTGAGTGGGCATCATAGTTTTTTTTTTGCAGCGGTAGTTGTCAGGCTCAGTTTTGAGTAGCCTTGTTCTTTTTGTAATTTTTCAAGACAACTTTGCACTACAAGATTTTTACGTGTGGACTCATTATAATGTTTGAGACTGAGAGGAGCGCCTGACCCCTTTACGACATTCCTTCATCGCTCTCTTATCTTGCCATGAAGGCCTCATTCCCATCCTGTCCATTACTGTTATTGTGACACAGCTAGATGAATAGTTGAATTGTGAGACAGGTAGTTGAATTGCGAGTTTGCACAATTTCTCTGCATTTTCTGCATTTTAAGATGACTTTTATGACTAGAAAGTTGAATTTCTTGAACTCTTGAAGTTCTTGGCATCTGCTGTACATTGAAAAATATGTATTTGTTAATAAATATGCCATTGGGCTAACATTGACTTTACCTCAGAGTTGTTTGTTGGGGGGGAGGGGGTTAATTGTACAATGATTGTAAATTCACAGTAAATTATTGTAAACTTGTACATTACTTTCACAGTACACACTGTAAAATACAGGGCCTTGTTGTAACAATGTACAGCAAAAGATTGTAATTCCCCAGTAATGTACTGTAATATCACAGTAATTGCTGTCATTGAAGCTGTGAAGTTACAGTATACAGTTGTGCTTTTACAACAATGCATTGTAATATCACAGATATAAAATTACAGTAAATTGCTGTGAGTATATTTCACAGTATATTGCTGTAATCCTTACTGTGAAAGTCATGCAAAATTTATCCAATTATTTATTGTAAATTCACAACGAAAAATTTTGCAGTGAGGTTTTGATTTATGGAAGTGTTTCAAGGCCATAATTAAAGGAATAGGTTAACAAAAAACTAAAAATGATGTTATCATGTACTCACCCTCATGTCATTCCAAACCTTCCTGAAGATATTTTGACTTTCATTTCATTTTATACAAAATTTATTTTACAAAATTATTTGGATTCTAAAATTGCTACACTCTAAAACTGCTGGGTTGTTTCAACCCAAATTTGGGTCAAATATGGACAAACCCAGCCGTTGGGTTAACTTTTTTAATTACATTGTTTAACCCAATGGTTGGGTTTGTCCATATTTGACCCAAATTTGGGTTAAAACAACCCTGCATTTTTAGAGTGTAGAAAATCAAAGCCAAGTTGTGTTCCAAATTTGAAGTTGATATCACAAAAATGTAGGTTTTTGATTTTGTTTAGGTGCTATGCCAAAAATAATCACAGAGTGACACTCTGACACTCTGAAAAGTCAGAGAAAAGACTCTTTTCTTGATTTTTTTTTATGTGTTCTTCTGTTGCAAATGAATACATTTCTGTCAGAATATCACTTCTTTTACAAACAATATGGAATCTTGGTCTCAGAGCTTTCCAAGATGTGTATTTTGTCAAGATAAGAAAAGGTTTTGATGATAAATTTAGTAATATTTGAAACACGAGACTGCCCATTAGGGGGAGGAGCCCACTAAAAGGCTGTAAAGTACCATTTCCAAAGTAATACAATGTCCAATATCAAAACAGTTTTCACAGTATGAATTTTGAGTGTTTAAACTTTCGAATGATACCAAATGCATGATTATTACTATAATATGTAATAGGGTATTAATATATATCAATAGTATCAATATGTAATTACTAATTACTACAAAATGTAAACGGCGATAAAAAACTGCTAGTGTCCCACCACTAGGACATGGACACTGACAGTTTACAGGATAAATGTTGCATTATGAATCGACACCAAAAAAGTGTTTTCATGCCAGAAATTCCTGTTAACCTTTTTTTTTTTTTAACTGTCACTTTAGTTAATTAATTGTGACTTTGCTCTTACTGTATTGTTCGCATCCTAATTCTGTTCATAATTACTCTGTCTATTCTGTGGGGACAGCGAGTGACACCTCTTAATTTAGCATTCATAATCACTTTGTCCTTCGTCTGGAATTGAGGTGGGTTTTGTTTGAGGTCTTGGAGAAATGGGTGTTTGACTACCAGTCATTAAGACATAGGAATTTCAGGGCATATTTATTGTACACAGTAAATAACAAGCACAAAAAAGAACTGCAGAACAATAATACATTGCGATTAAGGTAATTACAATTCAGACGCTCAAACCCGAGACACATTCTCTTGTGTATACACAGATCATCTTCTACCAGAAAGGAAAGGCAACTCCGAGAGTGCAGCTGTTTCAGCTGGAGATAAACGACTCTCCATAGTCATAATTAGTTTATATATTTCTAAAAAAAAATCATAACTAAAGTGTTATGATCATTATCCTGAACATGAGAGAATGGAGAATGATTGAATTTTGGGTCCTGAGTAGGCTTCATCATTCTGGTTTCCTTCTCAGATTAAAGTGTGATATAGCCGTTCTGATGGTTGGCATTAATCCGCCCATAATGACATTGCGAAACACATCAGGGTCATAATGGGCCGGTTGAGTCCAAGCCTCCGCTTCTTGTAATGACCCAGATGTCAGAGGAAACAAATGTTATCGTCGGAGTAATAAATACCCCAGTCAATTTGCTCCTGGCCAGTAAAGAGCTTTAGGCCATTCCGAAGAATTTCCATCAGGCAGAGAGAGGAATACAGACTGATGGTGTCATTATGACAGCACTATGTCATTACCAATCAACTGATCGCCGGCAAAACAGAAACAGCCATGTTTCTGAAAATCGATCTTCCACTTGGACATGCATTATATCCTTGCTCAGTTCAGACACGCTGAGAGGACCTTTCAGGAATATTTCCTTCCATATCCAAGATTTACTCCACAGGATGCGGGATGCCCTTACAAAAAATAAGTATACTTCAAGTTAATTGGATTAAGTATACTTAAGTAAAGTTCAAGTATATTTTTAAGCATACTTTATGTAGTATGTACACTAATATCAATGTGCTAGTAGTATACTTATAAGTGTACTATCTCAAAACTTGGGACTAAATTGGGTGTCAGCACAAAATCTGAGGGAATGAGTAAAATTATGTGATATGCTCGCAATCTCTCGCCGTAATTCAAGACCTGTAACAGCAGCAATATTCATCCGAAGCAATTGAGTGAGTAAAGGGACGCAGGTTTGTGTCTCAACTCGCTGTCGGAGAGATGAGAGAGCGAGAGCGCGCAGCTGACATCGTATATCCTGCGGAAGAGTTACAAATATTTCAGTATCGAAAAATCTATATTTTTGACAACACTAGATTGTACTTAGTTTATTATTTCAGATGCCTTTTTAAAAGACTACAGTTGAAAAATGTATATTATATAAAATTCAACCCGCCAAAGTGGCTGGTAGGCATTTAGCAGGTTGGCGGGTGTTAATGTCAAGCCATGCTCATATCCATTGAGAATAGGGCCAAGCGTAAACGGAGCTTCCTCATTGTGAATGACTCACAATGGCCGCAATAAGCTCCCTCTAAAACTGAATACTCCCCACCCAAACACATAACACACAAGTTGTGTGTGTCTTCAGGTGTCAAAAACCTGGGACGCGGAGACAAACAAACTGCTCCTGAAGACAAAAAAGCTGCTGATGTATATTTCAGGTGCCGTCTTACACTCACGGGCGCTCCAGTAGTGACGTCATGGACTGTCGTCGCCCAATGAAATTGTTGTGTTGGCACACATGCTTCATACACCGGTCACGCTGATGGCATTCCTCAAAGCGTCGCTCCAGATGCAGTGTTTAGTAACGCTTCAAAAGGGAACGTCTCAGTTACTGTTGTAACCTCCATTCCCTATTGGAGGGATGTGGTGTCCATCCCGCCACAATGCCGAACTGCCCGCTGAAATGGCTGGGACACTGTCTTGGCTTCTCAGCACAAACCTGAATGAGTGATGGATGCCGGCTCTCGTTTTATGGGGGAGTGGCATGTAAATTTCCCTCACCAATTCTCAAAGTATCAGAAGTGTTTGTGGTTCCCAAGCGTGACCCCCTAGTGTCAGTCAATCAACACCATGCCGAAGTGACTGACAGATAGGAAACTCACATTTTTCTTTGATAGAAACTATATATCACCATTGTTAAGAAGTGCGTTATGTAATCTTTAATCTTTAAGAGTCTTTAAGAAACATGCTACTATACATTTACACACTTTAAAATGTTACAAAACATTTGTTTCAAGTAAATGTTGTTCTGTTTTGAACGTTCTATTCATCAAATTATTCTGAAAAAAAGTATCATGGCTTCCATAGTAATATTTAGCAGCACATCCATTTTTTAGTATTGATAATAACAATAAATGTTTCTTGAGCATCAAATCAGCATATTGAGCATCATATCAGCAATGATTTCTGAAGGATCATGTGACACTGAAGACTGGAATAATGAAGCTGAAAATTCAGCTTTGCCTCACAGAAATAAATTATTTTAAAATATGTTAAAATAGAAAACAGTTATCTTTCTTTTAAAAGCAACATAGTGTAAATTAATAAAAGTAACATTATTAATATTATAGACTAATTGTTAAAGGGATGCTTCAGGATTTAGCTTTAAGCTTTGTATTAGTAGAAAACCTGTGGTATTTTCGAATTACCGTGCTTTCCACCCTCATATCCCCTTGAGATGAGAGATTTATGTATTTTTTGTCTGGAAAAAATCCTCCGATGACGCAAAAATCGTCATTTTGCGTCATCGGAGGATTTTTTGGCCAGAGGGTAAAGACTACAGCCAGTAGGAGGAGCTGTTCTGCATGTTTTCAACCCACCCATAGGGGGTGGGATCTCACTCACAGAATGTACACAGTGTCAGCCATCTTTCTTTGGAAGCTAAGCTAACAGGCTCTTGTTCTGTGGAGAAAGCTGAGTAGTAGGAGAAAGCTGAGTTATAGGGGTTACCATTCTCTTTTTCCCGGACATGTCCGGCCGTCGAGATCGTCCAAAATGTCCGGGATTCGGCTTTTGCTTTCTGCAGTTGTCATTCATTGTTTACATGCACACCTTTTGTTTCAATCTAACTGAATTCATTCCGATTGGTGAATCTGAATGTAGTGTTTACATGAACGCTAAACAAGTGATCGGTTGATGTGCGTTTTAACATTGCTAAGAAAATTCCCGCTCCTCCGTGAGAGATACGAGACCGGTGCATCTCAGTAATCACGCCACCGGCCTCGCGCCGTTCTCCCGCGGCCCTCAGCCTCGTCCTGCTCGCCACAGTAAACATAATGAATGGTGACTGTAGAACGCAAAAGCAGAATCCCGGATATTTTGGGCGATCTCGAAATCCCTGGCAAACTCACTGAGACTCACTAGTAGCCTAGCCTAGAGTTCTCAACGGGTCGGGTCGGCCCGACAAACCCGACGGCAGCCGCGGGTTCGGGCCGGGTTCGGGTCGAAAATATAATCAAATGACTCGGGTCGGGTCGGACCTCGGGCTTAATCTTTTCCAGTCAGTGAAAAAAAAAAACATTTATTAATCATCGCTGCTGTTCACCGTAAAGAAAGTCTGGCTGCTGCGTGCAAGCGCATCACGGAGAGGGGCGGGGGCAGACCTAACGCCGCTGCGTGCACGCCTTTAGCCTGGAGAAGAAGATGGAGTTGGTGAAAAGTAAACTTGCCTCAGGTGAATTCACCGTCGCTACTACAGCCTATTTATATATTTAAAGTTTATTGTTTCAGTTGTTTGTATTGTTAAAAGGCGTGAACATTAAAGGTTGATTTGAATTTCCGTCTGCTGGTCATGATAATACGTGTATGAGAAAAAATAAAAATCCGACGCGGCGTCGGGCCGCGGGCCGGGTTCGGCCAGATAATTCATGTTGATGTGTCGGGTTACATCGGGTCCGGGCTTTAAAAGCCACGGGCCGGGTCGGGTCGGGTTGTTATTTTCAGGCCCGTTGAGAACTCTAGCCTAGCCTTGTTGTTTTCAACTGCGCGCTCTTACCGGTAGGCGTGGCTTGGGAGTGGCCTCCTAGGGCAGCGAAGCAAGTGCATTCTGGGAGTTGTTGCCTTTCATCCACATAAGCCAAAAAAAAAATTTCTGGCTTTTCTCAGTCTAGAAAGCTCCAAATTCAAAAATAATTTCACATTTCTTCTACATAAATGACCTATTTTAAATACACATTCATCTTTCCAGAGGTGAAGTATCCCTTTAAAGCAGCTTTATGCCTCAGTAGAAAAGAACACAGTCAGAAATTGTTTCAGTCTGATACTACATGTGATCCTCTCTAAACCCTCCTTGTTCTCTTGGCTTAGTCTGTTCTGTTTGTCTGTTTCTCTATCAGAAAGATACACGGAATTAATTAATTTAGAATAATATCTAAATGACCTGAGGGCTTCTTTAGTCTCTTAGTAGGCCTATCAGATAACTGGTGAAATCTATGAATGTCAAAATGCAGGTTTAATCTCCCAGTACCAGAAGCCTGTGCTACTTTCAATCTATGAATTCAGAAGATGTTTGGTCTCTGAGAATCACAAGGCTGGTTTCATCTAGGGCATTGTCCACACTATCCGTTTTCGTTTGAAAATGCATATTTTTTCTCTTGGCCTTTTCAATTTGGCCTTTCGCCCACACTGAGACTGCCTTTTTTGTCAATGAAGATGGAGCTTTCCCTAGTGGATAACTTTGAAAACAGTATTTTCACGTTGTTGTATAGACTGTGAAAATGGAGGTATTCGAAAATGATGACGCATGTTTAGTCATGTGATGCATGTGATGCCAGAAGAATAGCATGATAACTTTATTATGTCTGCTCTCCTGTGTCATCTTGTGATCTTTTATTATGTTTTACGCGCAGGTGGTTTAAACTTTTTCAAACGTTGTGGATGAGCATCTTTGGGAAACGCCATGGAAGGGGAACGTTTTGAAATGAAAAATGCTGTTTTCAAATGTATCCGGATTAGACAGCCTAGGACTATGAATAATTTGGTTTCGGCACACAAGATGGCTTATGTAATCTCTCAGTATATTCAATCTCTCAGTAGATTTCAGTCATGTGACCTTTTCATCACAGCCACCATATTTATGACCATCAGCAGGAGAGAGCAATAGAAGATTCAAAAGCAAGAAGTGATATCAAGAAACGCCAATCATTGGTTTTGATCTATACCAAGTCTTAAGAATAATTTATGGTATACTGATCTGTCGTCAGCAGTCAGCACAGACATCATCAATTCTGACATTGGCAGACATATACAGTATATATATTTAATCCATAATCCATCTCTATACACTGTGAGTTGAGTACAGAAGCCTATACTTGTGAATTGTTGTGAACATTTTTTTCTCTCTCTTAATTTTTCATGTTGTTTATTGGTCTGATCTTGCACCAGTATAAAACATGTTCTGATGCTGTTGGTATGATTGTAACAGCGGCTTTTAGAGTCAGAATTGAGGGTCCATGAAGAACACAGAAGGCAACCCAGCATCAATTTGCATAATGTTTATAATTAGTGTGTGGGTGAGTTTTTAAACTACTGTTGTATTTCACTGATGCCATCATGCATTTGAAAAGTGTGTCTTTGGGGCTTCAACGTAATTTAAAACATCAAACCTGTGTGTAAGAATCCGCTTAGAATCTGCGTTTCATTAGTGTGAACACATTATTCACATTTTTCCCAAATAATCCTTTTCACTAGTTCGCACATATAATCAGATAAGGTATAGAATATGCATATTTAGCGTGCTGTCCGGCGAGACGGCTCTGAGCTCGGATACTCGAACCCAGAGTACTCCCCTCACCCCTGGCTGGGATAGGAATAATCGAAAGTGAGGATTCGGCTTTCTATACATGCCTCCTCTCGCGCTGATTGGTTAGATTATCTGAAAGTGCTCCTCCCGAGCTTAGTTAATAAAACATTTGTTCATATGTTTCATTTGCAATTATCTGCAAAACATTGATTACAGTAAGTTACAAATTGCCTTACATAGTGAGTGAATTAGATGAGAATCTTTAGATTTAACAGAATAATACAGTACATGTACTTTTACTTTAAAATTCTGTATTTATTTTAGAAGTCAAAGGTATGTCACCTTGTAATAAAAAAAAAAAAAATTTGAGTGAAAAGAGGACGTTCCGAGAAGCCCAAACAAGACACATGAAATTTTATTATTTTAAATGTTATATACTTTAAAGTCATGTTTCTCAAACCATCCTGTAACATTGTCTCTGTAATGTTTTTAATATTCTTTTTTTTTTTTTTTTTTTTGCAACTGCAAGTTTTTTACTGTAAATATAAAAAGAATTTCAGTGCATGTCTGAGCTTTCCTCCCCTATCACTGAGAGCGATTGCCGCCAAACAGGATTAACATATGACTGTCTTGCATTGTGAACTCTCATTCCACCTCACAGAATCAATTTCAACCTCCGATATAGAGTGAACAACTCCTGGCCTTTGCTGCTTGCTACCCTTTTTGCATTCAAACTGTTATTTTCTCCTTTGCTATCCATCACCAAGCCACACCCCCTGCTCCGCCCACATGAAAAATGTGTAAAGGCTATAGACACTTGAAGCTTATTTCCTGTTTTACATGCATACACATCCTTTCTCTTTCTCCCTCCTTTTCTCCCTCTCTCAACAAGCTGTTTTAACACCACTTTTTTATGCTTTTTCTCAAATAAAAAGGCTCAGCCGGCTAGCACATTTTTAACAAATTTGCGACCTGTCATTACTTGCACAGACTGCCAAAGCCTTTATAAATGCCTTAGCAGTAGATACATTTCATGAGCATTATACACAAACACCATGCTGTGTACAAAACAGGAGGCCGTGTTCTCTCGTGGTCAGGGATTCTAAAGCTGCCTGAATGCAAGAGGTGCTGAGATCTCCATGTTCTTGACCTCAATTACAAATGTCAATCTATGCAGTTGATCAAGATTAGAAACGTAAGAGATTTCTGCTAGAATAAAATGTATTCATACACCATGCCAGTACATAAAGGAAAATTAATAATCTAGTTATTTTTGTGGTTTGTAGTTGTATAGATAGATAGATGCACTGATACTAAACTGATGGCCGATTATTCAGAATGATAGGCCGATACAGATACAGATTCAGATTCAGATACAGATACAGATACAGATTCAGATTCAGATACAGATACAGATACAGATACAGATACAGATTCAGATACAGATTCAGATACAGATACAGATACAGATACAGATTCAGATACAGATACAGATACAGATTCAGATACAGATTCAGATACAGATACAGATACAGATACAGATTCAGATACAGATTCAGATACAGATTCAGATACAGATACAGATACAGATACAGATTCAGATTCAGATTCAGATACAGATACAGATACAGATACAGATTCAGATACAGATACAGATTCAGATACAGATACACATACAGATTCAGATACAGATACAGATTCAGATTCAGATTCAGATACAGATTCAGATTCAGATACAGATACAGATACAGATTCAGATACAGATACAGATTCAGATACAGATACAGATACAGATACAGATTCAGATTCAGATTCAGATACAGATACAGATTCAGATTCAGATTCAGATTCAGATTCAGATACAGATACAGATTCAGATACAGATACAGATACAGATTCAGATACAGATACAGATTCAGATTCAGATACAGATACAGATACAGATTCAGATACAGATACAGATACAGATACAGATTCAGATACAGATTCAGATACAGATAGTTCGATTTTTCTTAAGGAAACAAATCTCTTCCAAATAATGTTGAAAACTATACAAGGAACCCTCTCATTTGGTACACTAAAATATTATTCACAAACTGTTTTATTGACATCTTTCCATGTTTTAAAAATGTAGTGATTACTTGAGACATGATACGGATTTCAGTAAGTTGTACTGTATCATAACATGTATGATTTTCATGCATGTTTTTGAGATATCACTTGTATTACAGTTTTTCTCAGTCGCTTTGGTGCATTTCTCACATCACTATTTACATTTGCACAACAGTTAGTTCAACCTCCACAACATTTAGTCATTTGTGCACATCATAGTACACAAGTTTCTCATTCCTTCCAACAAATTGCAAATGCTTTTGGACATGCATCAATTGCTTTCATACAACTCTCTGCTGTTTTATAACATTATCATTTGCTTATGTCATATCAGTATTCATACACCATGCCAGTACATAAAGGAAAATTAATAATCTAGTTATTTTTGTGGTTTGTAGTTGTATAGATAGATAGATGCACTGATACTAAACTGATGGCCGATTATTCAGAATGATAGGCCGATACAGATACAGATACAGATTCAGATACAGATACAGATACAGATACAGATTCAGATACAGATACAGATACAGATACAGATTCAGATACAGATACAGATTCAGATTCAGATTCAGATACAGATACAGATACAGATACAGATACAGATTCAGATACAGATACAGATACAGATTCAGATTCAGATACAGATACAGATTCAGATACAGATTCAGATACAGATACAGATACAGATACAGATTCAGATACAGATACAGATTCAGATTCAGATACAGATACAGATTCAGATACAGATACAGATACAGATACAGATACAGATTCAGATACAGATACAGATACAGATACAGATTCAGATTCAGATACAGATTCAGATTCAGATTCAGACTCAGATACAGATACAGATACAGATTCAGATTCAGATTCAGATTCAGATTCAGATACAGATACAGATAGTTCGATTTTTCTTAAGGAAACAAATCTCTTCCAAATAATGTTGAAAACTATACAAGGAACCCTCTCATTTGGTACACTAAAATATTATTCACAAACTGTTTTATTGACATCTTTCCATGTTTTAAAAATGTAGTGATTACTTGAGACATGATACGGATTTCAGTAAGTTGTACTGTATCATAACATGTATGATTTTCATGCATGTTTTTGAGATATCACTTGTATTACAGTTTTTCTCAGTCGCTTTGGTGCATTTCTCACATCACTATTTACATTTGCACAACAGTTAGTTCAACCTCCACAACATTTAGTCATTTGTGCACATCATAACAGATAAACAGATAAACAGGAAAAACAGATAAATTATGTCAAATTACATAAAAAGAACATTTAACTTTAAGGTTAAACTGTAAATTTAGGGTTTTATAAATTTATTTTATAATAATGCTCTGTCTATCTACAGTAATTATCTTTTAATATATAGTTTTTCTGTGTAAAATAACTATGAAGTTATGTATAAAAATGTAATAAGTACATAAATTCAAATACAAAGTTTGTATATTTACAGTTTTAATTTTTTGCAGATCCAGTTTCACAACTTTGACCAATCTCTAATTAAGTACTTAATAATAGCAAATGTACAGTCAATTTCTATTAAATTAACTAAACGTACAAGTACGGAATACCTGCACATTTACAGTATTACTCATTAAACAAACACTGAACATCAAGATACGTGAATGATAGGAAATACAGGCTTAGTATATCATTTAGAACATGTAACAATATCCACATTAAAAGACAATTGCTGTATGCCTTTATACTCTAATATAACTTATTTCAAATATTTACAATTACATTTTATCCAAAGTGACTTAAAATTAAGAGAACAATAGAAGCAACAAGTGCAGCAACAAGTCCCAGTTAGTGTAGCACAGTACACAAGTTCATTTATTTATTATTAAAACAAAGATTTAGTATTATTGGGTCAAGTGTTTATGAAAAGATGGATCTTTAGCAGTTTCTTGAAAATGTGTTGAGTTGGGCAGGTCATCCCAATAGCAGGGAACAGTCCAGGGAAAGGTCAGTGAAAGTGATTTTGTGTCTCTTTGGGATGATGGCACCACAGGGCGCCGTTCACTTGCAGAACACAAGCTTCTGGAGACACATAGATCTGAAGCAGTGAGTTTAGGTCTTGCTGCAGCATCTGGATCAGTTGCAGAGGTTTGACTGATGCTGGAAGAGCTGCCAGGAGAGCATTACAATAGTCCAGTCTGGATAGAACAAGAGCTTAGACAAGGAGTTGTGTGGCTCCGATAGGAAGGGCCAGATCTTTCTGATGTTGTATAAGGCAAATCAGCAGGATCGCATGGTTTGGCTGAAACCATAAGCAGTTCTGTCTTGGCAAGGTTGAGTTGAAGGTGAAGGAAGAATTTTCCATCAGGTAGGCTGAGATGCGAGCAGCAACCGTCAGATCCTCTGGCTGGAATGAAAGGTTGAGATATGTGTCATTAAGTGATAGGAAAAGTCATGTTTCTAAATGACAGAGCCTAGTTACACTACAAAAAATAATAAACAAATAATAATAAATAAATAGATGGGTGGAATCTAACACAATCGTGGTCTTACTGTAGTAAAACCAAACCTTGTGCAGCTCCAGTGGCCTCACAAGGATCAAATGAATATTCACATGGGAAAATACAGTATAAAACAAATTAAATGTTCTGCCACTTTTAGTGCAATCATATGGAATCAGAAGACTCGGCCATTACAATATTTTAAATTACCCTACTTCTTCCCATACCTTGTTTGCCATGATCATTCTGCTTTCCACTTGACCTGAAATCACAAAAAAACAAAAACAATTTTTAACAACTCAGTATTACATTTACACATGTCAGAATATGTTCCACTGGGCCAATGCAAAACCTCAACTGACTATGATCTGGAAGCTGAGCAGGAAAGGCTAACAGTGATGTTTTGAGCTGAGACATCTAAAGTTAGGGGTGTAACTGTCTGTTCATCTGGATCAATGCAATTTTCATAACCAATGATCAAAAGTATCCTATGAAAAAGGCTACTATGATGACCCCAGATCATCCAAAATGTAGATAAGTTCATTTCTTCATCAGAACACAAACATTCTATCAACTTTTATTTTATAAGCCTAATATATGCATTCTATAGCTAACGTTACGTGTTGGCAAGCAGATGCAGCCAGAATATGCAATTTATCATGTTGGGTTCATATTCTAGTCTCATGTGCTTTCCTGTATCATCAAGTACAGTATTTACTGAATTCGTTTTCTTAACAGTCTTGATAGCCACGTTAACCCTTACGAAAATTAACTATGGTTTAACCACAAAGAAAAAACAAAAAAACAAACTAACATGGTAGGCCTATTTGTAGTATAACTGTGGTTATTAAAAATGGTAATAAAAATCTGCCAAAAACGTGGTTACTATCATTTTACTATAATTAAAACCAAGGATATTTTTAAGAGGAGAGTTTTCAGCTTCCAGACAGTGTTTCAAAATGTCCCGCCATTTAAGAGATTGATTTACTGACAGATAGGCCTACTATCGCGTATTAACGAAGATTTTATAGACAATTAAACGGACTTTGATATGTATAACATGTCTACGAAAGCTCGTTTTAGGTCTTTTGAGGTGTGGGTTCAACTGATCTTTCTTAAAACAGATGGAAAATGTAAAGACGCATGCTAATGTTACATTTTCAGTGTTTTGCCCTCCAGCTCTCGCCAGTTAACTGAACATCATTTAAGAATGCTAACGTTAGCTTGAAAACTGTAAACTTAACACAAATGTAATATAAAATATCGTTCACATGTAACTTAGTATAATGAGACTCTTACCTCAGCCGGTGATCGGTTGGCCTGATGTCCGCTGTGATGAACAAGGCTCACTGAAAAGGGCGTTATTTCCGAAGAATCCAAACGGACTGACTGACAACAGCTCCTGCTCACGGCTGCTCTTGATGAATACGATTGCTTTGAACCACTGTTGATCTCACAATCCACTTCACGAGAGTAGACTGAATTCAAATCTCCCGCTTGCCCAAACTCGACTGATCAGCTAACGTTAACCGTTGTGGACGGGAGTGAACAGCGGAAATGAATTTGAATCTGCGTCATCGCGCGCGCGCACTCAAACACACACACACACACACACACACACACACACACACACACACACACACACACACACACACACACACACACACACACACACACAAAGCCCTGAATGTGAAGCCACGGAGATTTGGAAAAATATTTATAAAATATACATGAAATTATGGGAGAATAAGACTGTTTATTATTATACTGTACTATACTAGATTATTATACTGAGAATAATAATGATCAAAATGAGTATAAAATAAAATGTGAAATAAAAAATAATTCAGGCCTACTGTAGCCTATGTAGGGTACTGTATGTACAAATCACAGTCTATGGTACAAATACTTTTATTTAACCTTAAAAAAAAACTCACTTTAACCCCCAATAATCTGTAAGGAAAACATATTGAATAGATGCTGATTTCCGCAGTTATACCTTCTTTTCTTTGTTTTCTAATTTCACAGAAAAAATCTGTAAAATATTACTTAATTTCTGTAAAATTACACATAACTCTGTAAAAATACAGACAAGTTCCTTTTAAAAAAACGTAAAATTGCTGTAAAACCAAAATACAAGCAATTACCTGTAAATTTAACAATGGACCTTTAAATTACAGCAAATGCCTTTTATTTTACAGATATTTGCTGTATAATGACAAAACGGTAAAATTCTGTAAAAAATACAGACAATTACCTGTAAAATTACACTTTTTTTTTACAGTGTAGTACACAAGTTTCTCATTCCTTCCAACAAATTGCAAATGCTTTTGGACATGCATCAATTGCTTTCATACAACTCTCTGCTGTTTTATAACATTATCATTTGCTTATGTCATGTCAGTCAAAATTAACTATACTTTTGAATGCTGAATAGTCATTCCATATAAAACTAATAGTCCTCATTTCATTGCTTGAGTCATTACATACAAAAATTTTGAACTAGTTGTCCAAATCTGTCAAGCAAATTTTACACATTTTTTTAAATCTTTTTTTTTTTCTGAAAATGTCTCCTAAATTGAACAATTTCTCTCAGGTGAATCTCAGCTTTCACTGATGAGGAACATCTGGATGTGCATGAATGATTACAGTACTATGTATGTTGTATGTTCAGTTCCAATATGTACTGCAATATTGTTTACAGTTGTGCACAGCTCTACCCAAAGGGAGTTTATGTTTGTTGTAAATAAGGGTGTATTTTTTCTTTTGCACGATGCTGTGAACAAATTAGAATTGCAAAGAGCATATGCAGTAAAAATGTGAAACATACATATTCAGGGCCCTATCTTGCACCCAGCGCAATTGACTTTGTACACCGACGCATGTATCATTCCTATTTTGCACCCGCGCACAGCAGACTTTTCCCTCCACAGACGCACGTCGGTTAACTAAAAAAATACACTTGCGCTCCCCGGGGGCGGTTCAGCGCAAAGAGGAGGCGTGTTCCGGCGCAAATGTTCCCTCATGCTATTTTGCAGGTTTTAGAAAACAATTTCGCCACTGACCGAAAAAAACTAATTTAAAGTCAGTGGCACGTTGCGCATGTTATTATATGCTATTTTAAGGGCGCATGCTTGGCCATAATCAATGTAGCGATTCTCTCATCTACACAGAAGCAGTAGTTTTCATTTTTGCAAATCATACATTATTACGATAGATAGATAGATAGATAGATAGATAGATAGATAGATAGATAGATAGATAGATAGATAGATAGATAGATAGACAGTTTATTATAAAAGCATTCATCTAGTTTACACATTTACCCAAATTATCATACGCCTGTTTAACCGAAGTTAATTTGGGTGTGTTTCTCCATCCCCAACATCTCACTTCTCTGTGTTTTACGGCCCTGACGAGAACGTCGGTCTCCTTGGCTGTGAACGCTCCTGGCGTGCGCCTGGCAAATCCACCGTCATGATAGCAGTCCGCTATAGAACAAGCGCGCCTGCTCTTAAAGGGAATGTGAGATGACGCTCTGATTGGTTTAGTTCACGTTACACCCAAACCACACCTATGAATAATGAAGCTACTTCAGACCAGCACATTTTAGATTGGCGTCGGGCGCAAGAGTCATTTAACCCGCCGGTATAATAGCAACAGCGCCCAAGACCCGCCCACAAAGTTACTTGCGTTTCGCGCTTGATACTTGCGTTTCAGAACGTTAAAATAGGGCCCTCAGTGTCTTGTACTCAGTTACCTCACTAAATACAGTAATGTGTAACTTTACTGTATTTTTCAAATGGCTGTGCAAATAGTATATAGTGCTGTCTTGAGCATTGTCACCAAGATCTGACTTTTTTGCATTGGAAAACATTTACAGAGTAAACTGTCATAATGAAAACATGACAAAGCCATTTGACTATCTTGTTCATAAACAATGGTGTCAGGACTTTTACCACTACAGCCACTACAGCGATGTGTCACGTCACATTTAAGAAACGCCATTTATTGTTTGAAATTCGTGATAAAATGGACAGAATTTGAAAGCTGAGACCTTGTTTCTTATCACGAAACAAAACAAAGCTCTTTGTGATTATTGGATGGGAGGTGCGCTGCAAATAATGTTTGATATAGGGAAATCTATCTATCTATCTATCTATCTATCTATCTATCTATCTATCTATCTATCTATCTATCTATCTATCTGTCTGTCTATCCAGCCATCCAGCCATCCATCCATCCATCCGTCCGTCCGTCCGTCCGTCCATCGAGATGCTATATCGGCCAATTATTGGTATAGACAGACAGACAGACAGACAGACAGACAGACAGACAGACAGGCAGGCAGACAGACAGACAGACAGACAGACAGATAGATAGATAGATAGATAGATAGATAGATAGATAGATAGATAGATAGATAGATAGATAGATAGATAGATAGATAGATAGATGTTTCCCCACAATGCAGCACTCATTCAAACAAACATTCACTTCACAGGTGATTAAGATTTCTCCTGAAGTTCTTTGCTTCAGTGTTATTATAGTCCCCCTGAGTTCATCCACTTTAAATGAATACTGAATAGCTCTGTGAGTAGAAATCACTTTGATAGGTCATAACCAGAGGTGCACTGCCTCCTACCCATCTCTGAACATGCAACAACCACTTGCTTTCTCCCACAGACTTACACACATCAAAGTCAGATCACATCTTCCAAAAAAAAGAAACTGAAAACAAAAGCAAAAAAAAAAAAAAAAAAAAAAGAGAGAGGAAAGAGAGGAAAAGATTGAAAAAAGAGAAATTATGAGCATTTTGAGATTTTTGCCTTGTTTTTACTCTCAGTTAAGACCAGTAAAGATTACTAATGGCCTGTCTAATTGCTTTGCAGCGCAAACATTATTTGTGCCATAGTTATGTTTGGTTTGCACACTGCAATATTTTTTTAGACCTCACTAAAAGTGGTATTATAGATGTAAGGTCTGTTTGTGTGTTTGTGAATGAGCTTTTCAGCAGAGTTGATTGCTTTTGCAGCGAGACGCTGTTTGCATTAGCGTGCTGGATAATCAGCATTAATGGGGCTTTGACTGTAACAAGCTTACTTTAGGATTACATGCTTTTTGGTAACTGATGTTTCATCTTTTGGGCTGATTTATATTAGTTTTGGGGCTCTTTCATATGCTTTTTAAGAAAGAATTCATTAAGACTGAATTTCACATGCAGGTAGGAGGATCATTTATTCGCAAGTATTGATGTAGCACCAGATTCAATAAAAGAATTACGGAAGTCAGGTAACAGAACAAATATAACACAAAATCTGTGCTCAATGCAGTATGCCTGCAAGTTCCAAACTTGTGAGTTGGTTTTGATTGCTATGTTGTGAAGGACACTGCAAACTGCTATCATCTGGAGTACAGTATTGGAAATGTTACACTTAAAGTAAAAAAAAAAGAGACTAAATCCAGAAGAACTGTGGCAAAGTCTCCAAGACGCTTGAAGAAACCTACCTGCAAAGCTACAGTACTGTTAAATGTTTTAGGCACTTGTGTAAAAATGCTGTAAAGTGAGGATGCTTTGAAAAATAATGTAATAAATAGATGTTATTTATCAATTAACTTCTATTAACTAAATCAAACCAATATTTGGTGTGACCACCCTTTGCGTTTAAAACAGCTTTTGCACATAGTTTTTTAGCTTTACAGGAAGGTTTCCTAAAGTGTCTTGGAGACGTTGCTGTAGTGCTTCTGGATTTAGTCTCTCACAGACAGACTCGATGATGGTGAGATCAGACCTCCGTGTGGATCATACCGGCTGTTGTCAGACTCCTTGTGCATACAAAAATCTCACTGGATTATTACAATTAATGGCAAAATGAATATTTGGAATGTAAACTGATATTTCATACTGACACACTACAGCAAAATATATAAATAACTGGCTTAAAACCATTTTTTGGATGAAAATACTAACATGTAAGACTTTTGCACAATACAATTTTTTTTTATTTCTGAGTGGGTAAGTAGCATGTAGTCGCTGAACCTGTTTACAGACATGATGTAAAGACTCAAGGACAAATGGAAATTTCCCATCAAATCAAACCCAACAGTTCACAATATAAATCATCATTTTAGGCGTACAGTATAGTGACTTGTGGGTACGGAAAGGTTTTAAAAAAAAATGTATGTACTTGTTCATTTACTAATTTCTAACAAAAATAAATAATTAATAATTCTGTATTTCAATCATAATTCGGCTGCTTAAACTGTTTTATGATCATAGGTCTAGAATTATAATAATGATTGCCTTTGCCTGGAATGCTTTAATTGGAACATCACACTTAGAAACTTAGAAAGAGAAATATTTTAACGTGAGTGAGGAAAAAATATATTTTTATGAATAGTTAAACAGCCTTGCACATGGGGATGTGATTTCATTAAAATTCTCTGCAGGAGAAATAATGGACATGTCTCTTTTACGCTCTGCTGGTTGAAAACGGAAATTCAAACAGTCTGCTCCCATTGAAGATAGCACACCTTTTTATTCATGGATTATACGGTTTTATCTAAATGCCAGTTATTCCCTTCTTTCCTCTCCTTTTTCCGTGTAGTCACTGACTTCCACTCTCCATCATAGTTAAACCTGTTAAGTGAGCAGGTTTTCAGTACTGGTGAAATATTCCATTTCAGCCATGCATGTTAGTTATGCACCGGTATTGTTTTCAGCCTGCCAAGAGGATAAATAAAGTTACCTGTGGCTCCTATAAACCAAAAGTACAACAGACAGAAATTGGGTGGCTTAAGTTAAATATGCTTTATGCCAAACTTCACATAAACGAACAGGTCTCATTGTATCTGCTTTTCCAAGAAAGCATTAGAAATACAAACTGACGTCAATATCTATAGACTTTTTGGTAATCAGCTAACCTAGCCACTTCTTTTTATTGGTGGCATTTTATTCAATTTAAATACTTAAATATTGGTGAGAATAAAAAAACAAACAAAAAAAACTTTTAGTAACACTTTATTTTGATGGTCCCTTTTGAACATTCTGTTGACAATAAGTAACTTTGCAACTATGTCAACTACTGTAACTCTCATTAAAGTATTGATGGACTGTCTGCTTTATATCTGCTAACTTTTTATTGTGTTGGTCCTCCAACAGACATTCTACTGACTATAAGTAACTTTGCAACTATGTCAACTTGTTACCATGAGTGCAGCAGGCGTAATGATATGACGCAGCGCCTGAAAATAGGTCTAATAGGTTAGACAAACTTAGTCCCGGTCACGTTGGAAGAAGTTACCGAGCTGGGGACTATTTTCAGGCGCTGCGTCATATCATTACGCCTGCTGCACCCATGGTACAGCCGCACAGTTCCTTGATTATTACGCCGGAATGAGAGTAGTTCCTAGCCATATAGGCTTAGAAAATCGCAACTTTTCATTTTCCGTCGATCTTAGTACACGGTTTAACTACAGAAGAGTCAAGTTTTAAATAGGAAAAATATTGAAACTCTTTGGTCATTTTGAAAGAAATGCTACTGGACTCATCAGAATCAATGATCTGTGCTAAGCTATGCTAAAAGTGGTACCGTCAGACCCGGAGTTCGGCTGAATGGATTCTAAAACGGTAAAACTCAACTGTTTAACTCTGGGGGAGATGTAAAATGAGCTTATTTCCGAAAAAAGTGGAGTATCCCTTTAAACCTACCCTTACAACCAAACCTGTCCCTAACCTCACCCGTATCTCACCTCAATAGCAGCACAAGTGATTTGCAATTCAACATGGACACAATAAGTACATTGTACTTATTTTTTTATGTAAGCACATAGTAGTCAAGGACACCTAATACAAAGTGAGCCAGTTTCCTTATACCATACCATGTCACAAAAATATTATTTATTATATAATTTTCCTCACTAAAGTGTACTATTTTCCCATTGCCTATGATATGTTGCGGCACTGCTTTTTTTTTTTTTTTTGAGACCTTGAATAATAAAAAAGGGTATTTGAATTCTGAAGGCTCATTTTCAGGAAAGTGTGCCATTTGAACCAACACAATGTCCTACTGATATCATTAAAAGGAAAATATGCTGTATTGAACTTAGTCACATTATTTGATAGACTTAACTACAGTATATTTAGTAGTGTAAAATGTAAGAGCAAGTAAATAATTGTTTATTTTTCAATGTAATATCAGCCAATTTGCCTGTTCCGCCATTCATTTTAATGGGTTATATATAGGATTTATGAAAAACAATTTCTTCCTAAAATTTGTCTTTAATGCAATTAAAATACCACACCATTGTCAAGTTTCAGTGTGCGTGTGGACTCTTTGTTTGTATTTTTGATCAGTTCCTGTGTTCGTTTGTTCTGTTTCCTGCCACTCCTGGTTACTGTCATTATAAGTTAATTTGTCCCAGCTGTGTCTGATTAATTATCATGTTTCTGTTTGCTATTTAAGATGCACCCTTGGTTTAGGTCTGAGTCTGGTCTCTGTTGTGTTAATGTGGTTTCTCTACATGTCAGCTTGTTCCAGAGAGTTGTTAAAGTTTGAATCTTTAATCAGAGTCTTCAGTCTGTTCCTGAGATTATCACAATGTGATAACCATGCTTTTACTTATTTAACCATGGTTTTAATTATTTTCTAAATTGCTACATTTTCTTAGAAAAAGTCTTTTGTTTATCCCTAAATTCTGTATCTACTGAGGGAGTGCCATTGTCAAAATCTCTGGTCCAAACAGAACATTTGAAATGTAAGAGTAGAACTCACAAAATGCAAACTAACAAAAATGCAGTTGTCAAGGTGACAGGAATGACAGATAAATGAGTGCGCTCAGGATGCTTTTTTCCCCCTCTGATATGTGCTATTATTCAGCCAGGAGTTAGTCACGAAACCCAACACTCTCCTCATCTTCGCACTGTCCCATATCATATATCTTATCATTGAGTCAAGGTTTTTCCATAAATAGTCAACTGGGAATTCGAATAAATTATTCATGAAGATTTTTGAGCGATCAATCCTTAGTGTATGGACAAACCAAGGCCGCCTCCCTGCTTGGCTGCTTGTTTTGAAGAAGTTGAGGCTGATCAAGTGGGATTGCCAGACGGTGACTGAAGAGTCTGCTGTGTTTTGAGAGATGAAACCTTGTCGCAGACGCAGGGTTGAGCGCTCTGTTGCCCTGCGCCCCTCGGAGCGCACGCCGGTGCCATCCTCTAAAGGCGTCATGGGTTTTGAATGGTGAGAAAAGAGATTAATGTGATATTGATCATAACATGAATTCAGTGGCAGGCTTTGGGTTGGCTGTAATAACCGAGTATTACTTTGTTCCCAAGCGTGTCCTGAAATTCACGTCCAGTCAATATCCCATTAGAGAAGTGTGTCAGTACTGCTTTGTGTGTATGTGTGAGAGACAAAGATTGTTGGTTAGAAGGATGCTGTAAAATCACATTATAAATCATTTATTAGGTAGACATATGGCTGCCTGTAAAAATCGATGGTGATTATAAGTGGCTCATCAACACCCTGTAACTTTACATACACTTGATATTCCTCTCGGCTACAGGCATTTATTTGTTAGGTAAAGTTTTACTTGAAAGACAGTTATATTGAGAACAAACTTATGAACTTGGTTAAAGGATTAGTTCACTTCAGAATAAACATTTCCTGATAATTTACACCCCCCCACATCATCCAAGATATTCATGTCTTTCTTTCTTCAGTCGAAAAGCAATTAAGGTTTTTGAGGAACACTTTCCAGGACTTTTCTCCATATAGTGGATTTCATCAGTTATCAACGGGTTGATGGTCCAAATTGCAGTTTCAATGGAGCTTCAAAGGGCTCTACATGATCCCAGCCGAGGAATAAGGGTCTTATATGGAGAAGAATTCTGGAGTGTTTTTCTCAAAAACCTTAATTTCTTTTTGACTGAAGAAAGAAAGACATGAACATCTTGGATGACATGGGGGTGAGTAAATTATCAGGATTTTACAGTCAAAGACCCAGAACCAGATATGATGAATGAAGACCCGGAGTCAGAATTATAATAAATGAAAGAACAGATTTACTGAAGATAGTTTACAGTTTCATCAGCAGAAATCAGCTTCAAGACTCACACAGGAGTTTGTAGGCCGCCCCGCTTACAGTTACAAAGATCACAGCAGGTCTAAGCTACGTCCTTGCTTCAGGTTGCAGTTTCTGATTGGCTAAGAAATAGATAAACATAGTAATTTTCCACACATATACAGATAGACTGCAGCATATCTCCATCGATTAGGCAGCTGACACTTGGACCCTGAAGTTAGGCACGTGGTGACCTTCCAGGTCGCAGATTTGGGTTGCTGGGTGCCAGCATGTCCAGAACAACAACTCAGTCAATCTCCAATAATGCCAGTGGTTCCTTAACCTGTAACCAAGAAGACTAACACACACACCGACACACAGCTTTTCCAAGGTTGGATTTGGCCAGGCTCTAACTATAAACAGGAGAGTCCTCTCAAAACATCAAGATAATGCGTTCTTTCTCTCAAGGAGAGCTACACTTTAGTCTAACTAAGTAAGGCTTTTACAAAGAAATGGTCCCTTAAACTATTAGCTTCAATGACCCCTATATGTTTTAACACGTTGAAGACCTTTCTCAAACACAAAACAAGTCCCTATTTCATTTCTGGAGGCCGGGCTAAATGAGCAAGCACTGTTACTGCATTCAGATATCAAATACATACATTAAAGATTACATGAAAAGCACATTTCAGTAATCACACTGGTAACTTCCATAACAAAGTAAAATCTCCAGAGAAGTCATTCAACTCATTTGATATTTAGAAGGAAACATATTGATCGAAGGGGTGGTATAATGCCCTTTTTACAAGATGTAAAATATGTCTTGTGAAGTGTGAGTGTGTATGTGAAGTTTTAGATTTTTAAATAGCATGTTAAAATTGTCACTTTTTGAGGGTGAGCAAAAACGCACTGTTTTGTGTTTGTTCCTTTAAATGCAAATGAGCTGCTGCTCCAAGCACATACTTTTAGCCTTTTATGTTCAAACCGGAGTCAGATGGAGTCCGAAGTCAATGATGGAGAGACTCAAGAAAAAGTGACAACATGTAGAGCAACAGGACGTTTCTGAATGGTTCGTTGATTAATTTATGTAGCTTATGTGTAGTTATCTTCTAGTCATTGATTAGCATATTCTGTCTTGATAATCTATAAATCATGTTTAGGGGGCGGGGTTTATGTACATTTTAGGGTTGGTGATGTCACTAACCCTGGAGGAATGTCGTGTAGTCCCTATACTAGCCGTTTGTTGTAGTCCTTAAAAAACTATTTCTTTACAAGCAAATATCTCCCTTTGCTTTGAACTTTGAGCACTGTAACTTTGCAGATGTTGTTTATGCTCAAACAGCATGATTACACACTAACTAAAGTTAGAAAAGTGAAATCATAATCAACCACCCCTTTGATTATAATCACTCATTACATATACATTGAAACAGCAGTGCACTCCGGAATCCACCCCTTTCACTGAAGTGAACTAATCCTTCAACAACAGAGCCCAAATTATTCAATTCAGTTGCTATTAATTTTTAGATATAATAATCAACACACACACACAAAAAAAACCACAAGGCGATTTTTCAATTAACTTCTAAATCTAATTATAAAGTTAATTTTCTACTCCAATTCATATTTGAAATATAATCATATACACAGTGGCTCTCATAACTTGTTTTCTTCACAAATTTATTTAAACATACATTAAAAAATCAGGACATTACCAACAGGTTAAGTACATTTAATGAATAGGCTAATAGTGCATGTAATGCTCCTCTCTAAAGTTCATTTCTCTAGCGAACTAACCTGCTGTCGACACTAAATGCCTGAGGCAAATGTAAAGCTACGTGAGATATTATTCTCAAGCTGTTTTATTGATATCATTCCACAGTTGAAACACTAATTGAGAGATACAAACAATTCGATCGATTTTCTCTTTTTCTTCTTCTGAGCAATTTACTGGTAGCAAACAGCATTGCAGGATTGGAGTGTTGATCGTCGTGCGACTGCATGCACAGAACCGTGACATCCATACCGTACCGTATGGTTCAAGATGAATTAATGTACCGTTACACGGTACACCCCTAATTTATATATATATATAGAGAGAGATTAGGGGTGTTACTAAGCATCTAAGGTCACAAAAACATTTTGTTTTCTCATAATATACACTGTAAAAAGTGCTACACCCACAAAGTAGGTTTTATATATTTTAAATATTTGTAATCTAGTTTATTTTATTGGTTTTATACAAAAAAGTATCAAAATACTTCATCTTTACTTAAAATATATCAGTTTTTATATAACAATATATTTTAAATAAAACCCATGCAAATTATTTGGGTAGTTATTTGTATGTGGTCGTTGTGTACAACAAATGCTATAAAAGTGAGTTGACAATGCACAATTTATTTGAGCAGCTGTCGATGTGGCAGGTGTGTTCATCAAACGTAAATATTTTAAATTTTATAAGTTGGCATTATCCCTTTTTCACTGGCGGGGACCTTCCAGGCAGATGCAGCATCTTCCTCGGCACTTCAACTGTTTGGTCGCTGCAGCGGATCTGAATTTCAGGGTCTGATTAACACGGTAAGTTGAGCAAATTTAGCCGAATGACTGGTGATGTAAAGTCACGCGAAATCGCTTACTCTCCACTAGGAAGCTGAGGTTAGGTTTGCAATTTGTACTAGCTAGCTATCCTGCACACATGGTAAGCTAAGATGGCTGCACAGTGTGGTCGATCGGCAGACAACAGCGGTTGAGACCGTGCTGTTAATATGAAATTAGTGCTGTAGTCATGCCTACTATGTGTTTTAAGGCTTGGGCTTTAATTTTGCCAATAATATCACTTTTAATCGTAAATTAGCGTAAACTTAAACTAGCATAGTACTAGTTAACGTTTTTTATCTAACTTAGGACTTTTAGCTTACCGTTTAATGTCAAATATTAGTTTAAGTTAACGCTAAAAGTGATATTATTGGTAAAATTAAAGCCAAAGTATCCTTAAAACAAACAAAGTAGGCATGACTAACGTTACATCACTTAAATTAATTTTAACAACACGGTGGCCGGTGGGGGATGCAGCTGTGGGGTGCTCGCGTTATCAGCAGCAGTGTTTAAAAACACATAGAAGTTACGTAGGTAATAATTAGTTGCACAAATGCCCTCAGTTATATTTGTATATTGCACAGATTAAATTTCGGGATTATATGCGATCGAAACGGTCGCAATTTCGAGCCTTCAGGCAATAGTTGTGCGGGCAAATAAGGGAAAGTAAGATGTGGTGTTTTATGGACAACACTTTGTTTTGTGTGTTGTGTGTCTTTGACAGGACTCAGAGATTATTTTAGTATACTTTTGCATTACTAAAGCAGATGCACAGATTAGACTGTAGAGGTATGCTTAGTAGTCTGTCTGATTTTAGAGATTTGATCCACGTTATTTTAATGCTGCATAGTCAATTAATGACAGATGTTTGGTTGAAAAAACCCTTAAACTATTTCTAACCTATTTCTTAAAGAAGTTACATTTACAACTGATTTTTAACCTTATTTCTAACATGCATTTTCCTGGTCTTTAGATACCCAAGCACTTTTGTTGCCTGGGGTCTTCGAGCTTCACATCCAGGTAAGAAAAACTTCAGAATATAATTATAATTCAATTCAATATAAAATATAAAAATAATTCAATTACAATTTGATCAGATTATACTTTTTGACAGGATTCATCTGCCTCTGTGGAGAAAAGGAGAGAAGTGGTCCTGAGATGCCTTATGAGTACATGGGGGAGAGACAGGAAGACCTCATCAGTGTCCACCACGTATGTATTGGGCTTAAAGCTACTTGTCTATTTTTATGTCTGTCCCATTGAGCACAGTTATGTCCAAAAGACGTTTTTTCAACGTCTTTGTCAAAAAAAGTCGTATGTTGAAGAGACGTCCACTGAGGAGCCAGAATGAATGTTATGACGTCTTTTTTGACGTGTTCTGTAAGTCCAATATAGACGTTCATGGAACCTCCATACAAGGTTAAAAACCAGTTCAGATGTGGACATATTTTACATAATTTAATGTCTCATTTAGACTATTTAAACTGTTTCTGGACCAAATAAACACTTTCAGGATGCATTAAATTAAAACTCATGTTTATTTCAACGTAATTTCTAATTGCAAAGCAACTCACAGACAGTGTGTGTTTGTCCAAAAATCATGAAATCATTACTGTCTACTTAGGGCAGGCAGCTTAAGGTCCCTGGTTCGAATCTGATTTCTCTCACGATCCAAATATGTGTGAATTACAGATGCTAAGCTGTCTAAAGGTGTCGGTGCGTATTTGTCCAAAAATCATGGAAAGAAACTTCACTGTCTGTGAATTGCTTTGCAATTACACATGGAAATTACATTGAAATAAATGTGAGTTTTAATTTAATATATCCTGAGTGTTTATTTGGTCTAGAATAAGTATAAATTGTCCAGATGAGACCTTAAATGACGTTGAAAATATGTCCACATTGTCCACATCTGAACTAGTTTTCAACCTTGTATGGAGGTTCCATGAACGTTCATTACAGAACACCTAAAAAAAAAAGACGTAAAAACCTTCATTCTGGCTCCTCAGTGGACGTCTTTTTCTTTGTGACAAAGATGTTGAAAAGACGTCTTTTGGACATAATTTTGCTTAGTGGGTGTATTAATATTGTGATGATATGGGGTGATTATGTTTGCTCTTGAAAGATATTTAAACTGTAGCTTAATTAACAGTAATGTGATGACCAATCAGGTACAGGCAAGGACAATTGCATTCGTTTTATCGTAATGCATCCTTTGAACCAGAAAAAGACAACACTCATGCTAGAGTAGATCATGATAGTTTAGTACCCACACTCTATGGCATTGTCATGGTAGACTTCACTCTGGTCACATGTTCTAGTCACAGTATCCGTCTAGTATCCACCACCTTTAGCAACAAAAGTACAATTTTGACTTTGTGTGTCTTCTACCTGTCTGCTATATTCATCTCATTTCCTATTTGTCTGACCAAACTCTTCGATTCTTTTTTTGTCTCCACCAATAGAGTCGGGCTGAAACAGAGGTGCACGCTGAGCTTGGCAGTTGCCCACTGAAAATTTACATGTGCCATCACCCCGACACGATTGGGATTATCATATAAGGACAGCCCGTGGTCAGAGGTGTGCCAAACCTGTCGAAAGCATGCTGCCTCCTGTTTGGACTTACCTATGCTCTCGACCGCAAGTACCCCTCAAAACTGGTGTATACTTGAGATATATCAGAGGCTTTTTGTGGGATTGGACCCTGTGCATCATCATGTCATTTTTGACATTGCAGTTCCAGTGTGATACAATGTGATGTTATGACTCACATTTACCTTTATTCAAACATTGCAGATTGGGCAGTTTGGATATTTCACTGTACTGTTCAGAACAGGTTGAAAATACACTTCTACAGTGTTTGTTTTATATTAGAGTGTACATGTGCGGGCACATTTATTTGCTGTTTTGTAGTCACTGTTAAAAGTGACACTGGTTGACACTTGACATTGAATATATTGAATAAATTATTGTCTTCAATCTATCTTCTCATCTTTTCCTTCTTCAGTTGAATTTGTGATTGTTATTGACAAAGTCTGTTTATGTAAAGTTAATCACTGTAGTGCAGGATATAGACATTTAGATTTATTTTCTGAGGTTATAGCCAGGACTCAATTAAAATGTTTATTCACATATGATTAAGTTAATTTTACTAAGAAAATAAAGTTCATAAAACCTCATTAAAATGAGTACAGGTTACTTGTAGCAACCCATAAATAAGTTACCTGTACCAATAAAAGTAGGTTTATCTAACTGAGTAATACTAGTACTATTAGTTAACTCAACTCAATTTTGTTGCGTTTGTATTAAGTAATGTTAAAGTGTTCAATATACTTAAAAAAGGCTGCAAGTTGAATCAACATAAAACATCCAATGCAGCCACTTGCCTCACTTTTTATAAGTTAGATCTAGGTATTACTTTTTACAGTGTACATTGAAGCATCACCTCTTTTCTCACAGTTTCGATAACGATCAAACGATTTGATAAATGATCCAGTCTCTCAAAATCCTTCCTTTCTGAGAGCTATACTCTACTCTGATTGGTCAGATGGTCCAGCCTGTTGTAATTAGTCTACGGGTTATCGCATGTGTTGGAAATTACTCATCTGAATTTCAGCTCCAGAGGCTTCCTCAGCACTTCCTCAGTGATATGAACAGTAATGATGGCGTTGGTTTTACCATATCAATTTGAGATCAAGTCCTCATCCTTGGAAGTGCTTGCAAAGTGGATCTGAATCCACAGCGCAGAAAACAGCATCTTCTCGACATGTCAACAACACGAACCAAACTCTTATAGGCCTCAGCTACAACTGCTGTGTTTGAGGATCAAAGTAAAAGTTTTTTGGGCAGCCAATGAAGACCATATAGGCTGGCATTATGCAAATTTGTTACAAACCTACGAAGGTTTGAGCAAGAAGTAAGACTGGAATTGCTGATGACTCGTTTCAGGCAGTTCAGAATCAGTTCTTTCTTTTAGGAGACAATAACTCCATTTATCACTTTGATCTTTGAATCTTTGCAGTCCTTTTACATTCACAAACAGCCATATTACACACTGCATGAAACGTAATGTCCGAAAAAGCATAATTGGGGGACTTTAAGGGACAACATGGCAACATCTGTTCAACAAGGTAGCGAAATAATTTAAAATCAGTTATATTTGCCCCCCTCCCCCCTGCTGTTTTCCTTTCTCTTTTCCTCACATTTTCTCTCTTTTTTGTATTTTTTTCAACTTTTCTTTAAGTCTTCACTTTCCTGTCCTAATTTTCTCTTTCCCTCTAAACTCTCTCTCTTTCTGTTCTCGCCTAGGGTTTAATTAGTATGAACTCAGCGTCTCGCGCTATGGCATCTGGGTACTCGGTTGTTGTTTATTACATGGACTTTTTTTTTGTAGATGTCTCATAATTTCCTCCTTGTCTCTCTCCTTCCAGAGTGCCTGATGGCTTTTAGGACACTGTAGGGACATTATATTTTATAACATGTACTAACACTGCTGAGCAAAGTAGAGCTAATTTGAAAAAGAGCATAAATCACAGTAGGAAGAGAAATCTGTATGAGACGTTAGCGTGGGGAAGTTATAGAGACGGTGAGTGTGTCGAACAGATGGAAACTGAAGAATGATCGCCCAGATCATTCATATGTGCCATGACTGTGTGTGTCCCGCCACAGGTGGTCGCTAAATATGACATATTGTCACAGTTAATAAACGTAGAGATGATAGGACAGATGGTCCCGTGTGAAGTTATGATGGCGGATGATGATGTCATCTAGCCAGAGCAAAGAGTGGGTTGTAGGGGTTGGGAAAAATTGTTTCACCAATGCATCATGATACTTTCTCAAATGATTCTGGTTTGATCCACACACACACACACACACACACACACACACACATACACACACACACTCACTCAAAAAAAAAAAATCACAATGGGAATATTAATGAAATCTGCTTTTTACAAACAAAAATTTACAGATGCTGTGGCACAGAGGGCACATCTGGAGAAGTTTTTATATCATGAACGAAGTGTGTTTACACACAGAAACAAACATACAGTATGAGGGACAATATTTTGTAAATTTCAGGCTAAAAGCACTCAAAAACATAAGGAAAAAGGGTAAATGAAAAGCAGTGAAATATAATATATCTCACCAAGGCTGCATTTATTTAATAAAAAGTACAGTAAAGTACATTTTACAATTATAACTTAATACAATTAAAACTTATTTTAACACATTTTAAAATACGATTTATTCCTATGATGGCAAAGCAATATTTTCAGCATCATTACTCCAGTCTTCAGTGTCACATGATCCTTAAGATTTAGAAATCATTCTAATATGCTGATTTGGTGCTAAAAAAAAAGAAGGTTTCTTATCAATGTTTAACAGTTGTGCTGATTTTCCCCCCAGATTCTTTGATGAATATAAAGATTATCTTTATTTATTCATTTATTTTAAATAGATTTTTTGTAACATTGTAAATGTTTTTAATGTAACTTTTGATCAATTTAATGCTGAATAAACATAAAAAACCTTTAGTCTTCTTTGAATGGCCGTCAACAGAGAAATAAGTCTCTTGGAAACACTTACATGAGCTCATGTACTCTGTGGAATTTAATGAGGAATAACAATTACAATCATGCACCTGAAAGATGATCATTCACAGCCACAGAAAATGACGCATCTGTACACAGAATTCAGCCATGAGCCACTTTAAATTGTCAAAACATTTAAAACTTGAGACATACATATTTTTGCCCATACCAAAAAACTGAGGTACAGTGAGAATCATTTTGGAAACAGATTGTGACTCCCTGAATTGAATTCTGAGGTGCGTAGTGAGAGAAAATACAAAAAGGGAAAGATGTTGATGGAGGGAGAGACAGAAAAAAAGGGTGACAGACAGACACCATCTTAATCGGCGCGTCTCATTCCAATCGTCTGCCGTAGATTAGGCCTGAGATTGCTTTGGTGTATTGGGGGATTAGACTTGGTGCCATCGTCACCCAAACGTCTGCCTCTCTCTCCTAAACTTCAATCAACAACTTTCACAGATAGCCTGCATGTCTGCAGATTGACGTCAGGTGAAAATCTCATTATAAAGACAGAGATGCCATCTTTGGGCACTGTGTTCTCCATCCTTTTCCATTTAACTGCTCGTGAAGTCACCTGAGATTTAAAGGAGGTGGTTTTGTCGGCCAAGGAAAAGACTACTTATAGAAGATTTGTAGATTTTGTGACAGCGGCAGATTGTGAGAAAGCATTGTTAGTGTATGAAGACTTTATTGCCAGGGAGATACTCTCAACAGGCATTGAGGTTGAGTCATTCTTTGCAAAAACTTTGGCACGCTCTCCACACAAATGAGTGGGTGGAAGGAAGAGGGGGTTTGGCTAGAAAGAAAAAGAGAAAAACACTTGGGGTACCCAATTAAAGTCTAAAAGATGACACATCGGATATCGACATTGACAGTCTCACCATGGTAACCGGTTTCATCGAACCTCTTTCCCTCCCTCTCCGTCTCTTTTCCCGCCGTCTCTCCTTGTTCTCATGCATATGAAATTTTCATGAGACGTGCTAGAGTGGGTGTCCACCTGAAGCCCTGAGGCACAGGTGCGATGAGTCTAATGGGATCTACATGCAAAACAACTTGAGTTCGTGTGAGAGAAAGTAAAAAATAAAGCCTAAACAAACAAGTATGCAGACAAAATCTGTCTAGACAGTTGAAGGTGGGTTTTTCTTCATGTACACACTCCCTGTGGTTTCACAAATTCATGCTGGTGTTCTGAATCGAAAGTGCACACCTACATTAATAATTCAAATGTGCTCCTCGAGAGTGCCATAAATTATAGTGGGGACAAGACAATGGACCCATTTGGCAAAAAAAAACAAGCAAACACAGAAATTATGTGCTAAATATATTATGTAAATAGCAAAGATTAAGGAAATGTTTTTCAGATTGAACATACTGTATACAAAATGTACTTCAAGGGGCAAGAAAAAAACATTTACTATCTTAGGCCCCGTTTACACCTATAGTATTAAGATACGTTTTGGACGATCGGGTCACAAGTAGATGAGTGAGACACATTCTCGTTTACACCTGGTGTTTTAATTCGTCTCTTTTGTCCACTTTCAGCCACTTCTGTCCTGCTTTTTGGGTGGGCTTTTTCAGATAATTCGATCTAATGGACAAAATAAGCTCAACCAATTAACAATGAACGTGCCAGGAGACGACGGAAAAACATAGGGAGAGCATCAGCTTTCGTTTCTGCTCGGACAGCCGCAAGACCACGCTGAACGCTGTGAGTGTGTGTTAGAAATCAGGAATGGTGAGAACATTGTGCTTGGTACGTTTTTCGTCTTTAGCTGACAAAGTTTAAATCCCGTCTGACTAGCGCGCTTCCCATAATGTTTACGCATTAGGTCAGTAGGTGGAGAGTAGACTGTCTTTTGTGGCTGTTCGAATGCATTCGACCACATGAGCATCTACACTACGAAAGCAATATGGTTGAATGTGTTTTCGATTCTGAAAGTGGTAGAAAGTGGACAAGCTCAAACCATTTTAAACTCTGTTTACACCTGTATTTAGCCTTGTGCACTTTTGATCGATTCGACCAGAGTAATACCAGGTGTAAACAGGGCCTGATAAAATATATAGCCAAAAATGTATATATATAATATATAAACACACACACACACAGAGAAGGAGAAGTTTTAGAACTGGGGGTCATCCAATCTCCAACACCCTTGGAGTTATTTTTGGGAAAGCTTCTGTGGATTAAACTAGATGTTCTCGGTCTCAAACCTAGTGGGAGTCTGGATGGAGAACAGCTAACCTATTTGCTATGCCACCAGCATCCTATCAGTATCAATGTTCTGTCAGTCCTGCAGTTTAAATCTTTCAAATTATATATTCAAAACACAAATATGCCTAAAATATGCTTTTCCCCGCACATAGCAGACTGCAACACGCATCAGTTTTCACAGTAAACAGGAGTGCTCTGGGCCCACGGCCAGCATGCCAGGATATGCATGAGTGTGTTTCATCATCAGATCCGTGAGCATCGCAGCATGTTGGATTTTACCTGCCGCCGCAGAGCTCACCTGATGGAAACAGGCAGAAATGTCCTTCTCATTCAGAGACTGATTTTCTTGGAGATGAAATGTTCACTCACACAGAACAGCACCCTTATTACAGGTCAGAGATAAGATGAGGAGAAAGAGGGGGCGCAGGGGTTTAAGCAGCCACGGTATAACACACAGAGGAGATATGACAGTTTCAGCCGTGCTTTTAGGGTAAATGTTCCATTACAGCCGAGCAGGGGCTCAGATGTTGGAGAGAGTGTAGTAGATGAAAGTGAAAGAAAAAAAGAGAAAAGCACATGAGGATAGATGGCGAGTGTGAGAAATTTTAAGGAGGCAAGTTAGGGTAGATAAGCTGGAAACCCTTCTGTATGGTGACACTCATGCAAAAGACATTTAAAGGGATAGTTCACCCAAATATTTCATTCACTCACACTCATGCCATCTTTCTTTCTTTAGATAAACACACACGAAGATTATCCATCTCTGTGAGTCCATATACAGTAATGCAAGTGAACGGGGTTTGACGCTTGAAAAACCACACACAGCAATCGTGACGTGCCCAATCCATACGACCCCAGAGGATGAATCAATGTCTTCTGAAGTAAAATGATAGGTGTGTATAAAAAATACTAATATTTTTACATTTTTAGCTATAAATCTTTGCTTCCAACCAACTCAGATATGAGCATTCATGAGAGGGACATTTTGACACGTGACGTAAGTGCAATGTGAAGTTCGCATGAGAAGTAACGCTAAAGAAACTGTTGAATGCCAATTCTCCTGCGAACTTCACAACGCACTTACGTCACATGAGAAAATGTCCCTCTCGTGAAAGCTCATATGACAGCTGGTTGGAAGCAAGTTAAAAATATTAGTAAATATTTTTCTTACACATGTAACCCGGTCCTGTAGTCGACCTGGTTTGAGCGGGATTCGAACCGGGGTCTCTGGTGTGGGAGTGCTAACAAGGACGCTAAAGACCACAGCTGCTAGCGCGCCTCTTGAGGCCAGGGGAGTGAGGTTTACATGTACAGCTCTTACTGGCCTACATCCGTTACACAAACACCTATCTTATGGATTACCGTCACGATCGCTGTGTGTGGTTTTTCAAGCATCATTGCATTATATGGACTCACAGAGATGGATTATTTTCCTAAAAATCTTTATTTGTGTTTATCTGAAAATGAAAGTCATACATTAGGGATCGCATGAGGGATAGTCAATTATTAGAGAATTTTCATTTTTTGGCTGAACTTTTCCTTTAAGAAGACACAAAATCTGACAGTAATTAACAGTTATGCACATCTTTGACATGGTGAGGCTCAGAGTTGGTGTATTTGTGTGGGTGTATGTGATCTATAACCAGACATCCCCATAAATTATCTGATATCTCTGTACTAAACCAAATTTTAGCAGCAGCCACCCTGCAATTCTTGCTTTAACCCTGAAGCTAAGCAGGGTTGATGCTGATCAGTGGTCAGGCCATCAGGGGATGCTCATCTTATGTAACACTCCAGTGTAGTGTAGTAATGTAAAAAATGTTTTTTTTTTTTTTTTTTTTTTTTTTGATAAATCACTAAATTGAGTTTCTGATTCTCCGTGTGGTCAATCAAAGTCACAGGGTAGGGGTGTAACAAAAATAATTTGCTCTATAGCCTCTATCAATCATTCCCTCCTAATCTAAACCTCACTCTGTGTCTCCTCTCTGCTGATTGCTACATCTGCCGTCACATTATCCAGGTGTGTGCTACGCACTGGTGATGACAGAGAAGATTAAATAAATGTAACTAGTAATTAAGTGTGAGGACAAAAAGACCTGACTCACAACTGAGTGTGTTGCAGGGATGAGGTATTTTTGTTGGCCAAAACTCGGAAATGAGTTAGCATTTTAGCATTTCTGAAAGGCTTCCTAAAAATAAGGTCTGTGGTGACCACAAGCTGAAAGGGATAGTTCACCTTAAAATATAACAAAAAATGAAGTCGTTTTTTATTCACCCGTATAGTTCTAATGACGTATGCTGTTCTTTCTTTTATGGACCAGTTTTGTGATTTAATGGCAGTGATAGCGACTAGCATCAAGCTTTTTAAAAAAGATGCAAAAGTATTACAGAAGTGGCACGTGTCATAGTGTTCTTGGGGTATACGATTGCCGTCTAAAACTCAGTGAGTTTTCAAACAGAGCTAGCATTTTTTGTCATTCACACAAATGATTCTCTCTGCAATCATTCATTTTCTTTGTGCTCCTAACAGTCTAAAAAACCCCTAAATAAACCATCAAATGAATGTATCTCACTTTTGATTTCCTGTATTGACTCATAAATCCATGGAGTTTTGAATAGAGCAAAATTCTGGGTGACATTTTGATCGTAGGGCTGGGCTTGACTAATCGATAAATAGTGTGAGAGACTTTCTTCTCAAGTCATTAATAATAGAATCTCATTTGAAGCTGTTGCTGAGGCAACCATATAGTAGTTTCTGTGGCAGTCCTGCCTCAGCGAGTGCGGGGGAGGAACAAACATCGAAGACAATGTCTGAGGTAACAGTCACAAGAATAAGGCACAAAGGTGACAAAGTCAAGCTTGGAGCATTTATGAGTTGCCCTGCCTTTACTGGGAAGATAAAAAATAAAAAATCCTAGTGTTATAGCAAAAGTCAGAGGTAAACTGAGGAGATAAGGACTGGAATCGATTCTAAACACCAGTTTGGCATTATTTCCTCAGCAATAAGGGGAATTACATCACTGCAATAGTGCAATATATCCATGTCAGAGAACCAAAATGTCATAATGCTGGGAAGGTCTTTAAAAAGCATTGATTATCTCAAAGTGTGTGTGGGATGGAGTCAGTTTCATTATAATGATTATTATGCAGGTGGAAATTTAGAATAGCTGTAAAATCTCTGTAATAAGAAAATAAAACCTGACATCACAATAAAAAATACAGAATTTATGTTGAATATATTTAGAATGTAAGCTAAAGTTGTAAACCGCACAGCTTTGTATTAGAAAATGTACTTGTATGTTGTAAAACAAAAAAAAATGTTGTAAATATGTATTTATTTTATTTCTAACACATATTTATATTTGGATATTTTTGTTTACTTTTAAATACAGTAGGCCTACATTTAAAAAAATATATATATCTTTATATAATTTCTTTTATTTTTTTTGCAGTTTGGGTATAAGGCATAGTTCACCCCCCACAATGGGGCCTGGGAACCTTAGTGGTCAGTTCACGTTATATGTGCCTAGTGGCCTTGGAAAATAATGGTCAGCTTGCACTGTAAATGTAGAGGGCACTAATATTTAGGATCTTTTGGCAGTCCTGGGTCATGTAGCCTGAGGCCCCGTCCACACTACTGCGTTTTCGTTTAAAAACGGAGACCTTTTGCTACGTTTGCACCTCCCGTCCACACTAAAAGGGCAAAAACGGAGACCCAAAAAGTTTAGAAACGCTGCCGACCCGTTTTCCCGAATCTCCGGAGGGCGTTTTAGTGTGGACGGGTCAAAACGGAGGACTTTAGAAACGATGACGTAGTAGAGGCTCACGCTCGGATCTATGATTGGGTGTCATCAGTCATGGCGTAGGCTATATCTTTTCTAGCAGCTGTTGTGCAAGTAAATTCTAAATTTTACAATGCTATAACTGCCTACATGCGCCGGAGGCAAGCTATTATTCGAGCGATCTGTGACAATTCCCGGTAAAATAGTGACAATGTGACAATTCCCGATAAAATAGTTTACGTTTGACAATTCCCGGTATCGACCGTGTACATGGAGCGTCGGTTTTGGGTTAACCCGGGAAGAACCAGCGCATGGTGGGATAATTTTATCAATGAAGTTGTGTTTACACCGGCTCGCGCATGCCCAGTGTTGGTGAATGGTCACGTGATCCGCGTTTTCAGTCGTTTTAATGTGGACGGAGATCAATTCTAATACGCAGCTAAAACGCTGGTGTGGACAGAGATCGTATTCGTTTTAATTCTCCGTTTCTAAACGAAAACGCAGTAGTGTGGACTGGGCCTGAGACTTTGGAGACCCTTGTCAGTCTGAAAACCCAAGGCACTGGGACACTGGCCCAGTCTAACACAGTCTTGTTCAAAAGCATATTCCTTATTACCAAACCAGCAGGTAAACGGACCCCTTACCAATGGTCACAGATCAGGCCTTAATATGTGTCGTGTGGTTTGCTCCGGAAAAGACACAGGTGTAAAAAGTCACTGCTGTCATTTGGAAAGGGGTTTGGAAGAGTGACTGGACAAATGGAAAACCAGGTCAGGCAAGAAATGCAAATGATGTAAAAGTATGGATGAGTGCACCTGCGCTCTTTTATCTGGGATGGAGAATCAGAGAAAAAAAGGCCTGTTAAAAAAGGCCTATTAAAACCAAGTATAGAAATCTCATCAAGTTTTTGCATAGATTCCAAAATAATAACTATAAGAACGCAGAAAAACTTAATTCTGTTTGTGATCTGATGTTCAGCAGTTCTTTTTTAATAGTTATCTTATTTTGAATTGTCAGTCACGAAAGCTTGCTTAAACACTGCAGGTGTCATGATGAATTTTCAAGCTGATTGCTCACTAAAAACTCAATAGTTTCAAGTCATTTCAAGTTTGATTTTGATGTAACCATACGGTGATATCTAGCCCAGATAGCAATTTTGCATTTAAAAGATGTCTAATAGCCGTCCAAACACAGCCCTGATGTCTAGGCTAAAACAAGGCAAAATTTGAGCTGTCAATGAAAATTTTATAGACGTCTAACCATAGCCCAAGAATAGACACAGGCTACGCATAAAACATGTCAAAGAAATGAAACCAAACATCTTGTAATAACTGATGACTGCTTACATGACTGAATATCATACATCTCGCAAGTTCTTTTGGCAAAAACAACGTGACTAAATTCAAGGTTATTTTGGCTAGAAGTGGGTTACTCATAGCCGGACTGTATCAGGTCTATAGTTAGTGAAATGTGGGCTATTGTTTGCTGGGAAGTGGGTGAGTTATATATTTACTTTTTTATTATTATTCCCATTAACACCATTATTCAGCTATTCATTCAGACTCAACAACTGAATAAACCAACCATAGCGAGGCTCACGTCACTAAAACAGTCTCTTCATGACTTTATTCCAAAGATTAAAAGCCGTCTATGCCGGATTAAAGATGTCGACGACAGATATTATATGCTGTGTCTAAAGGTAGGGACACACCAAGTGTTCTTAAAGATTTTAGTGCAAGTTCTGTAAATCAAATCTACAATATTAAGGGAAATCATTTTACAGGGAATGACAAAAATCATAATTGTCAATTATTAATTCCCTTGATATTGTTGATTTGATTATTAGAACTTACACTAAAATACTTAAGAACACTTAGACACAGCATATGTGTCATATATATATATATATATATATAGTGTTCTTAATTAAGATCTATTAATCATCTAAAATATCAAGGGAAATAATTGACAATTATGACTTTTGTCATACCCTGTACATACTCTAACCAACACACACTTACTTGAAGCTGCTGACACAGGGCTGAGGACAACACTGAGACCTCACTTTTTCAACCCTTCTCTTCCTCTGTAGTCAGAAAACCAAAAGATCAAAAGCACCATGACTTCAAAGTAGGAGGAGCAAGCTGTCGGTAAGTCAGGGGGCTGAGCATCTGTCATAATGACTGCTGCGTTTTGTAGACTCGTCTTCAGTCCGAGGTTCTACATGAGTCCGTGAGGAGAAGGACATCAGCAGTTCTTCTGCTGTCGTGTCTCTTGTTTTCTTTCACACCATGGTTTTTTTTCTTCTTTTTTTAGTCTGAGTTTGCAAACTTTTTGTGAATTGCAAAGTAACTTCAAGACTTTGATGCCCAACAGCAAGATGGCCATTATTTTTTTACTTACCTGATTTTGACAAGGCACATATGTCCTATAAAACATTCCCGATCAGCAAGTGAAATCATCAATCATTGCATTGTTAATGTTTTAGTTTTTGTAGATTGGTTAATCAGATCTGCATTTGGAGAAGCCTGCTGTTAAATTAGGAACATATTGGTAAAAGGTAATACTGTGTAAAAAAAGTTTAGTGAGAAAAAAGTTTAGAAAGGATCTGTCACTTTCAGACCAGAACCTGTAATGAGCAACTTGGGGTGGTGTGTCTAGTGTTTAATGATCTTGACTGGCAACTGAAAAGTTGTATATTCAAACCTCAGAGGGGTTGAGCCATGAACCATCACAACACCTTTGTGCCCCTTAAAGACACTTGACCCATTTAAGCCTGCGGGTACCTAAAGTTAACAAAGTCTCTACATTTCTTTTTCCATCTGTATTTTGTACAGCAGAAAACAACCAAACATGTGGCTGTCACAAATACTCTGGAAAGCAATGCACAGAGAAGAAGATTCAAGTAGACAGACTTTATTATGATCCAAAGTACTGAGGAGAAACACAGGAACTCATGCAGGGAAAAATCATAAAACGAGAACCAAGAAGGGACAAAACTGAACAGTGAGTATAAATACAGTATAAGGCAAACATAATGAGATTCAGATGCAAATCATAGAAACAAATGAGGACATAATCAGTAATCAAGGAAACCGAAACTAAACAGATCAGGGAAACAAGAACTAAAGGAAACAAAATAGAACATCAAAGAAATTTTATGCAAGTCAAAGGGGTTTTGTTTTGGACAAATGCAGTAGAAACATTCATAAAAATATGTTCTTTGGTGTTCCACAGAAAGTGGTGCAGGTTTGGTACAACATTATGGGTGAAAATCAAACTTTCCCTACGAATGCATAGTGCAAACCAGTAAGGTTGCCATATATTACTGCCATATTTAACTTTGACATGAAAAAGCGCATTTAAAATTGCAAAAGAACTGCACAGTGTTCATATAAAAGATTGTGCAAATAATTCTATATAGCAATATAATTATTTGCCCTTACCCTATCCCTTTTTTTTTGTTGACCTTTAGTGTTGGGGAAAGTTACTTTTAAAAGTAATGCATTACAATATTGCATTACTCCCTGAAAAGTAAGTAATTGCGTTATTTAATTTTTATGGAAAAATGTGTTACTTTTGCATTACTTTTTCTCATCTGGGCTGGCAAATGTAAAGGCCCTTTTACTTAAGTAAAATCAATAAGCCTCAGGCTGAAGGAAATGCAAATTCACTCCTGTACAGTAGAGGGCGCCGCTCAAACAAACCTTTCAGCTGTGCTGCCATTCTGGATCGCAGAATAAAGTTAAAGACTATAGGTTTGTTCGACATCGACTGCGGCTGGATGTAACCGAACGGCGAGAGTTGCCGCGTGCGGGCGGGGAGGAGCTGCAAACGGAGACGTGTTGTCGGACACTTTCTGGTTCCCGTAGTGACCGCTCACGTGGTGTTTGCATACTTTCCTACAGCTGAAGTGAAATAAATGCAATTTGCCAAATACACAGATGTTTCAGAGACATTTCCATTCAATACTTTATGTACTGCTTCATACTGTGTCTGATTGAACAAGAATAAAGTTCGACATAAGCCTATAGCTACTATCAATGTAGTGGAGTCGAGGTTTTTTAATCAGTTTTATTTCGATAAACATGACACAATATAACATCGCGACTACATGAAAAGAGTGTTTACTGCTATAAAAAACAGATTTGTGAGCTTTAGTGGAACTAAAGGTGTGAGAATAAACCCGAAACACACGTGATTGTTGTCATGCGATGAATCTGGCCAATCGTGGAACAGCTGTGTCGTCATCAGAGCTTGTGCAGCCGCTTTTGAGAAGCTGCGCTGGCTGAGTTCTCCGGCTACTCTCGAATCGCTCTCGCGGTACTTTGATGGCATACGTCACACGTGGCGTCGGCGCTGTATCGAGTCTGACAAAATTTCTAGCCGGCATGCACTGCTTCAAGTCAGCCGCCGATCGGTCTGCGGAGAGCTACATGAGGTCGGACAAGCCTTATTACTTCAGCAATGAAAACAAACCAATTACACACAAATGTGATGTTTATCTAAAGCCCTTTTTGCTTATTATGGTTGAATTGGATCACCGTAGGTTAGTAGCAAAAATGTTGGTTAATAAAGTGAGATTAAATACATAAAGTATATTTGTGTTATTGAACATTTAATCATTGCAGGTTCGTGTAATATTCAGCGTTTGCATTTCACTCTTTTTATTCCTTTTGAGGAATACTGAAAAAATTTTTTTTGCAAGTGAGATGTGCTCAACGTGCAGCCTCTGTACCTTTTCATATAGGTATGTTGAGTTATTAGCTGTGTGGTTTGTTTGTGTTGAATGATTGTGCCTTGATAGCACAATTCCATCCTTATGTGATCCTTTCTTGTTTTAGGCTGATTTATGAAGAGGTTTTACTCTCTGTCTGGGAAGCGGGGCAGACAAACATTTATTGCTGCGGCCCCTTCAATGGGCTGACAGCCTTGTTGGAATGCTGAATAACGGTAAATGCAGTATATTTTATTGAGGCCGATTGTTTATGAGTTTGACGCAATTAATACACAAACATTTATTTGATGTGGTTAATAACTGTGCTCCTGTTTTAGAGTACTTTTATCTATCATGTTTGGGGATTGAGAGCTGAGATTGGGTAACTATCGCTAAAGTATGTTTTGTTTGTTCTCTTTTATTGCCGGTTATATTGATGCGTATTAACAATTTTTTTTTTTTATTCATTATTCTTAAAGGGGCAGACCAGCCACTGTTTCTTGAGTATTTAAGTTTTCTATTGTGTTGTTTCTTCTTTTACTTGATATTAATGTTATATATGTGATTTTTATATTAAATGTTGTTTGTGTTATTTGCTTTTGTTTCTGTGGTACTGCTCTCCTCTTTTTGTGTGTTACAAGGCTCAGTGACTTTGTTCAGGGCCGGGCCTGCATCGACACTTAACCTCCCTCGGTGTAGGTGATTTGGGTGGTGTGGCACTACTGTGTGGTGTTTACCAGAAGGTTGGCACTGCAATGGTGATTAATTACTTTTTATTTGTGGTGTATGCTATGGGTTTTCTTCTTCTGTCTCTTACAGATGGCAGGAGGTCCATAAGAGCAAGCATACTCTTGCTGTCTTGAGAAGAGCTATTTCCTACTTCCGTGAATTTTAGTATGGACACATGTTTTAATTGGTGTTTTAATCTTTGATGGTCTATGTTGGAACAATAAAATTGTGATTTTCTTACAAACTACATTTGCAGCTTAGAATCAAGTATTGTGATCTGTGGAGGGCTCCTCCTGCATTGAATAAGGAGATGGTCCGCTTATATTTCCTATACACTACAGTACATACAATAAGGATCATGTTCACACACTTGCTCACGGTTTCTCTTAACATGGGGACAGGAGAGGTGTCTGTCAATAAATGGGAAAACAAAGTAACTTGCGCTACTTTTTTGAAAAAGTCACTAAGATATTTTGTTGTAAATTTTAAAGTAATGCATTACTTTACTAGTTAATTGAAAAAGTAATCTGATTACGTAACTTGTGTTACTTCTTGTAACGTGTTACCCCCCAGCACTGTTGATGCTTGAAAACCAACAAATCCACTTTAAAATCTGATTTTTTTTTTTTACTTTTTCAGATCAGATTTTAAGTTTTTGTGAAGCAGGATGTGATGCATTTGTAAATTAATATAACGTGTGCAGTTTTGTCTGAAGCGGTGTCCGAATGCACTTCTGCTCACTCAGCATATATGAATGTGCTTGACTGAAAGAGTCTTTTAGACACTAGTCTTTTAGTCGTTATATAGGCTACACCAGTGGTTCTCAACTCCAGTCCTCAGGACCCGCTGCTCTGCACATTTTGTATGTCTCTCTTATCTGACACACTCAGTTCAGTTCATGGAGTCTCTCCTAATGAGCTGATGATCTGATTCAGGTGTGTTAAATAAGGGAGACATACAAAATGTGCAGAGCAGTGGGTCCCGAGGACTGGAGTTGAGAACCACTGGGCTGCACTGTTTTCAAGTTCAGCCAACACTATCTCACGACCAATTCGTACGAATTCGTACGAATGATAAAAAGTTGGCTAATTCGTACGAATTCGTACGACCTCACTCGTACGAATTTGTACGATTTGTCTAAACCCACGTGATGGGTAGGTTTAGGGGCGGGGTCAGGGGTAGGTCATTCGTATGAATTCATATGAATTGGGCAATTCGTAAAATATGTACGATTTTGCAAAAAATTTGTACGAGTGAGGTCGTATGAATTCGTATGAATTAGCCACCTCGTACAATTTGTACGTTTTCCCGTGAGATCAGGTTGGTTCAGCAGTGTGTCAAGACTTCACAATAAACATGAGCATGTACATTTTCCATCCTCTCTTTCCAGACTGAATTTCAATTGCTGTATGGCAACGTCTCACTGCAAATATTAAACTAATAACGTCTTAAATGTCTTGTGATGAAAATTCGTTGGATATAGAACAGATTTCATCGCTAAAACAGTGTGAAGAGTCCTAAAGATTAAGTGTAGTGAGTCATTGTGTATTAAAGCACCAGATTAATAAAATGTAATTTAACCTGAGTATGAATAGTTCAATATAAAACAAGTCCTGTTCATCTCACAAGACTGTTAGTTTACTGTGCTGAAACCGAAACATACAAGTGCTTCTGCAGCCATATTCAAATGACGCTCTTCTACATAGTCATTTTCTGCTATTTGTCACCAACTGCATTAGACATGTTATGTCACAAGACTCAAGGGAACATTACGCAACGTATATTGTTTCAAAAGCAAGTCCATCCTCTCCAGCTCCTCCTAATAGACTCTCCTGACCCTGTCTGTGTTTTTGGATCCAGGCGAATTATTTTGCTTTCATCAGGAGAGCTGATCTGTTGGCATGGAAATCAAAATGCAAATGGCTGTGAAAGGAGGATGCACTCGATAGAAATTCAAATCGCACACGCAGCAGCTTGTAATCGTGAGCAAATTCACAGTGCACTGTTGACATTATTAAATTTCAAGACAGATTAAGGCATTATGGGAAGCTTTGTGTAATCCAGCGAATCAGCATATTGCTTTACTTTTGCAAACATGCTCAAAAATTCCATTAGAGGTGGTATAAGGGTGATGTCAACCTCTGAGATTGAGTGTGATTTTTGCTTTCACATGTTTGTGTGTGGGTTGTAGATTTAGTATTATACCTATGTGAGTTTTTAAGGAACATGAAGCCCAATGATCACTTCTCTGGTTATATAAACTCACAGCTGAAAACATCCACTGAAAATAAAGCAATTCTTGCGCGCTTTTAACTTGTGGCTGGCTTCAACATCTAATGGGTTTGTCTGCTGTTCTCCAAAACGAACCGCTTCCGAGGTCAAATTAAAGGTCTCACATCTTTTTTCAAGAGTAAACTTTATTTTGTCCCACTTGTGTTCAGTTTTAGCTGCACTGGCCGGTAGGTCAGCAGTGCAGCAGCTTTGCTTGATTTTAGGTCTTTTCTCAGTACAACAGTTCATGCTGCATGTTTGACTCCATCTCTATGGAGCAAGTGAGGGGGAGGAGAAAGATAGAGGTATAGGAACCGCAATCTTTGGTTCTCTATGACCTTTGACCCCTGTGATCAGTACATTCCCACGTTCCTCCATCACACAGCTCCTTGAGTGACGGGGTCACTCAACAAGTCAATTTTATATGGGAAATTGTTTGGATAGAGCGTTTGTATTATCTTCAATCCCCCAAACGCAGTTAACTTATGACAGCTCAAAGGCACAGACTGGCTTGACACTTCTATTCTCCAGAAAGTTGTCAGAGCAAATGAGAAACCTATAAGTCTGCAGAATTAAACGGAAAGCTCGACAGATTTTTGGAGAATTGAAATGGCTTCATTAGCGATTATCTGAATAGGATTAGTTTTTCAAACAATGTTTGAAACAATGCCCTTGAGAGCACTCCACACTAGAGATGCGCGGATGGGCTATTATTTCATCCGCAACCGCATCACAAAAATCATCATCCGTCCGCCATCCAGCCGCACCAATTTTTCATTTGATTGGTTCAACTGCTCGCCACCCGCCCGAATTTAATTAAAATATTATTTTTCGTCACGTCATCCGCCCAATCCGCGGTTTATCCGCGGAGTCCGCGGCTGTAACCGCCAACCGCGCATCTCTACTCCACACCCGCCTATTATCACTCTCTCACAAACTACATTTCCCATAACTCACTGCCCGGACTCATCATCACTGATTGCATTCACCTGTGTCTCATCACCCTGTTAGTCTCAGCCTATTTATACCATGTTCACTCATTCACTCACTGTGAAGTTTTGTATGTTGTTGCACTGCATTCCTGAGCGTTTTCCCTGGTTTCTTGTCTCTTGGTTTTTGGATTTCTTGCCTGTTCCGTGGATTACTCTTTTGCCTCTGACCCCTGCCTGGTTTGTTTGTTTGTTTGTTTGTTTGTTTGTTTGTTTGGACGGCCTACCTGGGTTTTGACCTTTTGCCTGTTTATTTGATTACGTGTCTGGATTTCCCTGTCATTAAAGCTGCATTTGGATCTCTTCGTGTCTTGGAGCAGTTTGTAACAGTAGGGTTTTAGAGTTTAAGGAATTGTGTTTTTATGGCGACACTATGATAAGTTGTAAAATCAGATAACTTTAAAGTACATTTTTTATTTCACATACTGTACGTCTTGTGGCTATACTATCGAAAGAATGAGTATTTTGTTTACAGGCTTTTTAACTTGCATCGTAAGCGCCTCACTGTAACCCATATTTTTGCTTTTTTTTTGATAAAAGGAAGTAACTGGAAATGTATTTTTGTGGTAATCAAGTACAATTGCCACACATGCTGTTCATTGAGCTTAACTAAACTGGGATGCATTACGAAACTCATTAAGTACTATCTTATCAGTTTAGCACATGACAATGAATATAAATACAGCACAATTAGCATAAAATATGAAATAAGTTTAAAGTTTCCACGTGAACTTAATTAGTCAGATCACAGTAGTAATATGGTCATACGAATGTCCATTGGAATGTAAGGTGGCTTTAGTTCTTACATACTGTATGTGATATCTTATTTTGGAGAAGTTGTGCAGAGATTGATGTTTTTTCGAATCAAACAAAACAAGAGCAAAAAGAGATCTCTATATCGTCGGGGCTACAAAAATGATTTCAAGAGCTGGAATATATCAGAAATGATGCCTCATCATAGATGCATTGAAGCCACAACTCTATCACAGTGTGCAGTTTCCATTTCCTTTCTGTTACACTTCTGAATCCAAAACTCAGGATATTGAGTCAGTCATTGGCATCAACAATAAAGCAGAACGCACTGAGACATTATATGAGTCCAGCATCATTCTGACAAGCATTATCAGCTCTCTGATTGCAGCTGAGGGATTTTAAAATAGACTGTGCATCAAACCTGTGTAATGCATCAATATTCTATTGATATACTTCTCAAACTAAGCTTTTCAAACTTTATGTTTAGGTAGGCTAGATTATACATAAAACATATTTAATGGATATCATTTGTTTTAATATCACACCATTTGGATACAAATATAAATGAGGATTGCAATGGTAATAACATTAAAATGAACAAAATAATAGGGTTAATAACATGACATTTATTTTTTATTAATTTAATAAAAATGCATACAGTAATGAATTTAATTTACTTCTTTGTTGAACATGTTTTAAATTTATGAATAAAACATTATTTATTTTTTTATTTTTTTGTGGGGCTTAGAGATTTAATAAATGTGGAGGAGGAGTAATATCAAGAGATTATTATTAAAGGGTAACTCTCGCCAAAATGCAATCCAGGGTCTTTTTGTTAATCTACCCGAGGCAAACTTTTGTTTAAAAGCATGATTAGAATGGAAACGCCACTTTTAAGTTTGACCGTATTTTCGTTTTCGGTCAAATTGCCTTTTAAATGGGAGTGCTAAGAGCACGACTATGATAGTATCAAAATCGCTATTTTTAAATCACTAAGAAGGCTCGACACAACATGAAACTTTGCTCGAAGTATCACATGCATTGAGAACATTGTTTGTGTACACAGAGTTTACAAAAAAGAAAGAAAGAACGCAACACAATATATATTTATCTGTGTTCAATATCCCTCAGGTAAGTAATTTCCTTATATTACAATCAACATTGACATAATGAAATGTTTACAATAATTTTACATTAACTTCTCTCTCTTTTTCAGGCTCACATGTATCACATGTCAAAGCAACGTGAACTACAGCTCCGTGTGAGACTAATTAACTCAACGATTAAACTTACACATTGCAAAATCACATACAAATAACATACATCTCAAAGTTTCAATAAATATTTGTAGGCCTATTCACAACTGTCTTGTGCTTATTTCAAACTAAGCAGCAATCGAACAATAACCAATACGTTTTTAGACAAAATCAACACTTACACTTCCTTCTTTTTAGAGATATTTGCTTCACCTGACTGGTTATAATGTTTCGGTTCATTTGTGCGTGCAATAGCTAAAAGACAGTCATCTCATCTCCTTCGAGAAACATGTGAGGACAAAAATGCAAAGCACAGACCCAGACAAACAAATCAGTTTAGAATTCACTGGCAGACGCTTGGACTCACAGATGATCATGAATTTTGCAAAAGCAATTTCTAAAATATTTTCATGAGGGTAAATTGTGAGTATTTGGTATAATTTGTTTCTTGAAAAAAAAAAAAGCTGCACAATCATTGTAAACATTGATAAAAATAAGACATGTAACTTGAACACCATATCAAAGCATATCAAAAATTATTTCTGAAAGATCATGTGACACTGAAGATTATATTTTAAATTGTAATGATATTTCACATTATTTTTGATCAAATAAATGACCCTAAAATGTATAATCTAAATGTGTGTGTGCTTTTGTGAAAAAGAGATCTTGAAAAGAATCAGATTTGTCTTATAAATAGATCTAATAATTACACTCTCTTTGTCTGTCTCTATCTTGAAATGTCGTCATTTATTACCTCTGGCAATGCTGAAGGTGGAACATTAATAGACTACAGATTAAACAAGCCATTTCTCACTCTGAAGAGTTTTGTAAGGAAAACATCAGTATTACAATTGCACATACTTTGATTTATTAATTTGAACAAACACCTAACCATAAGTATTATACTTCAGTACATAACACATCCTGCATTTGTGCTACCGACATGAATGATACCTCAACTCATCGGCTTTGCTGAAGAGAAATGTGTTTACTTTACTAACCTGTCAGACTCACAGTTCCAAACTAGCAAAATAAAAATAAATATGACAAAAAAATCATGTAGTTCAATAAAGGAACCTGAGCCATTAGAAAACAGGATATCATTAAGACATTTTGGCTATGTTGGGCCAGTAAGCAACCAAATAGAAACCAACAACACCCTAGTAACCATTCAGAATACCCTACTAACCACATACAGCGAAGCAGACTCAGAGGTGTTGAACTGGAGAGCTGCTAAGTGTTCTCTGTATTATCGTCATGATGGTTATTGTCTCTGCATTCCCATCATGCCTCCCTGATACAGCCTCAGCATCCTAATCCTGTCGCATTGATGCGTCGGTGTGTCCGGATTGATAATGGGGTTTTGCCAGTGTGTGTGTGTGTGGGGTATTACTAATACCAGTAATTGTTGACCTTGTGGGGACAATGTTTTGGTCCCCATGAGGAAACCAGCTTATAAATCATGTGGTGTGTTTTGAAAATGTAAAAATGCAGAAAATGTTCTGTGATGTGTAGGGTTAGAATATGCATCTTACTTTGTATAGTATAAAAAAACAGTATGTCTATGGAAAGTCCCCATAAAACATGGGAACCCATCATGTGTTTGTGCGCACGGATGCACACATCATGCATTTGGGAAATTAAAGGGATATTTCTCCCCAAAAATGGGTAAATTCTGCCATTATTTACTATAATCTTCATATTACCCCAAACACGTATGACTTTCTTTCTTCCATAGAACACAAAAGGATCAATTCTGAATGTTACCGGTTAAGAAAAAAAGAAGTCTGAATCAGACTATACAGTATACAAATTAAACCTAAAAATAATTTGAAACCCCCTCCAAAGACATGTCAGCCAGCCTGATGTCGGCAGACCCAAACATGCACAATTGACTGACAGGCAGAGAGTGTTTCAAGGTTCCCCTGACACTGTCCCAGAGACAGGTGTGATTTCTAAGCACACCTATTTCAAGGATATCTGTCAGTAGCAACATTTTATGCTTGCTATTAAAAAATAGCTTATAATAAAATATTAAAATCAACTAATATTAATATTAACTGCATAGGTCTAGCAACATGCATGATTATTAACAAGACAAGGGCTGAATGAGGAACTTGTTAAATGTTGAAATTCATATTAAAATAGAAATATTGAAACTGAATACACACTGATATACTGATATACACTGCCGTTCAAATGTTTGGGGTCAGTAAGATTATTATTATATATATGATTTTTTTTACAGAAATTAATATTTTTATCCAGCAAGAATGTTTTAAATTGATCATACATTTAACATGTTACATTTATAATGTTTTATTTATATTTGAACTTTATATTCATCAAAGAATCCTGACAAAAAAAAAAAAAAGTGTCACAGTTTCCACAAAAATATTAAGCAGCACAACTGTTTTCAACATTGATAATTGAAATAAATATTTCTTGAGCATCAAATCAGCATATTAGAATGATTTCTGAAGGATCATGTGACACTGAAGACTGGAGTAATGATGCTGAAAATTCAGCTTTGCCATCACAGGAATAAATGAATCGATTTTAAAATATATATAAAACAGATATTTTAAATTATAATAATATTTTACAATGTTATACAGTGTTTGATGCAGACGATCAGATACAGCATCACTGGCTATCAGCAAAACTCTAGAATAAAAGCATATTGTTTGATTTTGAAGCTTTTTTAATATCTATACACATCAGCAGATTGGGCATAACAAAGAAATTACAACTTGTAAGGCCACCCTTTGTAAATGCTATAGTCTGACTAATTAATCTGATTTTATGATGGCAGTATTATGAGCCTATTTCTGTGCAGCTGTGCGGAAGAATTTATAAAATCATCAGAACTGCAATTAAGGACAGTGTTGGTGTGAAATTGTTGCAGCATTAATCAGGTCACATGAAGCACAATTATCAAAGAGGGGCCGCTTTACTGTTCTGAATAACTGAATAACATCTGAGCGGCGGTGCCAGGATGGCAGAGTGCCAGTGTACCAGCGTGCCACATGATTAACCCACAATGAGCCGACTGTTTCATTGCAGCGTGATGAGATTGAAGACTGAACTCTCTCTGGATTATACACAAGTTAAGTCTTATCTTCTACACAGTCCTCACCATTGCCCATGCTTACACCCATCTTCATTACTTTAACGGTTCTGAACTGCTATTTGATGCGCTTGGCCTTTAAAACTGATCATCGCCTGTGTTAAACCTTTAATAGCCGAGGTTGTGGAAAGTTCAAAATGTTCTGCTTATAGAATGTGATTTTATGTTGGGTCACACTGATAATTAAATTATGAGGCCCTTGTACCGTACATAATTGAATATCAGTGTTCTGATATTCTAGTCCTCTAATGAACTGGATCTATTCTCATACAAAAAGGTAAAAGGCTGCATTTATTTGATCAAAAATACAGTAAAACAGTAGTATTATGAAATAGTTGACACCTAATCCACTGTAGGTGAGTTGATTACATCCAAGTGCAGTTTTTTTATCAAATAGAACATATACAAAAATCAAAGACTTGTAGGTTGACACACACAAAGCTATAGAGACAATAGAAACAAGAGAGCTATATACACACATAGACTAATGACTAAACAAGACACCTGAAAGCAATCAAAACAACGAACCAATGGGAAGACAACACATGAACCAAAGGAACCACATGACAGGAACACATGAGGGGAAGAGGGAGGGCCTTTCCAAATACCCATAGTTGCGGTCTTGGCCACTTGAGAGTTCATGCACGCAACAGGAGGTAAGTGTGTAGGATTGTCCCATGTATTCTAAGCTCACTAAGCTATCCCATCATGCACCATTTTCAGGAACTCACGTGCCCCGTGAGATGTCGAGGAATACATTTCACTATAAGTTAAATTAATCAAATATTACGATTAGTTAGTAAAATATAGTGTTGCACATTTTATTGGTGCAAAAAGATGTGTATTTTGTATGCAACTGCTATTCATCAATTCATTAGAAGCACCACAATTTCCAAATTGTGTCGTCTGTTACGTAGGGACAAACATTTAGGAGTTTATCTTACAATGCAAAGTATTGAAAATCAAAATAAAGCTCTAAACACTTGCATTTTTACAACACTATAAGTATGTCCCAATGGGTAATCAAAAGTTCTACTGATCTAAGTTCAAGTGCAAAGACCGCAAGTGTTCTTCATGCCTGAAAATTTTACATAAATGGACTAAACTAGTTTGAACTGACATTTATTCTCTTTAGCATGGATGCATGTACTGCAGCCCTAGTGCTTACACTTTTTGGTGAAATGAACCTACAAACAGCTTACTAAATGTCTCTGCACATTAAGCTTGGATAGGAGAAAGTATTGTAACATTCAAAAAATTACACACAGCAGCTTCAAAGGAAGATTGACCAAAACCACACTTTCCTCTATTAGAATGCATGTGTTTGTTGAGGTGCTGGCTTTAATCAGCATCAGTCACAGCAGAGGATCCTGGGTTAACTGCTTTAAACAGCCTGCGTGTGTGTTTAAGAGAGACCCCTGCAGCCTCAGCGAATCACGAGCTGCAGGGGCTCGATTACCTGCATATAGATGCATTATATGTATACCAGCCCTGTCTGCAGGTGTCCACAGAGAGGTTTTGACATGTCCAGGGTGTGTGTTTGGTTTTAATGCTGCTTTTAAGTCATGTGTGAATGATCATGACTACACATGAATGCACATGAACACCATTATAAATGCCAGTGGGAAGCTCTTTCTTTAAACACAGACTTTCAATTATAACGTTGCACTGTAAAACCTAAGACTGAAAGTTACTAAACTAAATGAGTACATTTAACTTATTTTTTTTTAAAAGTTAGTTTAACTTAATAAAATATGTGATATTAACTCAAAAACTGCAATGTATTAAGCAGAACTTAAACCGAATAAGTTATGAATAACCTATTTGTTATTTTAGCTTTTAAATTTTATTTTTCAAGAAATTACTTTTGTATAAGGAAATGAAATAAACACTTAAATAAATAAATTTAACATTTTCTGCTGCATTTGAAGCCTACATTTAGGTCTCTCTACGGCGTTCTCCCTCACGCACCGGAAAACCCCGCGTATTTATTTCAATCTGCCCATCCCCCACACGAAGTAACTCGGAGTCGGAACAGAATGGCGGCCATGGAGAGATTTAACAGGTAAGCACGGCAAAATGCTTCGTCCTCTTTAGAGCACTTGTATACGTTTAACGTTGTATTGTCGTGACTCTTCATCTTAAGAAGACCGACTAGCTAAAGTAACGTAGGCTACTAACTACTGTAGTAAGACTAAGTTATGCCATTTGTGTCCCGTCACAGAGACGACAAGCCAACGCGACATTGCATTTAGCACTAACTTACTCAGAGATTTTTTTTAATCAGCGGCTTAGTTGTACTGTGAGTACACGACAGTTTTGTCACTGGAACAGTAATTTATATGTGTGTGCGTTTTGTCACATTTTTACAGAGCGTGTCCCGCGCAAATTTGGATATTTATCAGTGAGGACGAAACTGACTGACTCCACTAGTGCTAACCGTCATTCACACGGCAAAAACTAAAGAAATAGGTTAATACAAGCTGACATACTCTTTTATTTATTATGTTGTGAGTAAACCACAGATTCGTAAGTGGAAAATTAATATTTTTTTTATTTTCTCATTTTAGCGTAAACAAACGTGTCCCGCGCAATTTTGGATATTGTGAGGAGACTAGCAGCTATAACGTTATCGTCCACCGACCGACATTTACCCGGCAAAAACTAAATAAAAAGGTAATACAAGCTGACCTATTTCTTCATTTATAATGCTGTGAGTAAATTTAAGTTTTTTCAGTGGAAGATTAATTAATTTCTGTGTGTTTTCTCACATTTTTGCTTAGACAAAAGTGTCCCGAGCCATTTTGGATCATTATCAGTGATTGAGACTACCATCCACCGCCCGTCATTCACATGGCAACAACTGCAGAAGGTAATACAAGCTGACTTATTCCTTTATTTATTATGCTGTGAGTAACGTAAACCAATTTTTTGACAGTGGAAAACTAATTAATATTTTGTGTTTTTTCTCACATTTTGGCATAGACAAATGTGTCCCTTGGGCAATTTTGGATATCGGTGAGGAGACTATCAACCACCGACCGTCATTCATACGAAAAAAAAAAAAAGGTAATACAAGCTGACATATTTCCTCATTTATAATGATGATTAAACTACAGTTTTGTCAGTGTAAGAGTAATTCATATTTTTGTGTTTTCTCACGTATTTGCATAGACAAACGTGTTCCGTGCAATTTAGGGTCTATATTAGTGAGGAGACTGACTGACTATCCTCCACATCGACTGTCATTCACGTGGCAAAAATGAAAGAAAAAGGTACTACAAACTGACCTATTCTATTTATTATGCTGTTAGTAAATTACATTTTTGTCAGTGGAAAATGTATTAATATTTTTTTTTGCTTTTTTTTTTCACAGTTCAAAATAGACAAACGTGTCCTGCGCATTTTTGGATCTATTTCAGTAAGAAGACTGACTGACTATCCTCCAGTGACTGTCATTCACATGGCAAAAACTAAAGAAAAAGGTAATTTCCCAGGGAAAGCAAGAACTGAGAACTGATAAGAATGTAAAATGTGCACCTTGAAATGCAATGTAAGTCATTTTGGATAGAAGCGTCTGCCAAATGTGTAAATGTAATGTAATACAAGCTGAGATATAAAGGGTATGCACTGACATCACTTTCCTGCCGGAACACGCCCCCCTAGTCAGACTGAGTGGCTAAAGAGCTGCAGCGTGACTGGAGTTAACAGGGAAACTGAGAAAACTTGAGTAAAACAAAGGATTATCAGTTTAAATTAAATGTTGGACTGGATATAGTGTTCCTAACAACTTATCAAAGATCCAGTTATCCATGGATATTGACATGTAGTCAGGAATCCTGTTTTCTGACATTTTATATGTGCCTGGTTTCGACGATTATTTCAGTTATTTAATTCAATTTACAATTATTCAGAATATACGATGGTAAATATTTAACTGATGAGTTGTCAATACAATATATAACAATACAATATATATGGTATGATTTTACCCCTAAATTCAGCATAGTCTGACAGTCTGTAAAAATAAAACCTTGGCTTTCTTGTCAAATCTAGTTGTACTGTCAATCTCAAAGCTCTTTTCCATTTTAGATGTGCTTTGTGTGTTTTTATAGTGAAAACAAATGCTGCCGCTCAGTCTTTTTGCCACTTAGCCGATGGTGACGTCAACGCATAACCTCTATTCTAGCATTTATGCTGTGAGTAAACCAGTTTTGTCAGTGGAAGATTAATGTTTTTTTTGTTTGTTTGTTTATTCACAGTTCGCCAGACAGAAGTCATGTGCAGTTTTGTATTTTGGACAGTGAGGAGACTGACTGACCATCTTTCACAACATTCATCCCTGAGAACCTTTTGTAAAATAAATTATTTTTCAATAAATACTATTAATAACTGCATCCTTTTCTTTGACCATTTCTTTATACCATGCAGGGTTCCTCAAACTCGGTCCTGGAGGGCCGCTGTCCTGCAGAGTTTAGATCCAACACTGATCAAACACACCTGAGCAAGCTAATCAATGTCTTCAGGATCTCTAGAAACTCACAGCTAGGTGTGTTTGATCAGGGTTGGAGCTAAACTGTGCAGGACAGTGGCCCTCCAGGACCGAGTTTGAGGAACACTGCTTTATACCAATGTTTTTCCTTTGTCTTATAAAACTTTATTAATTTGAGTTTAATCAACTTAAATCATTTACGGCAATCGGTTTCCTAAAACCATTTGAGTAGCTATATAGTTGTTATGACTTGATTAGATTTATTAAATGAACTCAAACCAGTTAGTTTAAATGGTTTAAATTACTTTAAAAGTTTAATGGAATGAACTTAAAATATTCAAGTTACATGTACTCAAAATGAATGACTAAACGAACACTAAATTATGAGTGAACATGACTCAATATATATAAGTTCACAATACTCATATGTATTTATTTTTAAACTTAAATGGTTTGCCGCAATTAGTTTCCTCAATCGGTTTGAGTTGAGTTAACTTGTTGGGTTTTACAGTGTGGGAATTGAAATCCGGTTCTTATTCAGATGGAGACACAATAGCACTAAAATACTCTGACTCTGAGTTTAATGATATTTAATGTTATATATATTTTTTTTTTGCTGGTGCCACATAAGCTACTGAATCTACAGCCTGAAACAGACAGCTTGACCAATCTAGTCAGATTCCCGAATGAATGACGCTAAGTTGGTCATTTTAGTGAATCACAAACAGCTTTAGTAGTCTGATTCCCAAAACAAATGACTCTCTAATGATTCCGTTCTTTTATTAAATCAAAAACAGACTAAAATCAGTGTAGGCACTGAATGGTTATTCATTTAATGTGTATTTAAGTATACACTGACATGAGGTGTTTCATAAATATTAATGAATGAAATATAGTTTTTTATTTAGTGTTTTTTATATACACTAAAGTTTTAGGTTGGTAAGATGTCTTAATGTTTTTGAAAGAAGTCTTTTTTACCAATACTATATTTATTTGATCAAAAATACAGTAAAACAGTACTATTGTGAAATATTACAATAAAAAAAAACATTAAATATTTATAAAGAGTATTTTAAAATGTAATTTATTCCTGTGATGTCAAAGCTGCATTTTCAGCATCATGATTGCATGATCCTTCAGAATTCATTCTAATATGCTGATTTGGTGCTCATGAAACATTTCATATTTTATCAATGCTGAAAAGAGAAACTGTGATATGCTCTTCTTCGATGAATAGCAAGTTGAAAGGAACAGCATTTATATAAAACATAACTTATCTTGTAACAACGTGACAGACTTTGCTGTTTTGATACATTTATTGTGTCCATGCTGAATAAAACTATTCATTTCTTTAAAAAATATATATATATATATTGTACTGTGTATAGTTTAGAGACCATTGGATTGTGTTTGCCACCTCTAAAAATACTTCAAAAAGTAAGTAAAAAGTGCCTGTAAACACACCTTTTGCAAGATTTTTTCAAAGATGTTTTTTTTTTATTTTTTTTATACCAAATACTCAAGTACAAAAATAAAATCATTAATTGAACTGGTAAAGAAATGTAATCGTTCAGAGTAATAAAAACTGAAACCATTAATGATACTCACATCCCTAGTCAAATATAGAATTATGGCAGAAGCAAATTACTATTCATCATAATAACTAATTGCTAATGTTTAATGTTCAATTTAGTTTATAGTAGTTTGTATACTGTTGATAAAGAACAGTGATGAAGCTTTCCAGAAAACACTATAGACAGACTTGTGACCAAATACCTCCCATCATTCTCTCTGATAGTATAAGAATGATGAAATACAAAGATAAAACTTCAGTTACACACCTAATGTGCTTTGGTAGTTCTTTATTATGATGCATTAGCAAAGAAAAAGCATCCTGTCTATGCCAGGGAGTAAAAAGCGTCCATTTTATTCGGACAAAAATGACCTGAATGTACATCATGTCATACTTTTAATATCTAAAACTTCTAAACTTAAAAACATTTGCCAGATGCTTTTATCCAATGCCACTTACAGTACATTGCATTGAAAGTACTGTATACATTTTTTATCAATTCATGCATTAGAATAATCAACCCCATGACCTTGGCATTGCTAGCGTCATGCTATAATGTTTGAGCTACAGGAATGCTGCTTATTTCAATTAACGTAAACTTTGTTCAGTGTATTTTAGGGCTCTTATATTATAACCACTAGAATGCAATGTAGTGGTGGTCAGTGTTGGGGGTAACACATTACAAGTACGTGTGGTTCCAATTTACAACAAAATTTCAACGTTACTTTTTCAAATAAGAAACGCAAGTTACTTTGTTTTCCCATTTATTGACTGACAACTGTCCCCAAGTTGAGAAAAATAGTGCGTAAGGTGCAGAGCAAAGCATTGTATGAGCTTAGTAAACATGATGGTTATTGTAGTTCAAGTCTAAATGTGAGCAGGCATTTAGTCATCTCGCTTGAGCAAAAACAGATTTAGTTTTCCTCAAAATGAGTAAAAACAGTGAAACGCAAACTCAGCTGAAGATATTGTTAAACTTTCTTTTCCAGCATCCTATTCTTCTGCAATTCAGAATGGCAGCACAGCTGAAAGGTTTGTCTGAGCTGCGCCCTCTACTGTACAGGAGTCCAATTGAATTTCCTTCAGCCTGAGGTTTATTATTTCACTTTTGGTGTGCAATGGGCTTCACATTTGCCAAAAATAGAACCAACAAGCAAGCCAACAAGCAAGGTGAGAAAAAGTAATGCAAAAAAAAAAAAAAAACTTTTTTTAGGGAGTAACGCAATATTGTAACGCATTACTTTTACAAGTAACTTTCCCTAACACTGGTGGTGTTTGGAGAAAGCTATCCATTAGCATCCCCATTCATCTCGATTGCAGTTGTTTGGCAAGTACTCAACCTTGTTATTGCCAAGTACGCAACCTGCTTGTTGCCATCTTTGCCCGTGGCACTCAGTTCTGAGTAAGAGGGTTTGTTGAGCCAATCACCTGAGCTGAACATGCAGAGTAATTCATTATTCTGGAGTCAGCGCAGATTGTGCAAACCAAAGCAGCAGACAGGGAAAAGCCAATTCCATGTTTTTAAGCATGTCACTGCAAAAACATCTACTATAATATAATGAAATATTTTCAATTTACACCACATGCTTTTCAAACAATATTTCATCAGAAAACACTGTTATTTCGAAATGCTAATTAATGGAGAATGGAGATACTTTAGGTACAGACTGCCTTGTTTTTTTCCTCCCGTGTTGGAAAAAAAAAAACCCATCAGAGACAAGCAACATAGTTCAAATCACTACATAAACAGACTCGCTGCAGACGAGGGACTGAGGAAGAGCATCAGGACTCATTTAAATTCATATAGATCGAGTCGTTTTCTGTAACACAGTAGGAGATTCAGAGTGAAACCCTGTTCTTCTTCTCCCTCCTGTCCACCTCTCGGAGTTTTCATATTCTAACAGATGTGATGTAGATTTAGAGCAATGAAGTGAGGTATGATTTTGCCTCCCTGGCTTCTCTTCATCCTGCCGCACTTTCAAAAGGCAGATTATTTTAGAACCATGACAACTCACGAGGAAGACATGTGCAGAAATTAACACTGACAGAGGCTGCCTACCTGCACACTAATGGGGCTCAGATTCCCCCTCTCTCCTGCTGAGAACATGTCGCTCTCCACACTCCTATTACTCTTGCTACTGAACACAGACTTAATGAAGAAGAGGGAGGGAAGCAGATCTTCAAAGAGAAGCACTCTGGCTTCAAAGCACATGGTCGTGAGAGTTCTGTGCAGAAGGCAGACTGACACATACTCCAGACTATAAAACATGCGCACACTCAGACTCATTTCTTTCAGACCTTTACGCTTACTATAAAACACATAATAATAAGACACACACACATACTTCTGTCATGACAACTCTCTGAGTGTTTGGCATGGTAATATGACAATGTTGATGTGTTTGGTGTTGGCGGTATAGATCTGCTGCGCTGCTGCTGCTGCAGAGCAAGTACAGGACTTGCTACTGCCAATATATACACGCAACGCTGCTGTGATCAAGTAAGACATGTTGCTGTGGTACAATATAGCGTACATGACTTACCAAGTATTTGAAGTTTGAGCATGCAAAGTCATTGGCTACTGATACAGCAGGAACCAATCAGCTGTGCCCTATAGATAATGATGTGATTGCAAGCAGTTTGAGTTAAGACCTATTAGCCTGTGCCATCAAGAGTTTCATGACAGAACTTTGTATACACACGTGCATTCGCTCAAAGATGCACCTCTTTTTAATGTACATAAAGATAATTGCACACTACTAAACTTCAAATCTGTCATACCAGTCCTTTAAAGGGATACTCCACTTTTTTTGGAAATAGGCTCATTTTACAACTCCCCCAGAGTTAAACAGTTGAGTTTTACTGTTTTCGAATCCATTCAGCCGATCTCCGGGTCTGGCAGTACCACTTTTAGCATAGCTTAGCATAGATCATTGAATCGGACAAGACCATTAGCATCTCTCTCAAAAAAATGACCAAAAGAGTTTCGATACTTTTCCTATTTAAAACTTGACTCTTTTAACTATACTCTCATTCCTGCGTAATAATCAAGAAACTTTGCTGCCGTACCATGAGTCCAGCAGGTGTAATGATATGACGCAGCGCCGGAAAATAGTCCCCAGCTCGGTAACTTCCAACGTGACCGGGACTAAGTTTGTCTAACCTTTTAGACCTATTTTCAGGCGCTGCGTCATATCATTACGCCTGCTGCACCCATGGTACGGCAGCAAAGTTTCTTGATTATTACGCAGGAATGAGAGTATAGTTTCTAGCCATATCAGCCTAGAAAATCGCAACTTTACATTTTCCGTCGGTCTTAGTACACGATGTAACTACAGAAGAGTCAAGTTTTAAATAGGAAAAATATCTAAACTCTTTGGTCATTTTTTTGAGAGAGATGCTAATGGTCTTGTCCGATTCAATGATCTATGCTAAGCTATGCTAAAAGTGGTACCGCCAGACCCGGAGATCGGCTGAATGAATTCGAAAACGGTAAAACTCAACTGTTTAACTAAAATTGTAAAATGAGCCTATTTCCAAAAAAAGTGGAGTATCCCTTTAAGTTACTAATCTCCTCAGATGTTATTGGCTTTCTCAGTATTGCAGGATCCAATATAATTGCTCTGTCATGTTAAAAAAAGGCATTCAAAAAATATTTTTGTTCCATTCTGTTGTTCTCCGTCTACAGCAGTGGTTCTCAACTTTTCTGTCTCAAAGGCCCCCCACTGACGTTTTTGAAGACTGCGCATGTGCGAACGTGGTCTACTAAGGACGAGCCTATGATTGAATCTGGAAATAAAGCTAAATAACTGAGAAAAATTAGAAATAGTCCTCAGATGCCATGTCTGTGATTTATATCAAAACATCTAGCGTTAATTCGATCTCAAACAGTTTCATTAAAGAAGTTTTTACTCCACCACGAGCGTGATGTCATAAACCAACGTGGTTGAACGACCATTTTGCAACAATTTAATGGTATGTAAAGAATTGAATCAAAGAAGCCGGTTAAATTTTTAGCCTATTATTGAGAAAATTAAAAACAGATTCAATATGTGGCTTATGAGAGATCTGTTCCTAAATGGACGTATTCTACTTTCAAAAGCAGAAGGGATCTCAAGGTCTGTTTATATATCTATGTCAGCAGATGTTCCAAATAATGTTGTCAGGGAATTAGATAAGATTCTTTATGATTTTATTTGGAGGAAAAAAATACACTATTTACGGAAAGATATTCTAAATAATAATATAGACTTTGGTGGCCTTGAAGTTAAAAATTTTACAGATCTCAGTTTTTAAGATAAAAGTGTTTAAGATAAAATGGATAATCGAATTTATAGAAAAATAAATATAGTGAATGGAATGCTTTCCCAAATTACATTTTAACTCTTTGGATGGCATTCATTTTCTTTTAAAATGTAATTTCTCAGTTGAAAAAATCCCAGTTAAGCTGGCAAACTTTCATAAGCAGGCACTGCTGGCTTGGCAAAATCTACACTGAACAAAATTATAAATGCAACACTTTAGTTTTTGCCCCCATTTTTCATGAGCTGAACTCAAAGATCTACGACTTTTTCCTATGTACTCAAAAGGCCTATTTCTCTCAAATATTGTTCACAAATCTGTCTAAATCTGTGTTAGTGAGCACTTCTCCTTTGCTGAGACAATCCATCCACCTCACAGGTGTGGCATATCAAGATGCTGATTAGACAGCATGATTATTGCACAGGTGTGCCTTAGGCTGGCCACAATAAAAGGCCACTCTAAAATGTGCAGTTTTATCACACAGCACAATGCCACAGATGTCGCAAGTTTTGAGAGAGCGTGCAATGGCATGCTGACTGCAGGAATGTCCACCAGAGCTGTTGCCCCGTGAATTGGGTGTTCATTTCTCCACCATAAGCAGTCTCCAAAGGCGTTTCAGAGAATTTGGCAGTACATCCAACTGGCCTCACAACCGCAGACCACGTGTAACCACACCAGCCCAGGACCTCCACATCCAGCATCTTCACCTCCAAGATCGTCTGAGACCAGCCACCCGGACAGCTGCTGCAACAATCGGTTTGCATAACCATAAATAATTTCTGCACAAACTGTCAGAAACCGTCTCAGGGAAGCTCATCTACATGCTTGAGTGGGCAAATGCTCACATTCAATGGCGTCTGGCACTTTGGAGATATGTTCTCTTCACGGATGAATCCCGGTTTTCACTGTACAGGGCAGATGGCAGACAGCGTGTATGGCGTTGTGTGGGTGAGCAGTTTGCTGATGTCAACGTTGTGGATCGAGTGGCCCATGGTGGCGGTGGGGTTATGGTATGGTCAGGCGTATGTTATGGACAACGAACACAGGTGCATTTTATTGTTGGCATTCTGAATGCACAGAGATACCGTGACGAGATCCTGAGGCCCATTGTTGTGCCATTCATCCACGACCATCACCTCATGTTGCAGCATGATAATGCACGGCCCCATGTTGAAAGGATCTGTACACAATTCCTGGAAGCTGAAAACATCCCAGTTCTTGCATGGCCAGCATACTCATCAGACATGTCACCCATTGAGCATGTTTGGGATGCTCTGGATCGGCGTATACGGCAGCGTGTTCCAGGTCCTGACGATATCCAGCAACTTCGCACAGCCATTGAAGAGGAGTGGACCAACATTCCACAGGCCACAATTAACAACCTGATCAACTCTATGCGAAGGAGATGTGTTGCACTGCGTGAGGCAAATGGTGGTCACACTAGATACTGACTGTTTTTTGACCCCCCCGCCCCACCAGCAAAAAACAAAAGTGTTGCTTCTATCATTTTGTTCAGTGTATAAACATAACTTTTCACCGCATCAATACATTATATGCAATAACAAAGATATCTTGTACAAAGAAAAGTCAATATTTAATCAGACATGGTACGACAATGGAATTCTTACTGTTAATCAGTTGCTTAATGAACAAGGTTTACTTTTAACATATTATGAATTTCTCAATAAATGTATGATTCCTGTGAGGCCAAAAGAATATCCTATTATTTTTCATGCAATCCCTGGCAGAGTTGTATCACTGTTACGAAATCCTGGATTCTATCCTATAAACGTTGATCGTCAAACCTGTTTTTGCAGTGATACAATATTTATTGGGGATATTAATATAATAATAGATAAATGCAGTAAGAAATATTAGAAATATTTTAAAAACAAACTATTTGCCTTGTTCAACAGTGTTTTGTACTACTAAATATTAACTGGAAAAGTGGTCAATAATTTTTTTTTTTTTTATTAATAATATAATTTTATATAAAATAAAATTGTACAAAGAATTTACCCTGTCAAGGAGTTGCTTGAACGTTTCCATTTGAATATTGAAAACTTCTGTGAATTTTGTGGCAATGCCAAATATTCTGTGACTCATTTTTTTTTATTGTATAGCCTATATTCAAAAATGGTTTGGTTGGATGTTTCAAATTTCATTTCTAGGTTGTTATTTTTTATTTATTTTTGTACAGGACAATGTTGATTCCAAAAGTACATTGTGCTTCCTTATACAACTTTTTATTTTACTTGGAAAATATCACATTCATGTGAGAAAATGGACTAAAGCTAAGCCAAGCTTTGAACATTTTATAAAAGAGATTAAACAATATGGTAGGCTACTACATTAGATAAAATTAAGAACAAAAAAGCAAGAAAGACCTACAAAGCTTTTCGTTACTTTAAATTGTTGTAATTTCACCCCTGGCATGACCTACTTTATTTGACATATTCTTATGTATGTTATTTTCTACTTGTTGTGAGGTGTATATGCATATACAAATCTTAGTATATATTTTGTTGCATAAAAAACAAAACAAAAAAACACTTTGCGACAATATGGTTTCGGG